>NC_056731.1:253054869-253419869 GCF_019279795.1 Protopterus annectens
ATTTACCTGGTTCTTGAGTGATAGCTGAGCCAGACACTGATGGTTTCAGTGGTTTGTCCTGCATGGAGCATAAAGAAAATAAGGACTCAATGTGATGTTGACAGATTAGAGACAGACTGTAGATGTACGTTATTTGCTATGGCCTATACTTTGTAATTTGTTTTTTTGCAATGTTGCAAACCTTATAAATTGAACCATCCTAAAATCTTCATTTGTTTACATTGCTGGTGAAGACAGTCTCTTAATGAACTAATTATGTGGGTTTTATTTATTTATTATTTGAAATGGTCATTGTCTTATAAAGATGGGAACTTCAGTAAGGACTCGCATACAAGCTCATAAGCATCCAAAGAGAAAAGGGGGTAGAACGAAACCATGCAGGAAAGTCAATCACTTGTTTAATGTCTAAACAGATACCATTAGTCTGCCTTCAAGTATGTGTTTTCTAAGTATTTTAAAACACATGTAACTAGCTCGTGCCACAGAAAAGTACATGGTATGGAATAAATGGACTGGAAAGGGTGTAATGGATTTATATGCTGCATTGGAAACAAATGAAAAGTGAGCTTCTTTATCTACACCTTCTGAGGGCTATAGCATAATAAATGTTATTACCTGACAAGGATTTTTAAGTGAAGCTAAATGCCTAACTTAATTTGTATTTTCTGTTAATCTGTTGCTTGAGTGGCTTGATCTTAAGCAAGATGCATTTCAACTATGACCTAGGCCATCCAAAGTAAAGAAAACAAAATGACGTATAAAAATATTCCTTCACTATCCACAACATCAGACTCAGACTGAAGAACACCATAAATTAGTAAGAAGTGAAGATATTCCATTACCAGATACAGCAACAAGATGTGTTTTACATATCTGCTTATCTATTGCAGCAGCCAGAACATGTTAACTAACACCTTGTGTGCTCTATAGCTTAAAACCACAGAACTGCACAGTAAACTCAGTTTTTTAATTACTTTTTGACTTTGCCTTACCAGTGACCATCAATCCTGACTACCTAATGGATGCATTCATTTATACTTTCTCTTGTGGGATGGGGAAGTAGGGGTGGATAAGGAAGCCATGCCCAGCAGTCAGCCTCCACACTCCTCATCTCCACACCATAATCTTTGAGTACTCCTTGGCAGTCATTGTCCCACAAAGTCCTTGTCATCTGCACCAGGCTGTCCATCAAGTGGAAGTGCTGCTAAGTCACACCCCCTTGGTTTGGGTGAATCAACACTGATTTCCACCCATCTATAGCAGGCTTTTCCAGCACTTAGGCCTTCTAAGTGAACCCAGGTCATGGAAAAACATTGAGTCAGCCTAGATCTGTAGAATATACAATATTTCACCTGGCTTGAAATGTTTGAGACTTCATTGCTTCAATAAAGATGCAATATCTTATCCCCTATCCATGCTGTGTGATTCAGTACTGTGAAGGTCATTACACTAACATATGTAAGAGAAAATTGCTAAATTCATACTCAGAATTTGCAGATAAGCTGTAGTTCATATCTATGTTAAAGATCTTGTAGACAAATGAGGAAGGGTTGAACAGCCTGTTAATGAAGATGAACGCCGAAAGTGCAACAGCTGGCTTGCTGCTCACCATAAAAAACAAACAAAAAAAATCCATCTTGCCCTTTTCAACTAGATCATACAATCATAGTAGGTTACTAGGCTAATGGCCCTGGGGCCCTTACAAGCCTAGCCAAGAGTTTACCCCAAAAAGAAACCTCAGTCAGCACCTGTCATCCTTGTCAGTGAGCATCACAGGTGGAACCCCTGGGACAAATTTGTGGTTTCCCATCCATTCATCAAAGTTGTGCTTGAAGAGGGTCAGCAAGGTACTCTGTTTGGTATGTATGGGAAGTCTATTCCAGAGATGGGGCAGCCTCTGGGAGACAAACCTGTCTCTCCAGCAGGTTTTGTTGATGTTGCATATTAGATTCAGGCCTTTCAAGCGGGTAATGTGTGAGGAGTTAGACTTATGGATATGGAGTATCTCTAGTAGGACAGGGTCTGAAATTGCCTTGTAGGTGAGACACAGATCACCTCTGAGCAACCTGTACGATACCAAGTAGAGTGATAGTGATTTGAGCCTGTCCACATAGGACAGGTTTTGGAGGCCATGGATTCTCTTTGTGAGGTATTTCTGTGGCCTTTCCACTTGGTGCAGATGTTTGGAGAGGTACATACCAAATGGGAAGTTATACTCAATTATTGGTCTAATGAGGGAGGAGTATAGAGAGGTAATAACTTCCTTTTATCTGGATGCAATCTCTTTACTTATGAGATGAACCAAGTTTAAGGTTTTTCTGACCACTGTCGCTACATGATGGTCAAATGTGAGATTGTTGTCAACTGGAGTACCCAGGTCTCTCACCACAGGTTGTGTGTTTAGTGGGTTTCCGTTGATGTGGTAATCAACAGGGGCCATGTTTTTGCCGAATGGTATGATGATACTTTTTTTGTGTTCAGCTTTAGGCCATGACTTTGGCAGCAGTCATTAGTTGCTGTGAGACTCTCTTGCAGTATGTTAACGTCATTTGGGGAGTCAATGACAGCACCCAACTTACAGTCCACAAACTTGGTCAGCCACAGGCCTTTTCTCTTTGCCTGGATTTCCGAGAAGTAGATGTCAAACAATAGGGGTCCCAGGACAGATCCCTGGGGAACTCCACTAGTGACAGATCTTCTATCAGAGGTGGAGGCACTTATTTTGACCTTGAGAGTCCTGTTGGTGAGCCAGTTGGCCACCCACCTGATGAGATAGGGATTTGCGCCAAGTTGTGTTAGCTTTTTGATGATATCTGAGTGGGGGATTGTGTCAAAGGCCTTGGCCAAGTCAAGGTCAACTGTATGTACTGACTTTCTTTCATGCAGGGCTTTGGTGACAGTCTCAAAGAAGTCAACCAGGTTCACAGGCAAGATCTGCCCTTGACGAATCCGAACTGAGTGAGGTCAAGGGCTTGGAGATCACCTATGTCCTTGTTTATGAGATCCATAATAATAAGCTCCATGGCTTTACAGATCAGACTTGTCAAGCTAATGGGGTGATAGTTTCTAGGGTCAGTAGTGGTATCACCTCTGTGCAAGGGGATGACAATGGTGGTTCTCCACTCTGCTACGATGAAGCCTGTACTTAGGCTGTAGTTCAATAGGATGCTCAATGGCGAAGCTAGTTCTTGCTGGAGATGGTGCACAACACAGCCTGGGATACTGTCAGGTCCTATGGAAGCTGTGTTCTTTGCCTTGAATAGGGCCTTTAACACTTGATCTATGGAGATGTGAGGTGCTGGACAAGTATCAGGGATGTCAAAAGGGCCTATGGGGTGCGTGGGGTGAAGTTTGCACTCAACCTATCTGCTAGTAGGTTGGCTAAGTCAACAGGATCCCTGTATGTGATACTGTTAACTACTAATTCTGAACAAACCCGGGCTTTGCCATGGAGGTTCCTGACATAACTGAAGAAGGCTTTGTGGTTTCCCTTTGATTTAGAAGCCAGTTTCGATTCATAACTGACTTTGGAGTTTTCACTTGTGATCTAATTTGCTTGTTGAGGCTAAGGAGGAAGTTTTTCCAATTGTTCCTTTTTACCCTTGGACAACAGTTTATTCATTTTGTTCTAAAGCCTGTTGATAGAGGATGTCCACCAAACAGGTTTCTGTTTCTTTGAGGAGCAGGTTTTATTGCTGTTGGGTATGGCTGAGTCCATACAGTTGTACAGGTGCTTGTATATTGCATTGGCATACTGTTCAGCTTAGTTGTCTGCATCCTCTGAGAGGGGCAGTGGTGTGAAGCTACAGATACCCTCCCTTAGGAGGTTGTAGTCAGCTTTTGGGAAATTTTTTTAGCTTGATTACGGCTGAGGGGGGGGGGGGGGTTGGGTGAGATAGAAGCTTTGAACGAGACAGTCCGATCATCTGATCTCACCAGGTAAGAAGATACTATGGGAGTGGTGCAATGGTCACCTATGTTGGTGAGAACCAAGTCCAGATTGTGGGGGATGAGATGAGCTGGTCTAGTGTGTTAGAATTGTTGAAGTGAAGGATTATTTGAGTGAGTGCATTAGTGCAGGAATAGTTCACTCAGTTTATGGTGTGGTAGTTGAAGTCACCAAGGATCAGCAGGATGGAGTCAAGTAGATCTAGGTAAGAGGAGCAGATGTCCTGGGTCATGGAGATGGTCTATAGCTAGCTATAACTTGGATGGGTGTCTTGCCAACTGTCCATTGCACCTGGAGTAGTTCCAGTGCATTATGCTATCAAACCAGTCTGGAGGTGTGCCTGTCCTTAATGAAGATAGAGACTCCACCACCCTTAGTCTTCCCGACCTCATTTTAGGGTCAGAATGTGTGGAATAAGGTATAGCCTGGTAAGGCAGGGGTGTTCTCTGCAGCCCTGAACCAGGTTTCTTTGACTGCACAGACATCAACATCTTCAAGTACAAGGAGAGCCTCCACTGAATGCATTTGCAGGTTAAGGCTACTAGCGTTAAGCAGCATGACCTTCAATTTGTGTTTTGACAGTTCTTTTATGTTGGAAGATTTGTCTTTGGGACATTGCCTAAAAAATGCACAATGGGGGAGGCAAGAGCCTTGGTCAGGATCCGGAATCCCAGTGGTGACAGGTGGAGGCCATCTCTGGCAAAACATCGAGGCCTGTCAACCATGTCATCCCAGCCAGACAGATAATGGAACCCCTTGGAATGACACAAGAAACAAACCCAATTGTTGAAGTTAATTTGTTTTTTGTCAGTATAGTGGTAGCATTCTTGGTGAAGGTAGGATGCTGCTTAGGGCTAGGGTCATACCTGCCTGGGACACACACTCTGAGAGCTCAATTATGTCTCTATTCATACAGTCCAGAGAGGTACATCTCGAGTCATTCACACTAACATGGACAATGACAGAGTCATACTTGTACTTGTTGTGGAGAGACTTAAGTGCGTGTGTGATGTGGCAGATTCTGGCACCAGACAGACAACTGACCATGACCTTCTCCTTGTCGAGCCTGGTGAGGGGGACATTGAGTTGCCAATGACTAGTATGCTTGGTTTATTGTTATGCTTTGCGGCCTGTGATGGTTTATTGTTTTGCCTTACGGACTGTGTTTGTGAGACATTGGTGTGTTGTCTGCGGTGTGTGATGTGTTTGATGTTGTGTGTGGAATGTTTGTGAATGTGTTTTGGAGGTATCTGCTGATTAGGTAAGTTTTTATCGAGGACCTCTACATAGGTGTGTGTGTGTCATGCTTGGCTGTGTGATGTGAGTGGTGTGGTGTTTGTGCTGGCAATCTCCTTTTCATCAGGTTACTGACTGTGGCATGAGAGAGCATGGATTCCAGGTTAATGATGTACATGCATTTCTTGCAATTAAGAGAATTATGTGCTAGGAGAAGAGGCTTGTCAATAAATATAAGGCAGTTGCTACACTGTCTCAGTATGCCCATGTCGACCAGGCTGGCAGGAGAAACTGATGGGAATTGTCTAGACATTGTGTTCCGAATACTTGGGCTGGACTTATGGAGACAGGGTTTTGATAAGGGTTTGTCCACAAGAGTGTAGACCACAAAAACCTTCTTAAATGTAAAGTAACTGGTCTGAGGCACAAGTGCTAAAACCAAAACTAAGATGCTTGGAATAACAGATAAATTTAAATAGGCTACTAACAAGCAGTAATAAATGCAACAGAATAGAATCAAAGCACTTAAACACTTAAGAGAACACAGCAAAAATAAGGTGATAAAGTAGGAAGAACACAATTTCAGTAAAAGCAGCTGAATAAAGTGTATTTTTTTTATTAAGTGGAGAGGGAGGAAACAGAAGATAGTTTGAGATTAAGAAACTAAGGGAGTGGGCCTTCCCAAATGCTCTGTCTGTACTCAGTAGACTGAACTGATGAGATGGAACAGGGAAGAGTGTCCAAAATCAAAGAAGCAAGGGGGTAGTCCTTCCCAAATGATCTCATTGTACTCTTTTGAGTGAGCGAATGAGATGGGAATGGGAGAAGTGACCAAAATCAATTTTACAGCAGAGGTGGGCAATTCCAAAGCCAACAGGTTTAAAAGTACAACAGCACTGGGGTGGGAGGGCAGGAAAAAACAATGCAGACAGAATCCAGAGGGCAGAGGCCAGCAATAAAGAATGAAGCAAATATATAAATGCAGTACAGTGCAAATCAAGTGCAAAAAAGTATACTTATCAGTTTGGCATATCAGATGGTTATAGAGTCTAAAACAGCCAGGTAGGTAGCTCTGCTATATTAGTTCCGCACAATTTCACAGAATGTAAGTCTTTGTACTAGAGCTACAACAGAGAAAATAAACCTCAGGCAGTCAGATAAACACAGAGATGTTGGTGAATAGCTAACACCTTAGGTGGGCTGACTCTACAGAGAGCAAAGCAACCTCCACTTGAAACTAGCTACTGAACTACCCTGAAAAGCAAACTATGCAGACAGAATCCAGAGGACAGAGGCCAGCAAAAAACAATGAAGCAAATATATAAATGCAGTACAGTGCAAATCAAGTGCAAAAAAAGTGTACTTATTTTTTTAATTTCTCCAAATCTTTTGGGTTTCTAATACCATGATGGGATTGGACCCCATTCCTAAGTCAAAATAAGATTAAAGTTCATGAAATTAGTATTGTTTCAACCTTTGATGTCAGCCAGAAGTGCTCTTCACAGCACCTGCAATGTGCCCAGTAGTCACTCCTTCTGTAATTCTTACAGAGTTACATGTATTGATAACATATCTAAATATGATTGTAGATTCTTTTTTTATAAGATATGTTGCTCCTAATACTATTGGAATTGTCTGGGTATCTTTCTTCCACATTGCTGTCATTTCTGACTACAAATCCTGATATTTTATGACTTTGTGTCTCTCTGTACACAAGACACTAATCACTGGGGTGTGGTGATTTCAATGATCAGTGCTACTTGTGTCTTCTTTTCATGGACCACTATAGCCAGTTTTCTAGCATCTATCTTTTGAACTTTTAGTAATGGATGATCCCATGTGATAAGATTTCATCATTTTCTATGATGCTTTGTGGCTCATGTTTGCAGTGTTTTTCAGCCACTTCAATACCATAATGTTTGCACAGTTGCCAGTCTTGCCACATTATTATGCCTTTCAGTATACAGTCTTTCTGCCATTAGTATATCACAACCAGCAACGAGGTGTGCGATTGTTTCCAATTCTGTTTTACAAAATCTACATTTGTCTGTTCAATAGATTTTGTAAATCAGTGTGTACATAGCCCACTGTCTTGTGCCACCAATATTAATCTTTCATCTCTTGGTTTGAATTTGCCTCTCCTTAACCATTTCTGCATTCGTTCCTGACCAATATGAGGCTCTTCCAGAAGTTTTCTATACTTGTAAGTATATTTATGCATTTTCCACAATTCTTGCCTTCTCATCTGGTCCTTCACCTTATATTCTTTCTTTTGTTTTTGGCACATTCTGTGTGGTTTTTATCTTCTGGTTTGATTTCCATCCTTCTAGACGCTGATATGCTTCTTCTAGATTAAGCAGATAAGTCATCTTAGATTTATTCTCCTCATGTTTCAAAACATTCACTATGCTTGGGTCTTGTGAGGTCAGCAGATATGTGTGGAGTCCACGATTGCAGATCTATACATGCAATCAATTTCAAGCAAGCCCATCCCTCCTTTGGAATGGGGAATATATAATTTTAGTATGCACTGATTTTTATAAATCATTTGGTGAGCATGAAGCATCCTTCTTGTTTTCCTATCTAATCTATCCAACATGCTTTGGGGCCAGTCAAGTCACTCCAAAACTGTAAGTTAAGATAGGAAGAACAAATTGATTTATAGCCTGGATTTTGTTCCTAGATGTCAGTGCTATTTTCAGGATTAATTTTAGTCTTCTAAAGTATTCCTTACTAAGTTTTATTCACATTTGCTCATGTTTTATTTTTGATCCTTCATCAGTTCGCAGATATTTATGCACTCCTTCTTACTCAAGTTCTTTTATATCACATTCTTGCCCCAAACTGATGTTTTCTTGGTGCTGCAGTTTTCCTACTTTAAAGGTTGGTTTTGCATATTTATTAAGACCAAATGACATTCTTATATCATCTGAAAAAGTTTTAACAACTTGCAGTTGTCCTTTCAATTCCTCATCTGATGAGCTATGCGGTTTTAAATCATCAACAAAGAGAAGATGAGAAGTCTTTATACTTTGTTATTTTCTAGGAGCCAAATTATAACCATGGCCTAAGCTGTTAATTAGACAGCTTAATGGGTCAAGGGCAAGGCAGAATAGCAGCGGTGACAAAGAGTCACCTTGGAATATCTCCCTTTGAATTTTTATCCCTGGGATAATAATTTGTCCTTTATCATGGCTTAATTGCAAAGTGGTCTGCCACTGTTTCATGGTCACTGTAATGTAGTCGATCAGTGTAGGGGTGTATCTTATACATTTTTAAGCACTCTTTTATCCATGAATGTGGGATACTATCAAATGCTTTTTTTGTATTCATATCATGACTTACTTAGATTCTTCCCCTTTTTACAGTTTTCCACTATGCCTTTATTTAACAACAAGTGATCCTTTGTTGCATATGACTTTCTTTTATTACCCTTTTGTTCTATTGCTAAAATTGAGTTTTTTTCTAAATGACTATAAACCCTGTCAGCATCAATTCCCATGTATAGTTTATGCATTGTCGGAAGGCAAGTTATTGGTCTATAATTTTTAGGGTAGCTTGCAGATTCACACTTAAGTAGGAGCATTGTTTTTCCTGTTGTTAGTCAAACTGGTGTTGGGTGTGCATATAAATAGTTCTTACTCATGGCTAAATCTTCCTGCAAAGATATATGTACTTCTAACCAAAAGTTAGGTACTGCATCTGGGCTTGGGGTTTTCCAGTTAGAGGATTTTCTTAACTTTGTTTCAATCTCTGTGGTTGTTACTTCATCCCATTTCATATCCTATACCTTTAAACTTCTTATTTATTCTTTTACTTCTTCTATCCATTTAGCATCTTTGTTATGTTCCACATGATCTTCATAAATACTTCTCCAAAATATATCTAGTTCTTCTTTTTTGGGTGGTCATTCAATTGCTTTTACCTTGTTTCCCAGTTCTGTATAAAACTTTTTTTGGGCCCTCAATAAATTGCTTATTTTGTACTTTTCCTTTATATTTATCTGTGTATCTTCTAGGTTTTTCCACCTGTGATGAGATTTTTAGTTTGTTATTAGCGATAGTGCGTGATAGATACTGATCTGTTCTAATTTGCCTTTATCACATCTATCTTTCTAAGTATTTTTATTGATCTGTTTCCTCTTGTATACTACTCCAACAGTGACACTTCTTGTCTTAATTACTTTATAGTTTTCTCTATTCAATACTTCCATGATGGTATTCGATTTCTCCCCTTCCTTTCCCTCACTACCCAGTGTTCTTGTGGTAGAACGTTATCTGTTATTAATTTAGCTGCACAGTAACATATCCCGTTTACTTCTGTTATATCACATGGATCTCTATGGACAGTCCTAATTACTGTGTTAATTTGTTTTATCATTTGTTTTATCAAACTTCTAACTTTACGTGTTTCAGTTTGGTATATCAGATTACAGTCCAACACAGCCAGGTAGTTAGCTCTGCTATATTAGCTCTGCATACTTGCACAGAATGTAAGACTTTGTACTAGAGGTACAATAGAGAGTGGTGAACACTTGGGGCAGTGGTATGTTTTATTTTCCTATGCTCAAAGATCTTTGCAGATGTGATTGCAGACACAAAATTAAAAGATGATTGCTTCTTGGAAGGAAAGCTATGGCAAATCTGGAATAGACTTTAAAGAGCAAAGACATTGCTTTTTCAGCAAAGGTGCATATTGTCAAAGTTATGGTCTTCCCAGTGGTAACATATGATTGTGAGAGATTGACTATTAATGAGGCTGTTCACTGGAAAATTGATGCTTTTGAATTCTGGTGTTGGATAAAATATTTGAGAATTCCATTGGCTGCAAGATCAGTTCTGTTAATACTAAAAGAAATAAACCCAGACTATTCATTGAAACGACAGATAGTGAAACTAAAATTCAGATATATTAGCATTGTAATGCAAAGATGTGATTTACTAGAGAAGACAGTGACACTGGGAAAAATCAAAGACAAAAACAAAGAGGGGCAGCAGAGGCTAAGGTGGATGGACAGCATTACTGAAGTAATGAGTATGGGTTTGCATGAAGAGTCAGACAAAATGACTAAACAACAACAAAATTGAATGGCTGGATTGGGACTGGAATGGATATTATATAGTAGCTCCTGCTTTGGAATCAAATGGCTAGCACTATAACTAGGCTATGAGTGGATAAAAGAGGAAAATGAAACTGAAAATGTAATGGGAAGGTCTCCTCCATGGCTCTAAAAGGCCGATGAACTTTTATCTAAATAAGGTGGTTCTCAACACTTCTTGCTTGCATAGATAAACAAGCCAATGTAAATCAATGAAAGTATAATAAGTGTTTTGGATATTTGTATTTTGGTGTATGGTAGTTAAGTGCTGATCTCAATATGTAGTCGTTTCCTCTGGCCACCAGCTTACCAACGGGTAGGGGATAGTGTTCTGCAAATGAAGATTGTAGAATATGCAAGGGGAGGTCTCCCCTCTCTATTCTTGAAAGCCATGTAGCCCTCCTTAACATGTAACAGTAGTTTATCTTTGAGGAGCCACAAGCATAAGTCAGTAAACATTAAGGAGTCTCTTCAAAACATGTCAATTGTACAGTTAACAGCTGAAGATTTGGAGGCTATACTCCAAGGAGGTTTTAAGGTACACTTACTAGCTGCTGTACTGTCTTCTGGGCAAAGGCATCTGGGATATTTCCACCCAAGCTTCAGTTTTGATGATAGGTGCCTACTTTGCTATCTATGGTACTGTACCAAACAACATCACATAGATTTTAAGGAAGCTGGACCAAATATAATCAGTTAAACTGAACAAATCTCCATGAAAAGCACTGTGAATATTAGATGCTATCAATGAGGACCTTTGGACCACAAGGCCATTTGCTGATGGTAGTGCATTATAGGTGGTGAGATCCTGAGTCAGTTGTGAAAATAAACTACAGCAAGCAGAGGGCCCAAATAGTGCCCTGAAAAAACATAGATTATGGGAGACTGAGATACAGAATGCTTGATATCTACTGCAATTCATTTATTTATTTACTTATTTGTCTTTGTTAACCAAGAAAGTCTGACTGGGTAAACTCATTTTCAGTGGAAGTCTTGGGAGACAAGCTCCATCATGAAACATTAACAATTGAATTTAGACAGTTCTCAGAAAAAAACAATAGTTATATTTCACAGAAAAAACAACTGGTTACAAGACAGGTATATACAGTAAAGTGTTTACACCAATACACTGTATACAGTTCTGGTAGCTCTGAATTATTGCAGGAAGTAAGCAGATTTATGCTTTAGGAGGAAAACCATTGTTGTAACATAGGGTGTATCTAGGTAAGCATTGCAAGGAGGTACAAACATTTTGAGAGTAAAGCTACAGTTTAGACTAAGGTAAAGGAGATAGGAAGTTAGAAATGATTTAGGTGAAATGAGAAAAGGGAGAGAGAGAAAGAAGTGTATATGATTGGAAAGGGAATAGGTTAAGATGGGGTAGAAAGATGGGAGGAAATGCTGAGATATTGGAGAGGCAGCCTGGTGCTGAGCATGAACATGACCAGGATTTATTCAGATGTAGTTTGAGCAGACTTTTAAAGTGTAGTAGTTTGTCAGGGAGGTTGTTGTGTTCTGAGACGGTGTTCCTTATCTTTGAGAAATAGCATGAGTAGAGCCTCTGAATGAGTTATTAGACTTGGTTGTTTTTAATAGGAACTTGGCAGAGTGGCAGTAAGATATATTTAGTGCTGGGCATTTATCTGGGTAGTAAACAAGCGTTATATGCAGATACCAATTACAAGTTTTTTAGGACGTTGCTTAGTTCAAGCCAGTTAAGTTGTCTCAAGGCTTGGCAGTGGTGTGTTCTCAGAAGCATAGCTGGCTCAGTCAGTGCCATGTGCATCCCCCCGATTGGCTTATTATGGATCCATGCCCTACACCCTAAGCTCTTCCATTAAAGAGCACAAAAAAATGGACAGTCCTTCTATTGCAACACCAACCAGGTGGTAGACAAATGGACATGTTACACTCCCTCCTGACCAGCCATTCAGGCCCCTTTCTGTGCCCTGCCCTGAACTCTCTTCCTTTT
The DNA here is from genome assembly GCF_019279795.1 of Protopterus annectens. Lineage (NCBI taxonomy): Eukaryota > Metazoa > Chordata > Ceratodontiformes > Protopteridae > Protopterus > Protopterus annectens. Next base: position 253,067,125 of record NC_056731.1, read on the forward strand.
TATTAAAAATAAATAAGAAGCAAACAGATGATATGTTTGCTAAAGTTTATACATTGTCTGCATGGAGCACTATGGCACTCAAGTTTTTGTTAAAAAATCTTGTTATAAATTGTAGCAAACACTTGCTACAGTTTATATCCTGCTTGCCCAGAGTGCTACAGCACTCAGCTTTTAGTTAAAACAAAACTTTTTTTTTTCTAACTTTTAAACTGTAGCAAACTGTTTGCTACAATGTAGCAATCACTTGCTATAGTTTAGACCACACTTGGAGTGCTACAGCACTCATGTTTGACTGCAAATACAATACTGGCTTTTAAAAGCCAGTATTGCATTAGATATTGGCATCAGCTGACTATGCCCTCAACCATTTGTGGCTGGGGCAGTTGCCCCTCTTACCCCACCCACTATGCTGATGTTGGTTCTGTGTGTTGAATTAGTGGCAAATTTAGAAATGTTATTATAGCAAGAGGCTAGCTTGGATTCAAGAGGAGTATTTGGGTTAGTTAGGACAGATGATGCAAAAAGGGCTAGATGATACATAAAGGAGGGCTAGGAGTAAGTAAGTTGAGGCTAATGTTTGCCATGCTGTGTCTGTAAGGTTGTGTTTGGCTCTATAGAAGGAGACCAGTTTCTGATTTGTCTTTTTTATGGTTTGTAAGATATGGTAGTCAAATATGAGATGTTTGTCAATGACAACTACTAGGAGTTTACTGTGTGTAACTATTTCTATTTTAGTGTTGTTTGCTGATGTAATTAGGAAAGATTGCTTTTCGTTGCTATATTACTTTGGGATGAAGAGCATTAATTTTGTTTTGTTAGGGTGAATGAGCATGCATAAGTTTTTTATCCAGTTTTCTATAGCAAAAAAAGTTTGGGTAAATTCCTGAGTTTGGAGAGAGTTGGGGTTACACATATTAATGTTGAATCACAGGCATATTGGACAATGCTTGCATGTTGTGTGTCAGTATGGAGTTTATTTATAAAGATGTTAAAGAGGAGTGACCCAAGGATTGACCCTTGTGGGACTCCTGTGGTGACAGGTTTAAGCGAGGAATAATTGTGGTGCCATTGTCTGTTTGTTTTCTTTCAAACAGATAGGTAAAGATGATCTCCTGGACAGGAACTGGAACGGCAGTCTACAAGGTTCAACAACAAGCAGAAAGTAACTCCAAATAACGCTGTTTTGTAAAATAAAAACTTCTTTTATTCGAATACAGAGCAAGCGCTTTCACCATCAGGCTTCTTCAGATAGGTAAAGAACCATGTAAGGGAGTACTGAGAAAGTCCAATGGAAGCAAGTTCAGAGAGTAAATGTTGACATGTTACTGTGTTGAATGCTTTAGATAAGTCTAAAAACATTGTTGACACAAGGTTGCCATTATTTCTAAGTTGATTTGTACTGTTAGCAAAATGCAGTAAGGCAGGGGTTGTGCTGTGATAGGATCTGAAACAATGCTGTGTTTTGGAGAGTAGGTTATTGGAGCTGAGATACTGTATGAGTTGTGTGTGGATTCACTCTTCAAGGATTTTTGAAAGTGGGAAGATGATAGCTATGGGCCTATAATGTAAGTTGATGTACCCCCTTTGCATAATGGAATAATACAGGAATGTTTCCAGATGGCAGAAACATATTGTTCAGATATGATCCATTTATCAGTATAGAGATGGGGAAAGCAATGGCATCAGCAGCTATTTTTAAATATTCTGATGGCAGTTTGTTAGCAGCCAAAGTGGTGGGTTTCAATCTTAATAGAAGCTTTTTATAGTAGAGGTAGGAGAGGTTGAAATGATGGGAGAGATTTGTATTTGTTTATGGGAGAAATAGAAGAGAGTCAATGTTAACTAAGGACAGTATGGTCAGTATAAATTAATTGAACTGGGAGGAGATTGATTCAATGCAGTTATCCCGGCTTCAGATAAGAAATTAAGTTATCTTCTCCTTCAGCCTGGTTAGAAGTGCAGAGAATACAAGTGGAGTATGGACTGACCCTTGTGGGATACCCACATTGTGTAATAGGGGTGGGGTGAGTTTTTGGTGGAGATGGTAAAAAGCAAACAGCAAAGAGAAATAATTTCTGGTGGACTGAAGAAAAGATAAAACAGGCAAATTGCTGGGAAAGATAATGAGGGAAAGGAAAACTTAAAGACATATTAGAACTGTGGAGGAACTATAGTGGTTGTTGAAAGATCTATATAATGGGAGACAGAGGGTTTTGCCAGGCTTGTTTGTGCAGGCTTATGCTGTGATATTAAAATAAGGAACTAAGAAAGATCTGTACCATGAAATTAGAGATCAATATTAAAGAAATCAATTAAACTACAACATACCTATGGACTATGATGTTTGCAGATGACATTGTGATATGTAGTGAGAGTAGGGACCAGGTTGAGGAGACCCTAGAGAGGTGGAGATATGCTTTAGAGAGGAGAGGAATGAAGGTCAGCAGGGCTAAAACAGAATATATGTGTGTAAATGAGAGGGAGGGTAGAGGAATGGTGAGGATGCAGGCAGTAGAGTTGATAAAGGTGGATGAGTTTAAGTACTTGGGATCAACAGTTCAGAGTAATGGTGAGTGTGGAAGAGAGGTGAAGAAGAGAGTACAGGCAGGGTGGAATGGGTGGAGAAGAGTGTCAGGAGTGATTTGTGACAGACGGGTACCAATAAGAGTGAAAGGGAAGGTCTACAAGAGGGTAGTGAGACCAGCTATGTTATATGGGTTGGAGATGGTAGCATTGTCGAAAAGGCAGGAGTCAGAGCTGGATGTGGCAGAGTTAAAGATGTTAAGATTTGCACTGGGTGTGACTAGGATGGACAGGATTAGGAATAAGTATATTAGAGGGTCAGCTCAGGTTGGACAGTTTGGAGACAAAGCAAGAGAGGCGAGATTGCGTTGGTTTGGACATGTGCTGAGGAGGGATGCTGGGTATATTGGGAAAAGGATGCTAAGGATGGAGCTGCCAGGTAAGAGGAAAAGTGGAAGGCCTAAGATGAGGTTTATGGATGTGGTGAGAGAGGACATGCAGGCGGTTGGTGTGAAAGAGCATGATGCAGAGGACAGGAAGAAATGGAAACAGATGATCCGCTGTGGCGACCCCTAACAGGAACAGCCGAAAGAAGATGATGATGATGATGATACCTCCTGCCAGACACAAGCCCACTCTATCCTCCTTAACTAATCCCTCAATTGTATTCCTAACCCAATCAGTTTACATCTTCGAGTAACTCTCTTTTTGTTTATATCTTGACCAATCTGCATTTTCCAAACTGAGCTCTAAAGCTGTAAGTATTGTACTACATTAATATATCTATTTCTCACAAGACATATCTCTTAAATCTAGCTCATGTATTCTTTGAATTAGGTATCTCAACAAATGTAAAACAAATAAATAAACATCCCTCATAAACATTGACATCAAGATATCACTTTAAACTGTAAGCACAAGAATTGAAAGAGCACTTCCATAACTTACAAAGGAGGGTCAGAGTGAGTTAATGAAATAGCATGCTGAGAAAAGGAAGGATGAGAAGGAAAGATGGTGGCTCCTCTGTTTTTTTCCTGCAGAAGTGGGATAAAAATGAGCAGAGATTGCAAGCATACTTTACTTTGATATAAAAAAGCAGTTAAGCATATATAAATGATTTTACTTTTTAGGATTTTGGAAGTGGTAGCTGGGTCTATAGCACAGAAAGATGGAGCCCTCACAACAATCCAGCCAGCATAGGTGTGATTAGCAGCCTGGATGCTGCAGGAACTGGAAGGGGAAGGAGAGGAATGTTGAGTCTGAAGGCACATTTGCCATCTGTAAATCCCTGGTGGACACCAGAGTGTAGCGAGATGTGTCCACTTATAAGGGAGCCAGGATACTCACAGAACCAGTTACAAAGCCTTTGACCCGCCCTACATGCTTACCTGTAGCAAAGGTGATTTAAGCAAAGTGGGGGATAATGAGACACTACTACGAGGAATAAGTCCGAGCATTGTATAAAGATCCCAAATCATGATTTTGAGAAATAGTCTTGTATCCAAGGTAATGAGGGCGAGGACACTAATTAGAGAAGTTATTCCTTGTCACCATACCTCTCTCTCTCTTTTTTGGTGGTAGAAGTCCTGGCTCAAAAGGTGAGGACAATATTAGATTCAGTGATGAATGTACATGATAGATGAGGTATTTCATCATATTTGCTAATAACTGTATGTTAATTTCAGACAGGTTGGCTAAGGTGCTTTTGAAGCTGTGGCAGATGTTTTAATGAGTTTTATGAAGCAGACAGGTCTATATTGCAATACACACACAGTTGTCAAGGAGTGAATCAAGTAGGTAATGAAACTGATTGAAAAAACTCAAAATAAAATAGAAGTGGGGTAAAATATGTAGGGCTAGAGGGCTAGTAATGGTGAAACATGGGAAGAGAGAGTTTTGCAAAACTGTGAAAGTTTGTGTAAAAATGTGAAGGGGATTCAAAACATTTGGACAAAGAGGTTACACACTCATGCAATGAGTGGGCCAGTGGTTACATTGTGAAAACAAACAGGAGTTGGAAAATAGCTACAGAGGGAGATGTAACATGATGCCCTAGCAAAAACGAGAATGCATAATAAAAATAGAGCAAGAAGGGTAAGTTAAGGGGTGAGCAGTGAATATGGCAGATGGTAGTGTGTGAACAAAAGGAACAATGGAGGAGAAGAGAAGGTCAGGTATGGGAAGAAAGGATCAATGGTGGCTTTGCAGAAAATGAATGTGGGATAGGAGAGTTAAGGAAGAAAAAGAATTTTTAGATAAATAAATACATAATATGGGAGGAAAATTAGCAGAGAGTAGGAGTGAAAGTTGTAGGAGAGCCACTGTAAATGGTTATAGCGGGTAAGGTAGTTTGGTAACTAGCAGGACCATTTCCCATGTCACAACATATCCAGAAAAAGATAAAATGCTTGGCAGGTAGGAGTGTCATTGCATACCATCGAGGGATGTGCAAAATGGCATAGGAGATGGGAATGAAGAAAAACAGAAGTTCATCTGAGACAAGAGGAAATGACTGAAATACAATCAAATTAAAGTAGCTATTAAGGAAAGAGACACACACACACACACACACACACACACACACACACACACACACACACACACACACACACACACACACACACCATCTGAAACAAAAGGAAATGACTGAAATACAATCAAATTAAAGTAGCTATTAAGGAAAGAGAGACACACACACGTATACACACACACACACACACACACACACACACACACACACACACACACACACACACACACACACACACACACACACACACACACACGCACACACACACACACACACACACACACCATCTGAGACAAGAGGAAATGACTGAAATACAATCAAATTAAAGTAGCTATTAAGGAAAGAGAGACACACACACACACGCACATGAAAAAGAGGCAGTAAGAATGAAGAGGAACAACAAAGCTAAGGCAGTGGAGATCTGGTGAAAGTACACATAGAATGGTATTGGAAGGAAAGACAACAGATGGGTAGGAGTGCTGAGCACTAGTTGGAGTGATATAAGATGAGGGAGCAGAATGGGACTGAAATTGTGTGAAACTTGGGAAAATGTGATGATATCCTGATTTGGGAGAATATATGTTCTATTATATTTACAGAGATGAATGACGAAGAATGTACATGATATAGGTATTGGAATCTTATTTTATATTTCTTTAATCTTCTCTTGAGTTTTCATGAAGTTGTTTGTTAGGGTATTCTCATCTGAGGAAGAAATCCAGATTCCTAAGAATTTAATTCTTGTATAATGGGGATTTCCTTATCTTGAATCTGTAAGGGGCTATTTCATGCAATCATCCTAGCTAACTTTGCAAAATGAATTTGAAGTCCCATCATATGTTCAGTTTCCTGGAAGATAATTTACACTAAATCATTATAATGTTCCTAATTATATTTCATTACCTATATAGGAATCCATATAATTACTTAAATATGAATCCTATATGGTATATAGGAATCCCCAGAAGTGTACTCCGGGTCTACTTTATGCGCTCAAAACATGAAAAACCCGAATCCAAATACCGCGACACCTAAAGAGCGAACCGTGAATACGTCGAACGTACTAAAGCGTGAAATTTAAAACCTTGAGCCGTCATAGTCGGCCAACCCACCACCCGCAACACACTACCTACCCAAACACAATAAAAATAAAACATATACATACACTAACCAAAACCCTACTTCTAACCCTAAATTAAAGCACCAAAACCCTACACTAAACCCCACATATACAACTATTTATGCACTATTCTTAACCCCTCTCTAACTCTAAGGTCCGTAACTACCGCACACTTCCCCTACGGAGCTATAACCAAACAAACTAAATATTCCACACACATACACTTAACAAAACCCTACACTAAACCTTACATACATTACCTACACAAAACCTTACATACACTACCTACCTATGCAATTACCTTAACCCCTCCCTAACCCTAAGGTCTGTAACTATCGCACACTTACCTTATGGAGCTATACCGCAGACAGGCCAACTATGCAAATTCGATATTTCCACTTTCTCGGTTTCGTTCGTTCGACGTATTCGCGGTTCGCTCATTATGTGTTGCGTTACTTGTATTTGGGTTTTTCATCTTTCAAGCACTTAAAGTAGACCCGTGTACTTGTATATATACCATATTCCATTCCTTTTTAAATAGTACTCTATTGACTCCTAATTTACTCCATGTCCCTTTCCTAAAACCCTTGGTATAACTACATTATTTCCTACTTCTCAGTTAACTGCAGCTTCCCGTTTTAAAGAAAAATAAAAACAGAAAATAAAAGACCTTTTTTCTTTAGAATGTAGCTTGTCTAATTGCCCTTAAATCTTAGAACTCCTAACAAATACCCAGGCATCTTTCAACTCAGTAGAGACATGGCTCACTAATAATCAGCTCATCCTCAACCCTAAGAAAGCAAAATTACTACTCTTTCTACCTAAATCTGCAAACCACATTAAACTTTCCTTCTCCATAAGGTTCCTAAACAATATTCCTATAGAAGTCGAAACTAGCACAAAACTCCTTGGCATTACCATTGATGACCAACTAAAACCCGATCTTCACATTAACAATTGTATAAAAAAAACACCAAAAGCTAGGACTACTGTACAGGAACAACAGATTCCTAACTACTGAAGCTAGGATTTCTCTTACCCATGCCTACCTTCTACCATGCTTAACCTATTGTTCCCAAATACTCACAAATCTGAACTCCTCCCTATTTACCAAATTAGAATCAACCTACCACAAAACTGCTAGATTTGCAGCTCAGCAAATCTCACCACTGTCTCTCTCTAAAATACCTGAACTGGCCCCAACTAATTCACCTGTTCCTACAATCTCAACTCCAAATCATACACTCCATCCTATATCAGCCTGATTTCTGCCCAAGTCTATCTTCTGTCATCTCTCACTACTCCCCTACCAGACTTCTTCGAAGCTCAACCCAAGACCTACTTAAAATCCATAAACCTAAATCCAACACAGGGTGCAACTTATATAGCTACCATCCCTCTATTGCATGGAACAAACTCCCACTAGAAATAAGGTCCCTGACTCACCCAAAACAATTTACGCTAGCAACCAAAGACCACTTTAAAAAAACACTGGCCTGCCATTGTACTCACCCTCCCTGATTATTACCTATCTTTTATAGTACAGACAAAATAATTTACTAAAACTTACCATTAACTACTTCATCCTATGCTTCCTATGCAACATCCAAAGCTTCTTCTATACTCTGCTCCCTGCAATTCTTGTGTAACCTTTTAAGTTTCTGCTACACTGCATACAAAACCTTATATTTACTCAACTCTCCTTTTAAATCAAAACATACAACTTAATACTTAATACAATTTTTATTGAAATGTATCTGTATTGCTATTTTTATTGGATTGTACATCTTGGAGTTTTTCTCCCCGAGCCTCCGCTGAAAAAGGGCAATAGCTCAGCCGGACACTCTCGGTCAACAAATATAAAATAAAAATAAATAAAATAAAATATATTATCTATGTATGTTAAGAAAAATACTTCACTATTCTGGTATAAATGTTTACCTTAGTTATATATTGTTCGGATAACTTATAAGTTAATACTGAAAGCATGAATTCTGTATTTATGGGACTGAAACCTTTTGTTGCATCAGTGATACAACTTCATTTGTTGACCTGGATTTGCACGGCAATATTATTTGTTGTAAAATAATTGTAACCTGTGATATTTTATCACTAGGTGCAAAGCCATACTGGTATGGAAAATTATAGTCTGTATTACTTATTAATCTTTGATTTATATATTTAGCAATAACATTTAGTTCAAAACTGAATTTGTTGTATAGTGTTCAATAAATAAGTCCAATCAAAATTTATGTAGTTTCAATCATAGGGGGATTAAATAATACAAAATATTCACTGCTCCAATACCTCTCAACTGTACAGATTTTCACATCATGTTTTTGGTCTGTTTCTCATAAAATTGTGTTTTTCTGACAAATCATTGTCAATTCTTTGAGGAATGAAGTCAGAAAATGATGGCAGACATTTGAGTTTCAGACTTTATACCCTTCAAAATTTTACATTAATGCAAACCCTGTAATCCTGTTAACTTCCTCAGTTTGTAAGAGAAATATCTAAAAATTGTCCCTATTTATGGCTTTGTCCAGATTTCTTGCTCTAAGAAATTGAGAGGTATGATTGCTGCATATCTTAGTTAATAAAGGGATTAAATAATCAGAGAAAATGATAGATGTATCTTTTCAAAGCAGTAACACATCTAGGACAGTGATTTTCATATTTAAGGGATTTTTAGAAAATGTATTATTTCTAGTTCTTTAAAAGCTATAAATTGAGTTTCCATATTTTGCTGGGATGTACTTCTTTCAGTTGCCAAACATAATTTTTTTTTGTAGTTGAATGTGATAAAATTGAGGCTGTCTGATCTGATTAACTAAAGCCAAACAGGAAAATCATTACTTTATTTTTTATTCTTAGATTCCATTATAAATAAAATTGTCGAAAGACACATTTTCCTTAACTTAATGTATTTGCCATATGCCATATTATGTTAGCTATTGAGGAAGCTTGAATATCATTTTGGACTGTGCATCAAAACACCTTAATTTGTTGTTTTATTTCTAGTTCATGTTGTTTCTTTAATCTTAATAAACTATTATACAGAAAGAATATTGAAACCTAGAGCTATATTAAACAAGTTACTTAATTTAAATTTCACTAATGATCTGTATAATCTCATAAAAAAGTGGATACAATATGCATTTGTGATTATTGAAAAGAGTCTCCCTTGCACATGGTGACATTCAGACAGTACTAGGAGCACTTTTGCATTCTATGGCTGTAATCCCTGATCTGACTCACAATGTACTATCTAAAAACATTTTCTCCATTTCAAAGCACTATGGAAAATGTCAGAGAAGGGAGAATCCATAGACGGCTTTGTAGGCTGATACACTTACCATGAAAGCAGTAAAGTCAGGTCTTGATGCACCCATACTTTGTAAGAATGGGGAGGGGAGAGCAGAGCAGTGACATTTGTACAGAGTTTCAAAACCAAGAGAAGATAACTGGTATAGAAACTACAAAAGGAGCTAGAATTTGGTTGTGGTTAGACAGTAAAAAGGATCCTGGCTCTTATAAGAAATATACTCTGATAGCCCACATTCTGTCTCTCAGTAGTCATCTTGGGATTTAGTGCTTCTGTTTTCTCCTGGTGAGAGAAGACGTACAGGGACATTATTTCCTGGAGACTGCTGATCACCAGAAAGCCTAATAAATGCTTCATAGGTGACCGCTTGGAATCTGTGCTTATATTCTGGCCCTAGTGAGAGAAGGAACAGACTGCATTGATTCCTGACTGTTTCTGGTTGGGCAGTGAGTGTCTGTACTTGACATTTGTGATTGGTCTGGTTTATATTCAAGGCATCTACCAAGAAAAGGCTACAACAAGCCTGAAGACCCTTGCATCATCTCCGACAAGACTGTGGATCACCAAAGAGGCTGTGGCCTGCTTCTCATCTTGGGATTTGTGCTAATGTTTGCTTCTGGTGAGAGAAGAAGCAAAGGAGTTTTGTATCCCAGCAGAGTAAAGCTGTGGTAAGACCAGCACTGGTAGTAGCCAGGGAGTAACCATTCATGTGACTCCCCTCTTTTCATCATTCTTGACAAACTAATTCTTTATTTTCAGTAAGTACTGCTTAATTTGTTTCTAACTTCAGAATATCTGCCTAAATACTTCATCCTTAAATGTTCAGGGTCTACTTATTAGTTTCCCCTCAAGTGTTTGGCAGTGCCTTGTATAGACACAGACACCTTGAGTGACATTTTTCCTGTAAAAGCATGATTGAAATTTCACCAGTACCTAGTTGCATACAGGGCAACTAGTTTGCAGTGACAAGCACTGCCCCCAGAGTTGCAACCAGGATACTGTAGCTTTATATTCTCACTCAAACTGTCTAATCAATAAACAAGGATCTGCTGCCATGGATATGAACTTTCCCACTATCTCTGTTACCAGCTTGGTGGATATGGGCATCCTGTGGCAATGTAGAAATTGCCTCATGTGTACTGACAACCAATTAATTCTTGAACAAACTGATATGGTATGAGAGAGATGTACTTACACAATGTCACTGGAGGCAAAGCTTTCATGAAAAAGTACTCCTAAAGTCAATAAGGGTGTCAGTAGTACACCTGCTCCACCCATCACACACAATTCAAAGTAGACATATAGACCCACATATGCCGAGGCACTTGAATGTAACCTTCCTAATCCCCAAACAACTCCTATATGAAGTAGACATAATAAATATCCTTAGCAGCCCCGAATGCACTCTTTCAAAACAACACCCACATCAACACATGCAGCCACATCTCATGGAGCCTCTACTTCTAAGCCCATAAGGCAAGCAACCAAACAATCCTACATTCTGGTCATTGGAGACTCCATTGTGAGACACACTGATATCCCTCTCACCAGGCTGAGTAAGGAGAAAGTCATAGTCAGCTGCTTATCAGGGGCTATGATCAGCTACATTATGCATGTACTTAGGTCACTGGGCCACAAGTACCAGTATAACTCAGTCATTGTCCATGTGAGTGTAAAGGTCCTGAGATGTACCTCCCTAGACTATATGAAGAGAGTCATCATGGAGTTCTTCGAATATGTGTCCCAGGCTGGTATGAGCCTAGCATTGAGCAGCATTTTACTTTCACCAAAGATGATGCCACAATATGAACAAAAGATGACTGACTTTAATAATTGACTTAGTTTCTGGTGTCATTCTAAGGGTGTGCAGTATTTGTCAGCATGGAAGGAGATGGTTAACAGACCATGCTGCTTTGCCAAGGATGGGCTGCACCTCTCCCCTCTAGGCTTTCAAATATTAGCTAAAACACTGTCTTCCCCCATAGTGCATTTTTTAGGCAATGCCAAACTGAAACTACTTCCAACATAGCAAATCAAAGCCAAAAAAATCTAAAGGTATTACTGCTCAATGCTAGGAGTCTAAACAAACACTCCACTCCCTAGATGCTCTCTTTGCCCTAGAGAATGCTGACATCTGTGCGATCACTGAAATATGATTTAAAGTTACGAAGAGCACACTAACAATGCAAGGTTATAATGCCTTCAACACATTTAGACCAGCTGCTACACAGACAGGGACTAAAGGTGCGTTGTCTCGATTTACATCTAAAATAAATATACTTCAAGGCTGGTCAAACAGGACAATGCACTTGAGCTGCTCCATGTTTAAATCACCATAGGCAAAATCCAATACCACTTCCTTGCAAGCTATAGGTCCCCTTCTGTGACCCAAGAAACCCATGCTATGTATTTAAACTTATTGGAAACACTCACCATTCAACCCAGTACCATATTCATGGGTGACTTTAATTACCCCACTATTAACTGGGAATCCTATATGACACCAAATATATAGACACAGAGATTCCTGGATTTTGTAAACACAAACTCCCTGGACCAGATTGTCAATACACCAATCGGGGTGCAACCATACTGGATCTGGTTCTCACTAATATGGTAGAGTGTTGTACACCCCCTAGTTTAACGTCTTCTATGGTAAGATCAGCCCAAAAAATGGTCTCCTTTGAAATAAAAGTAAAACCTGTACCCCCAGATAACTTTGGAATAGTCAGGAACCACTCTAAGCTAATTTCCTGCTATTAAGTGATTGTGTCTTTCGGCTTTTCCCGGTTAGGGGTCGCCACAGCGGAACTCCGGTCCGCTAATGATTGGCAGTAGATTTTTACGTGCTGGCTTGCCGGGCCTAACGCACAACCTTCAGCGAAGGAATGCCCATTCACACATGTCACCACACAGAAGACACTCTAACTGAGAATTGAACGGGCAACGTCTAACTGTGAGGCGACAACGCTACCGCAGCACCACCACTGCAGTAATTTCCTGCTATTAAGTGATAAATGGCAAAATTTCAAGTCCCCATAAACCCTGAGAACATGTGGAACTGTTCACAGAAATCCTATGCAAGCATGTTAGTAGCTGCACAGAGGCAGCTACACCCACCAGGAAGAAATACAGAACTAACTCAAAAACAAAGCCACCCTGGTGGAATCACAAAATCAGTAGGCTGTGTAACAGAAGGAAGAAAATCATGGCAAAAATTAGAAGGTGCTGCACCCAGCAGGATAAAGGTACTCTCATCAAACTAAAAAAACAACTCAGAGGATAAATAAAATCTACCAAAGCCAAATTTAAGGTAAATCTGGCCTCCCAGGCCAAGGACAACCACAAGGCATTCTTTAGCTATGTCCACAACCTCAAAGGCAATACACAATTGTGTGCAGAGGTCTTTGTAAATGGAGCCATTTATACTGATCCAGAGGATATAGCAAACCTACTGGCTGATAAATTCACCTCCAACTTTACCCTACTCTCCCCCTCAACCTTCCCTCTGGAAATATCATCAAATATAACTCCTCTGCTATCACTAGGGAACAGGTCCTTGATGTTCTTTCTAAGGCCAAGAACACACTGCATCAATGGGCCCAGACGGTATCCCAGGATGCCTTTTAAATAGCATGAAACATGACTTAATTAGGTCCTCTGGTATTGCTATTTAACTGTAGCCTCCAAACAGGCTTCATGCCTCATGAATGGAGAACAGCAGCAGCAGCAGTCATCCCTCTGTACAAAGGTGGGTCATCCACAGACCCATAAGTCTCACTAGTCTCATATGCAAAGCCATGGAACGAATTATCATGGAAATGATCAATAATGATATAGTAAACCTCCAGAAACTGGACCCAAGCCAGGTTGGTTTTGTCAAGGGCAGTTCATGCCCCCTGGTAGAACTCTTTGAGAAGGCCACCAAAGCAATGGATGACGGCAAAATGGTTCACTCTGCCTACCTTGACTTGATCAAGGCATTTGACACAATACCCCACTTGGGCATTGTTGACAAACTAAAGAGGTTCAGGTACAAAGCTGTATGCTACCCTCTGGATAACCAACTGGTACACAGACAGGACCCAGGAAGCTAGAATTGGGGAGTCCACCTCTACAAAGAAGCCACTTGCAAATGAAGTCCCTCAGGGATCAGACTTTGGACCGCTCCTTTTTGTCATTTACTTCTCTGAAGTCAAGGCCAATGTCAATAGTCCTTGACTGACTAAATTTGCAGATGATTGCAAATTAGGAGTTATCATTGAATCCCACACAGACAAATATGTTCTCCAGGAAGGGCTGACACAGACAAACAACTGGTGTTAGAGCCATGGACTAAAACTAAATGCCAAGAAATGCATAATAGTATCCTTTGGGAAGTCATTCACCCTTGGTAACTATCATATTGACAACACACCCCTTAAAGTTGACACAGTCGTCAGGGACTTAGGGACACATATAGACAGTACTCTAGCATTTAACCATCATGTGTCTACAGTAGTAAGGAAATCATTTTATGTTGCGCAACTTATAAACAAATTTATGGCATCTAGGTCCAAGGAAGTGATTGTCCCACTGTATTTGGCATTCATCAGACCTATGATTGAGCACAGTTCCCCCTTTGGGATGTACCTAAACAGGCATATTCAATAACTGGAACGTCCACAGAGGTTCTTCACTAAAAGAATACAGGGAGTAAGTAAAATGTGCCATGCAGAATGCCTCAGTTCTCTATCCCTGTATTCTATCTCCTACTGTCTGTTGAGGGGAGATGTATACCTGACATACAGGGCATTGTCAGACCCCACTCTGATGGACCTCCTACATATTCACAAAACAAATACACAGAATTACCTGTTCTAAAGACTGACTTAAACCTTTCCTGTGATATAAATAGGACCTACTGGAGAGACAGGTATGTATCCCAGAGACTACCCCATCTCTGGAACAGGGTCCCCATTCATGTGAAGTAGAGTTCCTCCCTAATCCAATTCAAGTGTAACTTGGACAATTGGATGGGAAACAGGAAATTCATCCCTGGTTTGGCACCTATGTCTCTAATGGACACAGGCAACCTGTGAATGGTTCATCTCCCAGGCCCCAGCTTGTAAATGTTTCATCTCCCAAGCCCCTGCTTACACTAACAAGGGTAGCAGAACTTGTCAGAAATTTGAGATGCATGGTTAGGCTTAAAAGGCCCTTATGGTCATTAGCCTGGTAAACACCTAAGAACCTATGAACCTATGAATAGAGCAGCAAAATAATAAAACTGTAAGAGATATCAATATAGGGATTAGGGGATGCGACAGAGAACTTCAAAGTAAAAAAGCGATATAAGACGGAAGTCTGCATATAGTATTTAAAATGAATATTAACACTGGAATAGAGTCAGGTAAAGACAGGAACTTGTATAAGGAAACTCAGTGCAAAGAAATGTAATAAATACTAAAAGTGAGCTTGGGAGGATAATGTAGGTTCTGAGCCTATTTCTGTTAGTGTCAAGAAAAAAATTCAAATAAAGGCAACTTCGCAGTGCCAGGCGTCAGAAAGCTGACAAAGAAGTAAACCTGATGATGAACTTTGTTCTGATTCCCCTTGCAGTGGGTGGACACTATGGGGAAGAAAAGGATAGTGACAGGGTGCTATCCGATCTCAGTAAAGTAGACAGGGAGAGAGCAACATAAAACAAAAACACTTATAAGTTCCTAGAAAGTTAACTAGGCATGCAGTCCAGAACAGTAATGTGCATAGCCACATTTCCTGACTCAGGACGTCTGCAATGATAGTAAAACAGAAGGTGTTTTTTTCTTCAGAACTACCCTTTGCATGGGAAGAAATAGGAAAAGCTGCAGTATCAGGAAGCTGGGAGAAGAATCTATACCTTCTACCTGAGGGCACACTACTGAAAAAGTAACCCTGATTTAATGCACTTACAGATAAGCTACATACATACATTTTAAAAAGACACAGTGGTAAGATGATACTTTATGCAGGGTGAGAGAGAGTATAACTGAGGCTGTAGGGCAGGACAGTGAATAAGGGGTGGTGTCTGGCTTAATGGTTAAGATGTTTACCGTATAGACACAAGGTACAGTGTTTGATTCTCACCTTTGGGAAGCATGGTTAGGCTTAAAAAGGCCCTCTGTGGTTGTTAGTCTAGTAATTAGCTATGAACAAGACATTCTCTTTGCTTCTTTCCCTTATTTTTGGATAAAGATGATCTCTTGTATACCGTAAATAAAGAAAGAGAACAAAATCTACATCACTGGTCAGTGCCAACACCAGGAATGAAGTTATCCTATAGCCACATGTTAGGAGATCACCTGGGTTTGGACAAAACTAAGGCAAGAGTTTTGCTCAGATTTTACTGGCCAGTCATAAAGAAAGAGAGAATTTTTTTTTGCTTCTTCTGCAGAATGACAAAAAACTGCAACCCATCCTGGATTTGAGTCCATTGATACCAATGCCCATCAAAGAGGTATCATTTGAATGTATTGCTGTGGAAACGTTGGGGCCACTAGTGACATCTACCAATGGGTATTAGTTCATGCTGGTAATAATCGATTATACTATGGCGTTTATAGAAGCAGTGTCGTTATCAAAACTAATTCCAAGGCTACTGTCAGAGAATTGGTGCAGTTATTCTCCAGAGTAGGAATTCCTAAAATGTTGGTTAATGACCAAATCACTCCCTTTATGTCATGGAAGCTGCATCAGTCATACAACTGCTTTAAAAAAAGTTGAAGACATCAATCAACAAGTTGATAGATTAGTAGAGAGGTTTAATAAGCACCGAAATCTATGCTAAGAAAGTTATTGAAGCAAATGATAAACCTGGGAGCAGTTACTGTTTTCAGTTAGAGAAATCCCATAAGCTTCAAATGCATTTACCTCATTTAAACTTTTGTACAGCAGAGAGATGGTTGCTTGACATTTATTTTATTTTATTTTATTTTACATTTGTTTACTGGGAAAGTCTGACTGGACAGGCTGTCCGTTTTCAGAGGAGGCCCAGGGAGAAAAGCTACACATGAATACATATTTAGATTATACAAGCTACAGCTACATTAATAAACAGTGACAGTACATGTATACATACAAAAATTGATGCTTATGCACTATGATATAGAGCATATAGTAGAACAGGCTATTACATTGAGACAGTACAGCATGTTTACAATTTGCAGAAATTTACACTTCATTTTCTTAACAGTAAATGTTGCTAGAGCTCTACATGAGTATGTTTAGAGATTAGGGAAGCAATAAACAGAGACAGTGCAAAGGACACTTGGAAGAAGAAAAGACATTGTTTAAAAATGTGATGGAAAATTTAATTATTTTGCAGGATAGATTACAGTTGTTTATGCCCATAGTAAAGAAACACAACCAGAAAGTCTAGGAAATGTAGCAACAGGTCTATAATACAAATGTCTATCTTAGAGAATTTACCCCAGAAGATCGGGTATTAGTGCTAGTACCCTCCACAGATAACAGATTTCTGGGTAAGTGGTAGGGGTTGTTTGAGGTGACTGAAAGAATAAATGTGGTGAACTATAATGTTAGGCAGCCAGGAAAGGGGAAAGCAGAGCAAATCTATCACATTAAAGTACTGAAGCCATAGAAGGAAGTAGAACATTCTGCAGAGAACTTGCAAGGTAAAGTTCATTTAGGAGTGACCATGCTGTCAGCACAGCCAGAGGAATACTTATTAAGACTACAGAAGCAAGAGGTAAGAGGATTTCTCTTATGAAGTAAAGAACTGTTTTCAGAAATGCCTGGAGACCTAAACTGATAGAATAAGACATTGAGACAACACCTAGGGTGAAAGTTAGACTCAGACCTTTTACAGTACAAGAGCCACAAAAACAGTTATTAAGAGAATGTCACCACTAAAAAGCAGATAGAATTCACCACCACAACGAAGAGGAAAAAAGGCCAGGGAGGAAAACCCTGTAGCAACACATATTAAGGAATGTCATAATGGAAATATACAAGGTTTACAAGCCACAGTTTTAGGGCAAGTGCAACAAGTGTATGATTTAGATATAAAAAAGAAATTATGGAAAATGAAGTCCATTTTAATTTTAAAATTTAATATCTTAATTCCAAAGGGACCAAATAGGGAATGTCACTGGAAATGTTTCCTTTAAAAAGATAATGAGTGTAGGGGCTGTGATTGGTTAATTGTTTTTAATTATAGTATTTAAGAGTGGAAAGTAAAAGATAGGATATACTCTGTAAAGGCTGAAGAGCCAAGGCATTAGAGGAGTTTATTTTACAGCTGCTATTTGTGTACCTTTCGAAAGTTTGTATACAAAGATTTTATTGTGGAAGGCTTTGTCTGTGGAATTGCATTCATTTGCAGTGGCTGATTGTTCTGGACTGTGACTTTTAATAAACTGCTTTAAGGTAATCACTGGCCTTTTTTCCTCTTTGTTGTGGTGGTGAGCTATTAAGAGAAGTTTAAAAAATGCTGTCTCTAGCCATGGTAGAAGAAATACAAACTGAATGGAGTGGCCCACCAATGCTGGTTCTTAAACATGATAGTATTACAATATGCAATGATTTTAGGAAACTGAACAGCATCTGAAAGTTTGTTACCTATCCCTTGCCCAAAATCGATGAGTTGACAGAGAACCCAGTAAAGGACAGATACTTGACCAACACTTAGCTTGACAAAGGGATATTGGCAGATAACACTTACCCCTCTGTGAAAGAAAAAAAAAATAGCTTTGTAAACCTGGACAGTCTATCTTAGTACACTAGTTACCACTTAGTCTATGTGGAGCCCCAGGCACCCTTCAGAGACTGATGGATAAAATACTGATACCACTTTCACAAGGTAATGCTGCATACCTGGATGTTATGGTTATTTACTCAGCTAATTGGTAGTCTCGCTTAACAAATGTTTAAGCTATGCTAGAATTTATAAGGTAGGCAGGCATGACTGTAAATGGAGATTGAAACCAGAAAAAACCAAGCAAATCAGCCAAACAAACACAAACCAGGTAAATATGGGCTGACCACCAAATAGACACCACAGGAGCAGAATAGTAAAATAAGTATTTTAATAATGCTGAGTGCTTTCGTCCCATAGGACTTTATCAGAACTAAAAAATAGTGAACGTAGCATGTTTAAATACAAAATTAGTTGGTCATGTGAACAAATTCATTCCATTACTTTAAGCCTACAATTAATTCCTAACTATTAAGTGGGTAAATCTCAATGAAAAATGCCACATCATAAGATAAGATTAATAAATTGTATTATTTAAAAAAAAAAAACTTCCAAGGCCCAAAATGAACAATAAGTACTTCAGCAAATAAATATATAAATATAAAAAAATAAGTAAAAAACATTATGAAAGTATATGAAAATAACAGAACCCGGCAGCACGCTATTTTAAGATACTGTTTAAAGACACAGAATCATTTAAACCTGTGATGTGTGGATTTGTCGGTCAGCCCATATTTACTTGCCTATAAATGGTAAGAAAAGCAAACTGATCATGATGGAAGCCAAGTATTTTAATATCTTACAGGAAGAAGGGTGCTTAAAACTACAAGCAGTAAAAACAGGGGTCATAAGAAAGTGGCCTGTACCCTTCACTAATAGACAGTTGAAGACTTTTCTTCATCTATGGCTAATTTTGTGGCTATTGACTACCTCTCACAATTGGGAAAAACAGTATAAACATCCACTTGAAGCTGGACAGCAAGGAAGAAACAGGAAACTGTGGAAACTGACACAGTTAATGCTGAGGAGTGATAGGCCAGTAAGTTCTCATATGACAGAGCAACGGATGGCACAGGATGAAATTGAAGAGAATGTGCCACAGGGAGATGTAATAGAACTTTCTATAGAATGCCTGCAGGAAATGGAAAACAAAAAATGGACCCTCAGTTTAGGAGAAACCAAGCTAAGAGAAGAGTTGCTTGACTTAATAGAGATAGATAGACAGATTAAGATCAATGATAGAAATAGACTGCAGAAGGTTAATAAACCCAAAAAGTCAGAAGTTTGAAAAAAGTAAATGAACACAGTAATTAGGACAGTCCATAGAGATTCATGCGATATAACAGAAGTAAAAAGGATATATTACTGTGCAGCTAAATTAATAACTGATAAAGTTCTACCACAAGAACACAGGGTAGTGAAGGAGAGAAAGAGGAGAAATTGAATACCATCATGGAAATATCGAATAGAGAAAACTATAAAGCAATTAAGACAAGAAGTGTCACTGTTGGAGTAGTATAGAAGAGGGAACAGATCAACAAAAATACTCAGAAAGCTGTGATAAAAGCAATGTGCAACAGTAGAACATATCAGGATCTATCATGCACTATCGCAAATAATAAACTAAAAATCTCAGCCCAGGCAGAAAAACTTAGAAGATACATAGACAAATACAAAGGAAAAGTACAAAATAAGCAATTTATTGATGACCCAAAAAAGTTTTATAAAGAATTGGGAAATAAGGTAAAAGGAACTGAAAGCCCACCCAAAAAAGAAGAAATAAATACATTTTGGAGAAATATCTATGAAGACCCTGTGGAACATAACAAAGATGCTAAATTGATAGAAGTAAAAGAAAGAATAAGGAGTTTAAAGGTACAGGATATGAAATGGGATGAAGTAACAGCCAGAGAGATTGAAACAAAGTTAAAAAAGCCTCTAGCTGGAAAACTCCAGGCCCAGATGCAGCCCTAACGTCTGCTTAAAAGTATTAGCATCTTTGCACAAAGATTTAGCCAAGAGTAAGAGTTATTTATATGCATACCCTGAACAGACACCAACCTGGCTAACAACAGGAAAAACAATGCTTCTACTTAAGAGTAAACCTGCAAGCGACACTAAAAATTATAGACCAATAACTTGCCTTTCAATGACCTATAAACTATGCACTGGAATTGATGCCAACCAAGTTTATAGTCATTTAGAAGAAAACTCAATTATGACAACAGAATAAAAGGGCAATAAAAGTCATACAGAACAAAGGATCATTTGTTGTTAAATAAAGTCATAGTGAAGAACTGTAAAAAGGGGAACAACTTAAGTATGACCAGGATTGACTACAAAAAAGCATTTGATAGTATCCCACATTCATGGATAAAACAGTGCTTAAAATGTATAAGGTACACCCTACACTGATCAATTGCATTACAGTGACCATGAAACAGTGGCAGTCCACTTTTCAATTAAGCCATGATAAAGGACAACTTATTATTCCAGGGATAAAAATCCAAAGGGGGATATTCCAGGGTGACTCTTTGTCACAGCTGCTATTCTGCCTTGCCCTTAATCCATTAAACTGTCTACTTAACAGCTTGGGTCATGGCTATAATTTAATTCCTAGAAAACAACAAGTGCAAAGACTTCTCATCTTCCCTTTGTCAACGATTTGAAACTGTATAGCTGATCAGATGAGGAATCGAAAGCACAACTGCAAGTTGTCAAAACCTTTTCAGATGACATAAGAGTGTCATTTGGTCTTGATAAATGTGCAAAAGCAACCTTTAAAGCAGGAAAACTGCAACACCAATAAAACATTAGTTTGGGACAAGAATGTGATATAAAAGAAATTGAGCAAGAGGGAGTGTATAAATATTTGGAAACTGATGAAGGATCAGCAATAAAACATGAACAAATACGAATGAAACTTAGTAAGGAGTACTTCAGAAGACTTAAATTAATCCTGTAAACAGCGTTGACATCTAGGAACAAAATCCAAGCTATAAACCATTTTGCTCTTCCTCTCCTAACTTACAGTTTTGAGGTGATTGACTGGCCCCAAAATGTGCTGGATAGATTAGACACGAAAACAAGAAGGATGCTTCATGCTCACCAAATTATTTATAATAATCAGTGCATACTAAGATTATATATTCCCCATTCTGAAGGAGGGATGGGTCACCTTGAAATTAATTACATGTATAGATCTGCAGTCGTGGGACTGCACACATATCTGCTGACCTCACAAGACCCAAATGTAGTGAAAGTCTTGAAACATGAGGAGAATAAATCTAAGATGACTTCCCTGCTTAGGCTAGCAGAAGCATATCGGCTTCAAGCAGGAATGGAAATCAAACCAGAAGTAGATAAAAATCAGGCAGCAACTGAATGTGCCAAAAAACAAAATAAAGAATATAAGGTGAAGGATCAGATGAGAAGGCAAGAAATGTGGAAAAAGCATAAATATAGTTGCAAGTATAGAAATCTTCTGGAAGAACCTCATGTTGATCAGGAATGAATGCAGTAATGGTTAAGGAGAGGTGAATTTAAACCAATAGATGAAAGGTTAATATTGGCGGCCCAAGACAGTGGGCTATATACATGTTGGTTTACAAAGTCCATTGAATATGTGGGAGAAACAGACAAATGTAGATTTTGTAAAACAGAACTAGTAACAGTTGCAAACCTCGTTGCTGGTTGCGACATACTAGTGTCAGAAGGACTGTATACTGAAAGACATAATAAAGTGGCGAGACTGTTGCACTGGGAATTATGCAAACATTATGGTATTGAAGTGGCTGAAAAACACTGGAAATATGAGCCACAAAGCATCATAGAAAATGATGAAGTCTACAACACATGGGCTCACAGATTACCAACAGTTCCAAAGACAGATGCTAGAAAACCAGATACAGTGGTTCAGGAAAAGAAGACAAAAGTAGCATTGATCATTGAAATTGCCACACCCAGTGACTACAGTGTCCTGTGTGCAGAGAGACACAAAGTCATAAAATATCAGGATTTGCAAGCAGAAATGAGAGCAATGTGGAAGAAAGATACCCAGATAGTTCCAACTGTAGAAGGAGTAATGGGTCTTGCAAAAAAAAGAGTCTACAGTCCTATTTAAAT
This sequence comes from Protopterus annectens, assembly GCF_019279795.1. NCBI lineage: Eukaryota > Metazoa > Chordata > Ceratodontiformes > Protopteridae > Protopterus > Protopterus annectens. The sequence continues at coordinate 253,089,485 of NC_056731.1, forward strand.
ATGCTACCAATACATGTAACTCCGTACGAATTGCAGAAGGAGTCATTACTGGGCACACTGTGGGTGCTGTGAAGAGCACTTTTGGCTGACATCAAAGAGTAAATCAATACTAATTTCATGAACTTTAATCGTACTTTGACTTAGGAATGGGGTCCATTCCTGTCATGGCATTAGAAAACCAAAAGATATGGAGAAATTAAAAAAATGGGAAAAAAATCTGTCAAAGTGCAATTGTCTTTTAAGGCAGACAGCATATTTAATGAGCTGTAAAGGATCCTGTATTCTGAGTCTGTGTTAATGTATCCTGATAGTTCCAACTGTAGAAGGAGTAATGGGTCTTGCAAAAAAAGAGTCTATCAGCTTTTCTCCTCAGCCCTCTGCTGAAAATGGACATGTATCCAGCCAGACTAGCCCAGTAACACTGTATATTTAATTGTACTTTGCTTTTTTGTCATTGTTTGATTATTTTATTAGTGATTTTTTAAACTGTAACATTATAGTATGATAGTGGAGCTTTTCTCCTCGGGCCTCTGCTGAAAATGGACATGTATCCAGCCAGACTAGCCCGGTTAACAAATGTAAAATAAAATAAAATAAAATAAAATAAAATAAAATAAATAATAAATAAATCCTGATTTTATTAAAGAGTTTAACCTATACATTGATATATCAAAGCTAGGCTTGAGGCAAGTGCTATCTCAAGACATTCAAGATAAGGTACATCTATCTGCTATATCAGGGTGTTGATTAATGCAAAAAGGAGATACTCAAACATTGAAAGAGAGTGTCTAGCAATAAACTGTGCTTTCCATTCCCTGAAGTATGACGTTAGTTACTCAGCATGCCCCATTGCAAAGGTCAGACAGGAAGACTGATGATAGCATGAAATGGTGATGTGGGCATTGCCCCTCCAGCCTTTCCAATATACAGTGACACGTATGCCTGGAATAACCAAAAAAAATACTGATGGATCATCGAGGGTATATGACTTATCATTCATTATGAGTCCAAAACCCCTGGTTTTGTGCTAGGAGGGAGGTAGCTGTAACATTTCAGTTCTGGGAAAAAATCTATAATATATCTTTAAATTATATGTTGCTGTATATACTGTGGGAACATTCTCACAGGTGGTTAGGCAACACTCTGTATTAGCAAGTCTGTAATAGGTTCATAGGTTCATAGGTAGGTACTAAGCTATCTGCCCGAAGGCATTTATAAGCCTAGCCAGAATGTGTTGGCTTTCACTGCCTCCTTAGATTAGTTCCCTGTGACTCTGTCCAGCATTGCCATTGAAGTGATCCCTGGGGTAAACTTTCTGTTTCACATCCACTCGTCAAGGTTTTTCTTGAAGAGGGTTAGCGAGGAGCTCTGCCTAATGTAGATTGGAATCTTGTTCCAGAGCATGGAAAGTCTCTGGGACAGGAATCTATCCCTCCAGGACGTCCTATTTATTGTTGTGGTGAGGTTTAGATCCCTGGAGTGTGTGGCTCGAGGGGATATGGTTTTCTTTAGGTGGAGCATGTCCATCAATTCTGGGTTGGACATGGCCTTGTATGTCAGGCAGAGATCACCTCTGAGTAGGCGGTATGCAACCGAGTACAGCTGGAGTTTCTTCAGTTGAGCTGCATAGGGCATCTGCTTGAGGCCAGTGATCCTCTTGGTGAGGTACTTCTGTGGTCTTTCCAGTTGTTGCAGGTGTCTTGTAAGGTACATCCCAAATGGGGCATTGTACTCTATGATGGGTCTGATGAGTGATGCATAGAGGGGCCCAATAATCTCTTTCAATCTGGATGCAAACCCTTTTGTGATTAGGTGGGCCACATAGAAGGATTTTCTAACCACTTTGGCAATGTGATTGTCAAAGGAGAGGTTACTATCTACTTGGGTCCCCAGATCCCTTATTACGTCTTCTGTATTTAGGGGGCTACCACCTATGTGGTAGTTTGTGGGTACTTTGTTTTTTCCAAAGGGGATGACTATGCACTTTTTGGCATTTAGCTTGAGACCATGGTTTTGACACCAGGTATCTGTCTCAGTGAGACCCTTTTGGAGGATGCCTGTGTCAGCCGGAGAGTCAATTATAGCCCGTAGTTTGCAGTCGTCTGTGAACTTGGTCAGCCATAGTCCTCCTGTGCTTGCTTGTACCTCTGAGAAGTATATGCTGAACAGGAGAGGTCCTAGGACTGAGCCCTGGGGAATGCCACTTGTAACCAGTTTAGAGTCAGACCTAGCTCTCACAACTCTTATCATGTGGGTTCTGTCCATGAGCCAGTTGGCAACCCATCTCGTGATGCAGGGGTTTATGTTCAGGCTGGTGAGCTTGTCTATAATACCTGAGTGGGGAATGGTGTCAAAGGCCTTTACAAGGTCTAGGTAGGCTGTGTGGACCACCTTTCCCTCATCTATAGCCTTGGTAACTGTCTCAAAGAAGTCCGCCAGGTTTAGGAGGCATGATCTGCCCTTAACAAAGCCGAACTGGGTAGGGTCCAGTGTTTGGAGGTTTCCAATGTCTCTGTTAATGAGATCCATGATGATGCGCTCCATAGCTTTGCAGACCAAGCTAGTTAGGCTTATAGGGCGATAGTTCCCAGGGTCCGTTGCGGCTCCACCTTTGTGGAGTGGAATAACCGTTGCTGTGCGCCACTCTGTGGGTACATAGCCTGTGGAGAGGCTGAGTTTAAATAGTGTGTTTAGGTGAGAGGTTTGTTCATCTTTGAGCTCATGTAGGACACAGCCTGGGACATCGTCCGGTCCCATTGATGCTGTGTTTTTGGCTTTGGAGAGGGCTGTTTTAACCTGGGTGCCTGTGATTTCAGGGGCACTACATTCTTCTGGTATAGTTATGGCCCTTTTGGGGGTGAGAGGGGGGTGAAGTTTGCACTGAACCTGTCTGCCAGGTTGTTGGCTATATCGGTCGGTTCAGTGTATTTTGTGCCATTCTGCACTAACTCCGAGCATATCTGAGAATTGCCACTTAGATTCTTGACATAGCTAAAGAATGCCTTGTGGTTATCTTTGGATTCCATGGCAATTTTTCTTTCGAAGCTAACCTTGGATGATTTTATGAGGGAATGTAGTTTCTTGCTGATACTGATCAGGGATGTCTTCCCTTCTTGGGATTTTACTCTTTTCTGTACTAGATTCCTCCTCCTATTGTATATCTTGTTTATGGCAGGGGTCCACCAGACTGGTTTCCTTTTCTTGGAGGAGTGAGTCTTGGTTTTGTTTGGGATAGCATGATCCATGCATTCTTGTAGGTGTCTGTAGAGTGCATTAGTAAAGGATTTTGCAGCTTGGACAGCATTATCCTTTAGCATGGGGGCTTTGAAACTTCACACCTCGGTCTTAAGTAACGTGAAGTTTCATTTTGAAAAGTTTTTCACAGAGGCTTCTTTGACCGGGGGTGGTGGTGGAATGTAGATATCCAGAGTGATTAGTTTATGGTCAGATCTAACCAGCAAGGGGTTGACCTCTGGTGTGGAACACCGGTCACCCATGTTGGTGATGACCAGGTCCAATATGTTGTAACCTCTGGTGGGGGTGTTGACCAGTTTATTCAGGTTGTTTGAGTTTATAAATTCTAGGAAATGTTGGGCAAGGGAGTTTGTACTTGAGTAGTTCTCCCAGTTAATGTTTGGGTAATTGAAATCACCCATCAGGGTGTTTGGTAGGACCTTTATGTTTCCCAGTGTTTCCAGGAATGCGGAGTGGGGGTCCTGGGACATGGTGGGTGATCTGTAGCAAGCTATAATTTGAATAGCAGTTTTGCCCATTGTTAGTTGCACGTGGATAATCTCTGAAGCATCGTGCTGTGCCACTAACCTGGAGGTGTGGGTATCCTTGATGAATATGGATACTCCCCCGCCTTTTGTATTTTGGTCCGGGTTTTGTGGCCAAAATGTATGGTATGAGTTGTAGCCCAGTAGTGCTGGGGTGCTCTCTGGAGCCTTAAACCAGGTTTCTGTTACTGCACATATATCGAATGAGGTGCTAATTGCTTATTACAGCTGTATAAAAGACAGTAGTCTGTTACAGTAGAATCAGGACTTCAGTTCATCATCATAGCAGCAGCAAAGTAGAAGACCCTGGAGCTTTGGAGATTCCACCCTAGTTGAGGCAAGACATGATGTTTTATCTGATGAAGACCCTTGAATTAAGGCCATTGTTGAGGCCTGCAACCATGGACTATTAAATACAGTCTGCTGGTTTGGAAAGCTATGTGACATTGGAAAAAGTACTGTGAGAAGCTAAGGTGTGTTGTTCTTTAGTCCATTTTGATTTTTTTAGTTCCAGTTGAGATAATAAACTTATTTTTTATATTTATTAGTGCCTCCATTTTTTCCTTGGCCCTACAAAACACACACACACACACACACACACACACACACACACACATACATATATATATATATATATATATATATATATATATATATATATATATATATATATATATATATATATATGGGTTCACTACTAAATATTGAAATTCTACAATCCCAAGACTCTGAATACTGAAATCCAGAATCTCGAGATTGCAGAATCTCGAACACTGTGAATGAAGATTGCCGTGCAGTGCGGAATGGGAACTTTGCCATTCTCTCTACTGTAGCGCAATCTTGGAGTTGGTATATTTAAGTTGCAGGGGGTGTGGGGATGCAGGGGGCTTGCCCCCCTGTAAAAACATTTTTACTGATGATTTTGTGCTTTAGTTTTTTTTTTTTATTTCAAGATTCTGCAATCTTGAGATTCTGGGTGTATGTATTCAGTCTTGGGATTGTGGAATTTCGATATTTAGTAGTGAACCATGTATATATATATATATATATATATATATATATATATATATATATATATATATATCACCCAAATACTAGTTTTTTTTACCTAAAATTGACTTTTGTATTGTTGACACACTTTGGTCGACTATACAGGTGGTTGACAATTGTATGAGAATGGACAATCCCCAGGGCTGAGTAACATGCCCTTTCCTTGTGCGATCTTGGAGTTGGAGTAAATAAGAAGTAGGAGGTGAGCAGGGGGGTTGCCCCCTGCAAAAACACTACTTATTAATTACGTGTTTTGAGGAGTAACATCGGAGCATGCACAGCAGTAGTTGATATTTGTCAATGTAAGTGTGTTGGTGTTAGCGATGTCAACATTGCAACCATTTGACTGCTGATAGTATATCCATATATCCATACGTATATATATATATTTATGTATATGTGTGTGTGTGTTTGTGTGTACATGTGTATTGGTTTCTGTATGTTTCATGGATCCTGCATTATTTGAATACCGCTTTGCAGCATTAGCTCTAAAAACATGTGGTTGAATATTGCAAAGCATTCTACCATTAGCAGGGCGGTGTATTTTTTCAGTGTAAGAGAATGATTAGTGCTATTCACTTAGACTATCTGTTTCCATGTGGCATAGATTTTGGTGAGATTAGCATTCAGTGGGGAAACATTGTTCACAAGTTTATACTAGACTAACCACCACCAGGGTCTTTATAAGCATAGCCGTGCAACCCAGCCCAGTTTGTTCTAGAGTTCCTTGGATGCCTATATGATGGGGTATGTTAGTAAAGAGGTAGCCAAAGATTATGTGGGGGATATATTAGTTGGGGATACATTTTCTTATTGTTGACTGCTGTCCACCAGAGACATGGGGCGAGACTGGAGGTTTATTTGTGATTTCCCATCTAATTATGAAGCTTTCTTTTGAATGGACTCAGGGATGAACTCTGTTTGACATAGATGGGGAGTTTATTCCACAGAGTGGGGATCCTTTGAGACACATATTGGCCCCTCCAGACAAAGTTCAGATCCTTGGGTCTAGTGTTTCTGGTGCTGTTTGTCTTGCATATGTGCAAGAGATCCATCAGAGATGAATCTGAGGGTACTTTATATGCCAGGCATAGACCACCTCTCAGTAACCTGTTGGAGACTGAGTACAGAGATAGGACCTTAAGGAGATTTGTATAGGACAGGGTATTTATACCCCAGATTCTCCTGGTGCAGAACCTTTGAGGCATTCCAACTGTTGCAAGTGCCTGGTTAGGTACATGCCAAAGGGGGCACTGTACCCAATGATGGGTTTGATAAGGGCTGAGTAGAGTGGTACTCTTACTTCCTTGGACCTTGATGCCATACCCTTGCTTACGAATTTGGTGACGGAGAATAGCTTTCTTACTATCTTGGCTATGTGTGGGTTGAATGACAGATTACTGTCTACATGTGCTTCCAGATCCCTAACTATTGGTTCAGCTGTTAGTGGTGTTTTATTAATGAAGTAATTAGCTTGGGTAAATAATTTTCAAATGGCACTGTAATGTATCTCTTTGAACTGAGTTTTCATCCATGGCTTTCACACCAGTCATTTGTTTGTGTTAGACCCTCTTGTAGGATGTAGGTGTTGTAGGGAGAATTTTGGATAGTTCCCAATTTACAGTCATCTGGGAACTTGGGGATCCAGAGAGGTCTTTGACATTAGTCTTGAATTCTGAGAAGTAAATGTCAAACAAGAGCAGATCCTGGGGTACTCTACTGGCGACTGGTTGCTTGGTGGAGGTAGTCTCATTGATCCTGTCTGTTTGGGTCCTATCTGTGAGCCAGCTGGCAATCCAGTGATCTATGTAGGGATTTATACCTAGTTTTGAGAGTTTGTCAACAATATCTGAGTGAGATATTGAATCAAATGCCTTGGCCAGGTCAATGTAGGTGGTATGCACTGTTTTCTTCTCATCCATAGCCATGGTAACCCTCTTGAAGAATTCTACCAGGTTAAATGGGCAAGAACTTCACTTAACAAAGCCAAGCTGGTTTGGGTCCAGTGTCTGTAAGTTGCCAATGTCTTTGCTGATTTCCATGGTAATTCATTTCACTGTTTTGCAATTTAGACTTGTCAGACTAATGAGTCTGTAGTCCCCATGGTTGGTTAACGGTCCATCCTTATGAAGAGTAACGACCATGTGGCCCTCCTTTCAACTGGCATATAACCCATTTTGAGGCTACAGGTGAAGAGTGCCTCATGTGATTCCGCTAGATCACAGGTTCATAGGTTGGTACTTGGCTATCAGCCCTAGGGCCTATACAAGCATAGCTGTTTTAGGCTATTTAGAATGCAACTGAAGTTACCGTCAGGTGCCCAGTGAAACAGTGTTTTTGGCCTTAGCAAGGACCTCTAGGACCTGCTCCCTGTTGATAGTTGGGGGAATATATTAGAAGGGATTTCACTGGGGGTAGTGGGGGAGAGTTGGGGGTAATGTTAGAGATAAATTTATCAGCCAGTAGATATGCTATGTCACTCTGGTCAGTGAAGGTTGTGCCATTTACCACCAGTTCTATACACTGCTGCATATTGCCTTTAAGATTCCTGAAGTAGCTGGAAAAGGCCTTGTGATTGTCCTTAGCCTGGGAGGCAATCCTGACCTCATAATTGCCCTTGTTGGACTATAATAAATCTCTTAGTTTTTTATTTAGTTGAATAAGAGAGCTCTTGTCTCTATTAGAGTTGCTCTTTCTGACTTTGGCCATGACTTTTTTTGTATGGCCTGTTAAGGTAAGGATTCCACCAATGTGATTTGTTTTTGGTGTTGGATCTGGATTTACTTCTGGTAGGTACTGCAACCTCAATGCAGCCATTTACATGCTTGTACATGGTTTCTGTAAACAATTCTGCATACATAGCTTTGTTCTTGGGTTTGGGTGAGATGTGAAGTTTGACAAAGCGTCGCTTAATAGGATGGAGTTTGCTTTAGAATAGTTTCTAGTTGTTGGGTTTTCCAGGCTGAATTTTATTTCAAGGGAGACAGCTTTGTGGTCCAACTTCAACAATGAGGATGTAACATGGGGTGGGGGTTGCAATGCTTTCCCATGTTGGTGGGTACTAGGTCCAATATGTGAGCTAGAGGCAGTGTATGTTTCCCAGGTTGACATATATATATATATATATATATATATATATATATATATATATATATATATATATATATATATATATATATATATATGTATATATATATAATTATTTAGTATGCTTAATCATTTAATATGCTTAATATGTGAAATGTTCATTTTTATGGACAGGATACACGAGTGAGACAAAATATAAGTAGATAAAGAGACCAACAGTTTTATTTCTTTAAACTGTTGCCTTCCTCATCCCCCCACCCCTTAGATTTTTGAGTTCATCTCATATAACTTAGCAAAGCAGTGCTATCAATCAGTCAGTTATTCAATCATTTAATGAATTTGCATTTCTTAGCCAGGAGGTAATAGCTGGGCAGATCATATTTTAGTATGCTTACTGTGCTTTTTGCCTCTTTGTCTGCAGACCATCAAGCTTAACCCTAAGCTGTAGGGGTCATCCTCTGGGCAGCCATTGGGGTTTTCTTTGCCCTAGCCAGCATCCCAGCAATATGATATATTTTTTTGTTTTTTAATTTCTATCCTCTCCATATGTAGGGATGTATAAAAGGAAGAAAAAAAAACGTGCACATGAAAATAATCAACAAACTGGAATTCATTACATCTTCATCAGATATCTGTTATAGCTATTCAACCATTGCTGTCAGGTTGTATCCATTAAAAGGACTCATTAAAATGTGGACAAGAGTGGACAAAGGACCTACTGAAATAAAGAGGAAGGATGTAGAACAATCAAGCACTGTGCAGTAGACAACATATAGAATGGCAGGAAAGGGATGACAGAAGAAAGGGAACAGAGAGGACTATGGGGCACTGGAAATAAAGTGTTGTCTGAGGGCTGTCCACTGAGAGTTAATGCTGAAATGTAGAATATACAAATAAGGAGCGGGAGGAGGCAAGGCCGAAGAGTTAATACATTCTTTATTTGTATATTCAAAGTGCTGTTAAAATGGGGATATCAGTGCTGCATTTATAGGAAGATGAAATATATGATAGAGACCAGTTCCCGATCATTGTGACCTTAACAGTTACAGCTTAATACTGTGTTTTTGCCTAAGATATCATTAGTGTTTAGAAAGTATATGACAAGGAAAGCAAAAACTCAAATGTTTAATCCAATAGCTCTTTGGTATATTATTTGCACTGGTCACATACCAAGGCTAAACATTTAGTGTTAATAAAACACTGAAATGCATGCGGTCCACAAATGATGTTTAATTTCCATGCACCTCTCCAGAAGTGGATGCTTGCCTAGGTAACAATCTCTACCAACAAAGGAGTAAATGACGGTATTCTGCATTGTCTACTTCAAAATCCGTTGGTGAACAGCTGAATGAGACCTGGCCTTACTGCATTACATTTTCTTTTCCTTTTGCAAAGCCTGTTTCCAACAAATATTTGTTGCTCTCAATTACTCATACGTGGAGGCATGCACATTAATGAAACAGATTAAAAATGTGCTGTAACTGGGACTTGAACTCAGTTTTCAAAACTGTTGTTCTTTATGCTTTTCTTACTTTCGAAAGCAGAGATTTATGGGTCAAATCAAACATCTATTCTACACCGTGGCACTCCTTAAATTTATGTTAGCCATGTTTCTGAATTTACCCTGTACAGGAATGCCTGTAAATAACTCATCACCTAATCTTTATTTTCACTGCAAATGCCTCTTATCCATAAACCCTTAATTGCCTAGAAACTTCTTTCTGTAGCATTCCTGCAGCTGTTGACTTACATACATTCAAAGAAAGAATGTTATTGAAATATATCCACAGTATACGCTTCTGCAAGATTACACTGGTATAATATGCATATTCCTGCAATAGATAAGGGCTAATTTAGGGACTTGTATCTGTGCAAATCTGTCTTTTCTCTTACATAATTAACTACGTTGCATATATTTATATCATCTCTACAGTTAAGATTGTATATGTATGTGGAGCTGTTGTCATGCATCTAAGATTTATCTTTGTTACATGAATAAATGTCTGGTCTATGTGGAACTCTTTTTTGCTTGGGCCCCTCTGTAAAATTTACTTTGCCCAGTACGACTAGCACAGTTGACAAAACACACATGAATAAATAAATAAATAAATAAGTAACAAACAAACAACTAAAGACTGAAAAAGTATAACACTGATCTGGCATAAGCTGAAATTTAGTTTTACTTCATGCTTTCAACTTCGTTTAGGTAATTCAGTCCATCAGGTGCCAGGATGCAGCTGTTTTTTTCTTTATCTGACTGACAAAAACAAACATTTTTGATTGTTTTGGACATTTGGCATCTGCATGCCATGGCTTGTCAGAGTTATTCAAACCAAATGGTGCAACATATGGGATAGTGAAGATACAGGATTAACTTAAACTGTAATACTGAGAACAATTATGCAATAAATCACAACAGGGTGTGGACTGTTAGTTTTATTCATGGGTTAGGAAGTAGAAGATTGTGTTAGCTTTATCCATGGGCTAGGAGACCAAATGTGTCACAGGTGAGTAAATACTGACATGGCTGACATCAGGAAATAGTCATTGTTATTATACATGAATATTTTACTTTATTTATTTTTTTTTTTCGTAGGGAGATCATTTTCAGTTTCACATTTCAGAAATAAAAGGTCCCATGGGACTTATCAAAAAATATAGGGTTATTTATTTGTTTACCTGTTTACATATGTGCACATCCCCTTGATCACATGCATTTTATGAACCCTTAATGATTTCATTTGCTTTACCCTCTCTCCCTCTCCTTTTGTCATAATCAAAGTCTTATTTGAATAGCAACATTTTCTGATTCCATCATATATCTTAATATAGAAAATCTCTTTATACCTCCCCTTCCATGCAAACTATAAACATGCAAAATAAAATTATATCTGTTTTTCCCTGGTGTCTTGACCAAATGTCCCATAGTCAATATGTATACTACCTGGGGTCTCCCCTGAAAAGTGGCTATGACCACTGGGATTAACAGTAAATAAATAAATCAGTAAGATTATTGTATTTAATTTATTCTTCCACTTGAAAAAGGCTTTCTGTAGTCAGCCCCATAAAAAGGAGTAATGATGCAAATGCAAATAAGTTAGTATTAATGTGAAAAGGTTAGAACTATTAGGAAATTATCAAGGAGTCATACAATATTTTACAATGCAGTAAGTGGGGTTTGGCATAATAGCTAAGGTGTTTAGCTTGGTACCACAATATACAGGGTTTGATTCTCACCTTTGGTCACTCTCTGGTTATTGGCTTGGCTTATAATAGTCTGCTGACTGATTGCCAAGTACTTACCTCTATCTATGCTAGAATGTATAATGGAAACTTAACAAAAGAGAATCTGCTGGTTTTCATGATTTCAGATCATACACACCATAGACTCCTGGGGGAACAGGATTTTTGTACAAGTGCTCTGTCAGGTGACAGTGACAGGATATTTTTGATATGTCTGGGCAAGAATCAGAAAGCTGCCATATATGCCTTGTCATCAGCAATGAGTTTGATTACTTGTATCACAAAAATGGGTAACTATTCACTTTTATTGCAAGAGGTATTAATTAGTAGTATACTGTAGTGCTGTACTTTTGGACTAATCCTATTTGAAGTTTTTATTTCTAATACTTAAAGCTCACATGAAATTACTCTTTCATCCTCCTTTAGGATGACACTAAGATTAACAAAAGGCTTGGTGCAAGGAGGACATATAAAGGAGGGTTGGACTTTGGAAGGAACCATATATGTGGTAGTTGAAAGAGATCCAAAAGATAAAGGCCATTGTACTCAGAAAAACAGAAAGCATTGAGGAAAGAGTGCTTGAATAACGGCATTCTGTTGTACAGGAACCCTAGCAGAATGGTAATTTAGTTAGGTTCCTCAGCAGAAAAAAGAAAACAAACAGGAATCTGAGTTATTTCAGATGAAGATAATTAGTATATGGAGGACTGAGATTATTCTGCTGTTATACAGGTTTGCAGTTCAAGTCACCTGAATTATGGGGTGCAGTTACAGTGATCAAGCTTGGAAAAAGGAAGACATGAACCAGGGAGTACAGAGATCATATCCAGCAGGGAAAATCTGTGTGCATGTTTGTACTCATGCCATGAATACATTCAAGGAAGCCAGGAGAAAACAGATAGAAAATGACTTGATAAGACTTGATGAAGTATCAAAAACATGCATTTTTAAAAAATTGAAAAAAAAAAGGAAATAAAACACATTTGACAAGTTATAGCATGCTGAAGGAACAGGAATCTGGAGAGTAAGCAGTAACAGCAATCTAAGCAGAAAGGCCCTTCCTTTTTTTCTTTCTATAATGCCACCTTATAGACACTGCTGACTAAATAAATGACCTTACATTTTGTGGGGTTCTTTCACCATTCTTTCTTCTTCCACAATTACCTTACTCTCGTAATAACTTCCCTACCTTTGTTGTTGCTCCTGTACTTGTACACACCTTCTCTGTTATACCCCCCCCACCATCTTACACCACCTTTTCTACGTTTACCACTCTTTGTTGAGTCCTGTTGACTCTTGTGCCTGAGAGTATTAATTACAAAGTGTATACAGCTTCTTAAACATGCAGTTATTTAATTCCAACTGTTACATAAACTGTGATAACTGTGTTCCTAAGACCCTTCTGCTTCTTTTTGTGTAGTTTCTACTCAGTTTCACATTATGTCTCTGCTCAAGCTTCACTACAGCATTACCAGTCTTCTGCCTCCAGTACAATTTGTTGATTTTGACTTTAAATCAGTTTGCTAATTTCTAATCAACCTTTCATTCTACTTGGTTTAATGCCCATTTCTATATTCTTGTACAGAGTTAAGTCATTTATTTACAAAACATTGCTCTTTATTTTCTTATTTCCTGTTCTTTTATTACTCTGATGCCAGTCATCACTGTCCTAGTCACACTAAATGTATTTCTGTTACGTGGAATGCATCATTTGTATTTGTGTTCCTTTAAATATTTACTTAAATATATATTTCAGTGAAAATTATTTCATTTCAGCTTATCTGCCTTCATCACCACAGGCATGTTTTTCTAGCCAACCAATAAATGGATGCATAATTAAATAAATCAGAAAGTTATCTGAAAACCTTCTGTTTAATTATACATCCATTTATTGACTAGGTAGAAAAAAAGACCTGGGGTGATAAAGGCAGACAAGCTGAAAGTGTTTTGTAGAGCTGAGCTTACAGTTGCTGCCTCACTGTGACCTGAAATACAAGCGTTAGACATATGAAGAAAAAGAAAAAAGTGTTGTGTACCTAATTAATTCACCCTTTTTGGGTTGTTGCTGTTTTTCCTTCGCCCCTTTTCACACAGTAACTTCTCACTGACTGCTTCTGTCTAGTGTTGGTACCTGATATTGCCTACTTCTGTATGGCACCACCAGTCCTTAACAATAGCACTTCCCTTGGCGTAGCCCTCTTAGCACTCCTCCTCACCTGCTGCTGTCCTGCCTTCCTTCTAGACCAGTGTTTCATATAGATCGCTTGCTGCCTACGTTATTCATTCCTACAAACCAATCACTCCTATATTTTATGTTTTATTAGTTTTTAAGTTTAGCTGGCTCTTTATGCACCTACTTTGCTTTTACCCTTTATTCTCTGTTTTATAGATATGCGATGTATCGTATATGTGCATGGATAATGCAAGATTTATCCACGTCTGGTGTGGTTGGTGTGACCAAACAAGTCACATGTAAATTTGCATTATCCCTTATACACGTGTGACATATTGTTATTACACAATGAAAATATTTTGAAAATGAAATGTATCTTTTTAAATTAATGTTATTACATAAGAAAAAAAAAACATTTCTGTTCTGCCTCCTGCAACTAACTTCAGAATTCCAGGATTCTGTGATGCCTATGCAATGCATTGTACACTTACATCCAAGTACATGATAACCTCTGCACATTTTTAAGAAGACTTTACTGGTGGAGTGTAATTGTGTCTACCTCCCTATGTAAAACTGCATCTACACCACTTAAAGCATGAAAGATGTAAACTGTTTTTTTTTTTGTTTTTTTTTTTTTAATTTGGTTATATGTTTTGGTTTCGAGACATAGATGTATCTGGGGCTATTTTTTTCCCTAATGATATGTACATTTCTGAGTTTAGTTTCTCCATATAGCATCAGTAATAAGATGGTAGCAATAATATGTATAGTTGGTGGAGCAGGATTGCTGTAATATTTGGGATGGGAAATACATAATTTCCCTGCTATTGTGCAATTTTGGAGTTGGTATATATACTAGAAACAGTTGTTGTGGGGGTGCAGCTCCCACATAGGGTGGTACAGGAGAGTTTGTCCCCTGCAAAAAACAAAATTTTTTCTGCATGCTCCAAGTGGAGCATGGGGTTTGAACTGTTGGCATTTTGAGTTCTGATCAGTTTTTTGTTGATACTTGGTGCTGTGATGTTTTGCAGCATCAATTATCTTACATATACCTGGATTATATATGTAGGTGTACTAAAAATACTCAAAACACCCAGCTATCGACATTGCTAATGTCAAAAAAAAAGCTTTGACACATCAATATGTATGCTCTGAGAGAGAAAGAACCTCAGAGCATGCAAGTTAGAAACTGTTTTTTGCACTGGGGTAAGCTCTCTTGCACCCTCCCTGATGGAGGTTATGGACCTATAACCCCTGCTACTTATATGCACCAATTCCAAGATCGCACAATAGCAGGACAATGGCATATTTTCCAACTCCGAAATTGTAGCGGTCTTGCTCTGCTGTCGATCATCTCTTTTGTTGACCAAATTGTAGGTTGTTGATATTTTCCATTATAATGGTATTTGTGGTAATTGGTAGCTCATTAAGTGCAATTAATATCTTACACAGCCATCAGGGGGCATGGAGGTTTATCTGTAACAAGTTTATTGAATTCAATTTGTGGGTCTCTGGAAATCTGTCTAGATGTGATGTGGTTCTTGACAAATATGGAAAGACCACTTCTGTTTCCATCAGGTCTGAATGCATGGCAGGTGTAAAATCCGGGCATGAAGGGACTGTTATTTTTATCTTAAAGCCAAGTATCTGTAGCTACATAAATGTGCATGTAGACATGTTGCAGGAGAGCCTTAAGATTAGAAAACTTATTAAGACTTCTGATGTTGAGAAGATCTACCATAGTATACTCTGATTCAGAGATGGAAATGGCAACATCAAGATCTGATACGTTGGAATGTCCATTAGCTGGACTTTTCCAAAAAAAGGCACTATGGGGGAAGGAAGGGATTTATCCAGTATAAGAAAGCCATGGAATGAGAGATGAAGGCTGTCCTTGGTGAAGCAAGTTGGACTGGAAGTCATCTCATCCCATGTTGATAAATACTGGACCATCCTAGTATGACACCAAATACTAAGCTGATTGTCGAACTCAATCATCTTTTTTGTCTGTAGGTATCATTCTTGGTGAAGGAAGGATTCCATTCATGACCAGTATCTCGCTTGCAGTGGACACATGCATAGTGAGATCCAGCATGTCTCCCTGTATGTCACTCAGGGTTATGCACCTCAAGTCATTTACACCCACATGGAATTCCACTAGGTTGTAATCATATTTATCTGGTGAGATGGACTTTAGACTATTGTAATGTCATGAATCCCAGCACCAGAAAGGCAACTAACTGTAACCTTTCATTCGTACAGTCTTGTGATTGTGCAGTTAGTGTGCTTGATAATAAACTCACCAATTATTAAGACATTACTGTTTATATTATATGGTTAGCAGACCACCTTTGGTGACTTTTCACTATGTCTTAGCATGGTACTGACGTGTTGGTGGATATCAATTGAGACCTAGCCTTCGTAATTAACAGACATTAATAACTTTAGACCTATAACAATTGCACCTCCTATCTAGACCTATAGCAATCTTATCTCCCCTCACCAAAATACTTGAAAAATGTATTCAGAAATAATTGCTAGACTATCTCCTGCAAGAAGAACTCCTATCTCCTACACAATATGGCTTCTCTCCTTCCCGTAGTGCTAGCACTGTCCTTCTAACCTATATAGATATTGTCAATAACGATAAAGATAATGGTAAACTATCTCTTCCTTATTTCTATACGTGTCTAAAGCCTTTGACACACTTTGTCACAGAAAATGTCTACTTCAAATGTCCTCACTAGGTGTCTCTTAGCCAACCCGTCTCTGGTTCAAAAGCTACCTGTCCAGTAGGTATCAGTTAGTAAAATGGCACTCCACACTCTCTCCTTACCTCCTAGTCACAACCGGTATACCACAGGGCTGTATCCTTGGTCCCTTCCTCTTTAACATTTTCACCAACATCCTCTAGACAGCCACTCAGCAGGCACTGTAATACCACATGCAGATGGTTCCACTCTCATTTGCACATCTGACAACATGTTAAACCTTAAAAAAAATACTCAGAAAGTTTTAACAGCCATTGAAACATGGCTTCATAACTCACAACTTATGCTCAACCCAAAAAAGACCAAGCTATTACTTTTTCCTCAATACCTCTCTCATGAAAAAAAAACAAATTTAAAGTCCTCTCTCTTGATAATACAAACATTGAAGTTACTCCTCATAGCAAACTATTAGGGATAATACTGGATGATAATCTTACATTCAACCTGCATATACAACATGAGAAAAACTCATCAAAATCTAGGGATGCTTTACAGAGCCAAAAACTTTCTTACCAAAGCAACTAAAACTACACTTGCAGTACTTATCTCATCCCCACTCTTCTTTATATTGCCCTCATCCTCTCTAACCTCCAAGCTTCACAAAAAATTAAGACCTGAACAATGCTATAACAAAGCTGCTAAATTTGCAGCACATACCCCATTCAGAACCCACCACTGTACAGCACTGCAAATCCTAAATTATTTAGAACTGCCAAATCAACTAATATATACACAGCTTCTTACAACCTATAACATTATCCAGCATTCATCTGCCTGTCCAGCTCTAAAAACATTCTATACAACTATGTTCCCAGTTGGTCATTGGGAGCCAGTGACCACAAACTCCTGTCTGCCTACTAGCCTAGCAATTCTGCTGGGGATTGTCTGTACTTGTACAAGGTTGCTAAGGCCTGGAACTCCTTATCTGTATCCATCAGCTCTATATTCCCCCTTTCATCTTTCAATCACTCTGAAAGACTTCCTAGATAAAATCTGGCTCTGTTCTTGTTCAAAACCACGATAAACTATATCCCTAAATATGAGCTAGTACCTTTTCATTCCTTAAAACTCCTTACTGTCCCTTGTTCACTTACGTCCTTACTGCTATCTAATTCTCTTCCCTGATTGTCTCTCAAAATATACCATAAGCCTATTTTCCCTCACTTCATATTTCAATTCCTATTTCTATTACACTAACTTAGTTTCTGTAGAAACTGTCTAAAATTTCTACAGATATTAAATGATTGTCTTATACCTTGTATAGATTCTTAACCAATGTTTTATATTATATCTAATTTGTTATAATTATTTAAACTGCAGATGTTTTGTTTTATTTTTGAAGATTGTAAAATTATTGTTCTTAAAAAATGTTTTGTAATAATTTGGAGGTTTTCTCCCTGGGCCTCTGCTGAAAATGGTTTTCTACACAGTTGGGCTTTCCCAGTAATCAAATGTCAATAAATAAATAAATAAATACATACATACATAAATAAATAAATAAATAAATAAATAAATAAATAAATAATCCTAATAGGAGGCTCCAATTGTGACTTTTTTACAGTCTCAGCATGTCAGTTTAGTGTGGTTGTGATGAGGTGTGGGTGGCAGTACCGGATTCATACAGGCCATCTTACTGGGTGAGATTGCAGAAATATTTTGACCTCTCAGTGATTGAATTTGGCATCAGCATCAACCCCTTTTTCCATCTTGTGCAAGGAGTTGGGGTATCACTTCAGTAGTGATCATCACTTAGAGCCATACCTCTCAACCATTTAGTGCAAGAAATCTGCACAAAAAACAAAAATAATGATGGGACAGAGGCCCCCAAATAGGGGCAATTTTAAAATATTGCTGTTATAAACTTAGAAAGCTGATAGAATAAAAGTTTGGCATTAACATGGATTTTCCAAAGGGTATGATGTCTGTAACTCAAGTATCTCTCTTTATTTAGTGACTTCAGTCCTCAAGATTAATCTTGTTGCTTCCATGGAAATTGCACTGAAGTATTTACTGAAAAAATTGGAATCACTGATTATGTCTAAATTATTGCATGTTGCTACAAGGATGATTCCTTCCTACGCTATATTGCAAATCAAAAATGTGTTTAAAATAGCTTACCAAACTTACCTTGTCTTATTTAGCTTTATGGTATCATCTGCAGGTCATCAAAATATGCTGAGTAGCATATCTTATAATTTAGTACTGTCTTCATCTTTAGCTTTTATACTTGCATGCTTTTTATATCATCAACACATTTAATTGCTATAGTTTCTAGATAGAAAGAAATTACAACAGAATAAGTGGAAAAGAGACATGGTAGAGAAAAATGCCATTGTCATGTTTCTTACTTCACCCACTCTATCTGAAAGTTAATCACACCAAGTTTTGTTACTTATTCAAATCTGAATCTAAACTACTAAACACATGTTGTTATTGAATGACATTATTTAACAAAGTATTTTGCTGTGCCATAGTTTCATAGTTTCATAGTTTAGTACTAGGCTATCTGCCCTGGGGCATTTCTAAGCCTAGCCATAGTGATGTGGCTTTCGCCACCCCATGAAATGGTACAAAAATGCACAGAATAGATTTAGAATACTGTGCCTCTGTCTAGTAGTGACACAGTGAAGGTCCCCTTATATAATAGAATTAGTTTACTGTGCCCCTATCTAGTAGTGACACAGATGTGAGCCCTGGGGTAAACTTATGATCCCCCAGCCACTCATCAAGATTTCTCTTGAAGAGAGTCAGTGAGGGGCTCTGCCTAACATGAACTGGGATCTTATTCCAGAGCATGGGAAGCCTCTGGGTTATGAATCTATCCCTCCAGCATGTCCTATTCATACTTGTGCCGAGGTTTAAGTCTTTAGCTCTCATGGTTCTGATGGATTTGGATTTTTTGAGGTGGAGCATGTCCATCAGTTCCTGATTGGACATGGCCTTGTACGTCAGGCAGAGATCACCTCTGAGCAGGCGGTATGCTACTGAATAGAGATGGAGTTTCTTTAGTTTGGCAGAATAAGACATATGTTGGAGACCCTTGATCCTCTTGGTGAGGTACTTTTGTGGTCTCTCCAGCTGTTGCAAATGCCGGGTGAGGTACATACCAAATGGGGCATTGTACTCAATCATGGGTCTGATAAGGGAGGAGTATAGGGGTACAATGACATCCTTGGATCTGGATGTGAATCCCTTCATGATAAGGTGTGCAAGGTAGAATGTTTTTCTAACCGCTTTGGCAACGTGGGTGTCAAATGAGAGGTCGCTGTCAACTTGGGTCCCTAGGTCTCTGATTACTTTTTCCATACTCAGTGGGTTGCTGTCTATGTGATAATTTGTGGGTACTTTGTTTTTCCCCAAAGGGGATGACTATACATTTTTTGGCATTTAGTTTAAGGCCATGACTCAGGCACCAGTTGTCCGTTTCTGTGAGGCCTTTTTGTAGGATGTATGTGTCCGCTGGTGTATCGACTATGGCGCCTAGTTTGCAGTCATCTGCAAACTTTGTCAGCCACAACTCTCCCATGTTTGCTTTAACATCTGAGAAATAAATGCCGAACAAGAGGGGTCCCAGGAAGGATCCCTGTGGGACACCACTTGTGACTGGCTTTGAGTCTGACATTGCTCCAGCGATTTTAACTTTATGGGTTCTGTCCTTTAGCCAGTTTGCAACCCATCTAGTGACATAAGGGTTTACGTTTAAGCTGTTGAGCTTATCTATGATGCCTGAGTGGGGTATTGTGTCGAAGGCCTTAGCCAAGTCCAGGTAGGCTGTATGGACTGCTTTGCCTTCATCAATGGCTCTAGTGACTGTTTTGAAAAAGTCAACCAGGTTCAAAAGGCAGGATCTGCCCTTTACAAAGCCAAACTGGGTGGGGTCAAGTGTCTGTAGGCCCCCAATGTCTCTGTTTATGAGTTCCATAATTATTCTTTCCATAGCTTTGCAGACCAGGCTGGTTAAGCTTAGTTCCCAGGTCTGTAGATGTACCCCCTTTGTGGAGTGGGACCATTGTTGCTGTGCGCCAGTGTTCAGGTACATATCTTGTAGTAAGGCTAAGGTTAAATAGCATTTTTATGTGCGGGTTTAGCTCCTCTTGGAGTTCATGTAGCACGCAACCCGGGATACTGTCAGGTCCCATTGATGCTGTGTTTTTAGCTTTGTTGAGGGCGGCTCTCACTTGGACATCTGAGATGACAGGGAGATTACATTCAGCTGGGATAAGTATTTCTTCTTTTGGGGGTGGGGGGTGGGGAAATTTGCACTGAACCTGTCAGCCAGAATGTTGGCAATATCTGCGGGTTCACTGTATTTTTTCTTGTTGTGAACTAACTCTGAGCATATCTGAGGGTTTCCGCCCAGGTTTCTAACATAGCTGAAGAAGGCTTTGTGGTTATCTTTAGTGCCCTTAGCGATTTTTCTCTCAAAGTTGGCCTTGGATGTTTTTATGAGAGAACGTAGTTTTCTGCTAGTGTTGATCAGATATGTCTTCCCTTTATGGGATTTTGCTCTGTCGTACAGTAGCTTCCTTCTTTTGTTATACAATTTGTTAATGGCTGAGGTCCACCAGACAGGACGCTTGCCTTTGGTGGAGATGGACTTGGATTTATTTGGGATTGCATGATCCATGCATTCTTGGAGATGTCCATAGAAAGTATTTGTGAAGGATTCGGCATTGTGGGATGTGGTATCCACTGGCCCAGTGGGCTTAAAGGATACCATCTCAGTCTTAAGAAGAGTGAAATCTGCTTTTGAGAAGTTTTTCACTGTGGTCTTTTGTGCTGGGGGTGGAGGTGGGATATGTATATCCAGGGTGATTAGTTTGTGGTCAGATCTCACTCCAGTGTGGAGCATTTTGTCCCCATGTTTGTGATGATCAGGTCTAGTATATTATCTCCCCTAGTGGGAGAGGTGACTAGTTGTTCCAGTGCATTTGAATTTATGAATTCCAGGAACCTTTGGGCTAGGGTGTTAGGGATAGAATAATGTACCCAATCTATGTTTGGGTAGTTGAAGTCTCCCAGTATGATGGTATTTTGTGATACATTCATATCCTCCAATGTCTTCAGGAAGGCTGAGTGGGGTTCCTGAGATTGGGAGGATGGTCTGTAACATGCTACCAGTTATATAGCAGTTTTGCCTATGGTTAGTTGCACCTGTATGGTCTCCGATGCTACATGTGTTACTACTAACCTGGAGGTGTGGGTGTCCTTGATGAATATGGACACTCTCCCTCCCTTTGTGGTTCAGCCCGGGTTTTGGGGCCGAAAAGCATGATATGAGGTATAGCCTGGTAGCGCTGGTGTGCTCTCAGGAGCCTTGAACCAGGTTTCAGTTACTGCACAGACGTCGATGTTCTCCATACTGAGGAGTGCATTGAGTGCCTGCATCTTGAGCTTTAGACTTCTGGCGTTGAGCAGCATTACCCTTAGTTTTTTTTCCATTTTTGTTTTCTAAGGAGGGGGGGTTTGTCTTTTGAGCCTTGCCTAAAAAAGGCACTATGGGGTTGGCAAGAGCCTTAGCCAATATCCGGAAGCCCAGTGGTGACAGGTGCAAGCCATCCCTTGCGAAGCAGCGTGGCTTGTCCAACATGTTATCCCAGGCAGACAGACATTGGATCCCCTTAGAATGACAGCAGTACTTGAGCCAATTATTAAAGCTGATCATCTTGTCTTTGTATTGTGGCATCATTCTTGGTGAGGGCAAGATGCTGCTCAGGGTCAGGGTCATACCAGCCTGGGCTACATAATCAGAGAGCTCCTCTATGTCTCTTTTCATGTAGTCCAGGGAGGTATGTCTCAGGTCATTCACACCAGCATGGACAATGACGGAGTCATATTTGCACTTGCTTTGGAGTGACCTGAGTGCGTGTGTTATGTGGCGGATCCTAGCTCCCGATAGGCAGCTCAGTCACCCTCTCCTTGTTCAGCCTGGTAAGTGGGACATCAGTGTGTCTGACTATAGAGTCACCTATTACTAGTGTATCAGGCATGGTGTTTGGCCTTAAGGGCTGTGATTGATTGACACACTGATTTATTGAAGTATGTGTTGCATGTGTTTTGTTTTGAGGTGGTGAATTTTTGGATGTCTGCTTTGGGAGCCTCTGTTGTTTTGGTAAGTTTTTATTAGAGCTTCTGAGTATGTCTTTGTGTTTTTATGTGTTTGGTTTGCAGTTGTGGTAGGTCTATGTGGGACTGGGTTTGTTGTGTGTGTGGTTACCATCTCCTCCTGTCTGGTCATGCCAGCCCTGAGTTGAGAGAGTTCAGCCTCCAGTTTGGCTATATAGTTGCATCTCTCACATGTATTTGTGTTTGTTGGGAGGAGGAGAGGGTTGTCTGTGTACATGAGACAATTGTAGCATTGTCTCAAGATACCCAGATTAACCAGCTGAACTGGAGAGGACGCCAGTGATCTACCACTCGACATGCTAGAACAGTATAAGGGAGTGCTGTGCCTTTAAGGGAAGTGGATATTCACAGGGGTGGTAGGTGGATGTAGTGCTTATTTAGTACGAGAGTGCTTACTTAGTAGAGAAGTTTTGAGAACAAGTGCTAGGCTTATAATATAGCGAGTAGTCTGATTATACTAAGAGTAGAGCTTCCTTAAGGGAAAATTTGAAGAGCAGACTTGGCGGAGCCAGAAGAAGTTTAACCTTGTTTAACCGACGCTGCACTATGTGCACAAACACGCAGAGCCGTGCAAACTCAGATTTTAAACAGGGAACTTCAAAAGAGCTAGAAATGGTCCAAAACAACCAATTACTACAGCTCTTGTGCTGAGGTCACTTCCTACAGGGACAGGTAGGCTGCTCAAGGCTCCCCACTCCCACTGGTGAGCAAAGAAACGCTCCCCACTCCCACTGGTGAGCAAAGAAACTTCCTTCTATCCAAGTAAGGTAATGGACAACACAGGAACTACACCACAGCCCAGAATACAGCAATGCCTGTAAACTGGTCTAAACTAGTCGAGGAGAGGCGGGAAAACAAGGATTATTTTTTTGTTTTTTTTGTTTTTTGATAGAAACACACAGAAAATGCAGAAACAGTAATAAATCAGTTACACAGATATTGTACTAAAATCAAAGTACATTGCATCTGATTGTGTTTTGTTATCCAGCTTCATAATGATTTCTGATGTAAAAGGCTTACCGCAGTTCTTGAGCAAACATATTTGGTTTGCATTTGCTTTGTCTTTTGCCTGTCATTTCTACATTTTCTATATTTTGATGCAATACCCTGCCCAGGCACTATTTATACAGTTTCCCCAGACAATACAATAAACTTATATTTTTACATCAAAAATATACCACACAATTCAAATACTTAGGACTTTAACCAATCCTCCAAAAGAATATCAACATCTACCCAGCCTGTCTTTCTCCATAACACAAACAACATCTGATTTATTTTTCTATAAATATCTTAAAACTAAGCATCTAAATATATGTTCAAATATCAAACCAAGACCAAAATATAACTGGCCACACTCTTCCCTCTGTAAAATATCAGTTCAAAAGAATTAGTGGAAATATTCACTCCAATCCTTATCCCACTATTCATAAAACCATCACTTCCAACTCCAAAATAAACTAGTCAGCTAATACATCTCAGAAAAAAAAAACAGAATCCAAACTCTCCTTACTAAATATGAACCTAAGATGTATGTGCAATAAAATCCATGACAAACATGCTTATCTGGCCAGATACACTCCTGATGTAGTCATGGCTACTGAAACCTGGTTACAGAAACACACAAAGGATAATGAGATCACCCCCCTCCTTGAATACAACATACTCAGGCATGACAGACAAAACAAGCATGCAGGTGGTGTAGCAATTATCTATAAACATTCCCTAAACATCATCTTAGTTCCACAGGAAACACACAAATTTAACAATGCTGAACTTTTAATAACACTCCTAAAAGTCAATAACAGGAAAACTATATGTTTAACAGCCATTTATATACCACCAGTGAATAAGATTGATACTGCTGAAAGCATCATGTATTGGATATCCCAACAAACTAACCATGAAACTATAATACTTGGAGACCTAACTATAGACTGGCAGTTCATAAATTCCACTACCCCCACTGAATCCATAGACTTGTACCACTTCAGACAATTAATAACCACACCTACTAGAATTAATAAAACTTCAGGGAGGCACTCAACATTAGATTGGATTCTTACAAATAAACCAGGCAAACTGACAACAGTAGGCTGCCTCTCAGATATCATAAGTGACCACATATTAACATATGTTATTAGAACTCACCATAACCAAGAAAAAACTATTATCTATAATCAAATATGAAATACATCTAATTTCAACAAAGATATTTTCAATGAAACAGTAAAAAAATATAACTGGAATATACCTAGAACAATGCCGCTAGATACTCCTGTAGAACACTTCAATAACGTATTATTACAGACATTAAATAATCTAGCACCAGTACGTAATAAAAAAGTTAAATCCAACCCTGCACCATGGCTGACAAAGGAATCAAAAAATCATGATAAAAAGGGATAAAACCTGGAAAAACTGGTGTAAAAACAGAACTCAAAATGCCCTCCAGCAATTTAGACATCTTAGAAACTTTGCAAAACAAACAAACAAATATACTATACCAGCCTACAAGACAAACATATAAAAACCCAAAACTTTTTTGGTCATCACTAAATAAATTACTCCACCCTGGCAAGACTATTAGGCCATCTCCAGAAACAAACAATATGATCGACTCTATCCCTACGCAGTTTAATTCTTACCTTATACAATCAATATTATCTCTCTCAGACACTAACACATCTGCCCCTCACTCTACCCCTGTCCAGTGAAAACCACCTACAGCTCTTCAGTTTTAGTCCAGTACTTACCACACTCATAAGGAAGTTGCTCCTTAAACTAAAAACTACTTCTGTAGCTGTAGACCAGCTACCATCAGACTACCCAAAAATGGCTACAGAAGTCATAGCTATCCCTGTATCTATACTAATTAATAGGTCCATAGCAGAAAGATATGTCCCGTCACTGTGGAAAAAATCCTTCATCATACTACTGTACAAAGGCCGTATAGAGTTTAATAACTACAGACTGATAGTGATTCTCTCCCCGCTCTCTAAAATTTTAGAGAAGCGCATCCATATGCAGCCGATATAATACCTAACCTCAAATAACCTGCTCTGAGAAACACAGCATGGCTTTAGGCCCCAGCACAGTACCACTACTGCTCTACTACATTTTACCAATATAATAAACCAACATAGAAACAATGGTCTGCTTATGTCCACCATGTTCTTAGGCTTGTCAAAGGCATGTGACACTGTCTCACACCAGCAACTGCTCATTCAAATCTCCTCAATAGGACTTTCACAATACTCCTTGTGGTTTCTTATCTGGAAGGCAACATGCCATTAAATGACAACAAATATACTCATCCTTTCAACCAGTTACTACAGATGTCCCTCAGGGTTCTGTCCTGAGTCCTCTACTATTTAATTTATTTATTAATGACCTCCACACTCAAGCATGCTAGTTTAGTTCAGTATGCAGACTCAGCATCAATGTGGGCCTCAACAATAAATAAACTCCAAGGCATTACCCAAAAATCTTTCTTCTCTGTAGAAACCTGGCTCAAAGAATCAAAACTCCTACTGAACCTCAAAAAAAACTATTTTAATGCTTTTCACGTCAAAAAGTTGGAAAAATCAAAAGCAATCTTTTACCATAAAGTTAGCAAATAATACTGTCATTGAAGCTGTAACTCACAGTAACTTTTTAGGTGTTATAATAGATGACGTTCTGAAATATGACTACCATATACTGCACAACATTAAATCTGCGCACCAGAAACTAGGCTCCCTTTATAGGATCAATGGATTCCTTACAGATACTGCAAGAAAAACTCTTAGCTACCACCTTCTTACTGCCGACTCTCTTATACGCCACTCCTTTCCTAACAAACATAAAAAAATACTCAAAGAAAGAAACTTGCCTCATGCTATAATAAAATAGCTAAATTTGCCACCAATCTCCCTCATAGGTCTCACCATTGTCTTAGCTTAAAGCAATTAAACTGTCTTGAACTGCATAACTAACATATTCACAAGCGACTACAGCACACAGACTCATTCATCATCCAGAAAAATGCTTGAGACTACAAAACTTATTACTGCCCTACTGTCCAGCAAGGAACCTCCTTTCTATTAACAAATTCTTATTACTTACAAAAAATTCAAATAATCTTGCAGGAGACTCACTCTACTCCCAATGCATTGCTAAACTCAGTAGTTTTAAACCACTGCTTAAACAACATCCTAACCAATCCTGGTCCTGTACATGCTCATCACAGGGTTAAAACTTTTTCACTGCTCAATACTATCCAAATATTCTCCTTAAACATAATATTCTCATCCTCCTACTGAAATGACAAAACGATTTTTATACTCATCTGCTGCTGGTACAATCCACTAAGTTGCATGTGTGCTTTCTCTTTAGTACCTTCTACCTCTGTAAAATCTTAGAATGTATATGTGTAAAGGCAACTACTGTTGTGTATAAATGTAAATAGAAATGTAACTACTGTTGTCTATAAATGTAAATAGAATTGTAACTTCTTTGTCTTTGACTGAAACTTACTATAATGCAATGTAAGCAAATGGTACTTTTCTGCCTGGGCGTCCGCTGGACTTTCCTGGTAAACAAAAGATAGATAGATAGATAGATAGATAGATAGATAGATAGATAGATAGATAGATAGATGATAGATAGATAGATAGATAGATAGATAGATAGATAGATAGATAGATGGATAGATAATTTATTTCTGACCTTAGCTTTCTCTATAATATATTAACTCCATATCTCTCCATTCCAATTACTTTTTCCTTATATTGCTGCAACTTCTCCTATGTCAAATCAGTCTGTAGTTGCTACTATATTATGTGTTATTATTTTTGTACAGAATTCTTCTCCATGTGTCTAATTTCATATAGTTATAGATTTTATTGGTGGTAAAGCTCCGCTAGTATGCCTAGTTCTTTAGTACAAATTAAATCTAATATGCATGAACCTCTAGTTGTGATTTTTGCCGGAAGCTGGAGCTTTCCACTTATCAGGAAATTGATTAATGGGTTTGACCAACCTGATTTAGACTTAGAACCAAGGTTCCAATCAAAATTGAATAAATTTTAAGTTTCTTGCCAATATTGTTTTTTGTCCCAAGACATTCTCGTAACTGTAATGTGCTAATATTCTCATATCATCATGGGAAAGTCTTGGGATCAAGACCTTTCCATAAGTATAATCTACCAATATTCCCGTGATCCCATCTCATCATGGGATGCAGGAAGTGGTCTATATACCACTGCCAGTGCATTTACTACAGTTCAATGTAAATTCCACTGACAATTTGTTTTCATTTGTTTTTTTTTTATTTCATCCTTGTTCCAGTACTTTCTTAAATATAGAGCCAAACCAGTTACTTGTTTGCCATTCATATTGTAATTTAGCATAGGCTGTCTCCAGTTATCCTCTGTTAAGATTTAGTGAACAGTCTTATTAATATTTTTCCAGTTTTATCACATATTTCCATTCTGTTCTCTTTTTATAAATACTCCATATTTGTGGACACAGACAGATTTGGCATGATTTTTTTCCGAGGTGTTGTTTTTCTGATGGTAACCCCTAAAATCTTTAATATAATGGTCTATTTTCCTCTTGAAAGCAAATAATATCCCTCTACTAGCAGAAGCTTGTTATACAGGTATGATTTACTTTCAAATGCTAAATTAATATTTATGAACTCTATTCCATTTGAATACAAGTACTGTTCCATACAGACAGTCTGTTTATACACAGCATTCATTAAAGCACGATGACTAAAGAGAAAACATGAAAAAGTTAATCATATTTTGGCTACTGTTATTGCTTTTTTTTAAACAGCTTTACTCATATCTCTTCAAATTTTGGTTTAGTTTGAAATCTGTACATTATTTAAATGTACTATGATAATCAAAGCCCTGAACTTATTGATCCTTAGGTATTTTAGTGCAACACCTAATTAATGGCAGCCAATAAATAACTTTTGCTCTTGGTAAAAATGCTCCTTAATCTGTCACACTAGAATATTACAAATTTTACAGAAGCGACACCTGTAATTACTACTTGTGCTTCGATCTATTCATTATTCATATCTATTTTAGTATTCAGTATTTATATTCTTATGCCAGCTTACTTCTGTCAAGATTTTTCCATCATCCTTACTTAAGTCTTGTGCCACTTTGTACCTGTGTTATTCTATATTTCTAAAATCATTCTGATGATATCTGTTTTGGAAGAATGATGCTGAATACATAGTAATAACTGAAACATATAGGGGAGAAGGAGATTAGGAATCATGACTTTATACAGGTAAGGAGATTAGGAATCATGACTATACACAGGTAAGGAGATTAGGAATCATGACTAAATACAGGTAAGGAGATTAGGAATCATGACTATATACAGATAAGGAGATTAGGAATCATGACTGTATACAGGTAAGGAAGTTAGGAATCGTGACTATACACAGGTAAAAAAGTTAGGAATCATGACTATACACAGGTAAGGAAGTTAGGAATCATGACTATACACAGGTAAGAAGGTTTGGAATCATGACTATATACAGGTGATACATTTGACTGCAGTGGTGTTTCTGCGGTAGCGTTGTCGCCTTATAGTAGGACGTTGTCCTGTTCGATTCTCAGCTAGAGCGTCTTCTGTGTGGAGACATGCGTGAATGGGCATACCTTCGTTGAAGGTTGTGCGTCAGGGCCGGCAACTCGGCATGTAAAAATCTACTGCCAATCATTAGCAGACTGGAATTCCGCTGTGGCAACCCCTAACCGGGAAAAGCCGAAAGACACAACATACAGGTGATACATTAATGTATACTGAATCACTAACTTTCAATGCAGAATCTATATTTTATTCAATGCCTAATATGGTGACAAAGAGCAGGTATTCATACTATTAAGAGTAATATTTTCCATAAATATATACTCTTGCTTTAGTACTTTTACACATCTATAATGTCTTTCTTTGCTAAGGATGATTGTAACAGGATTTATAACATATGGGCAAAATCAACAAAAGGTGTTAAGCCGCTAGGACAAATTCAGGGTACAGTTTCAGGATCCTCTGAAATGTTGCTGTGCCAAAACCAGCCCTGCATCTAATGCTTTAACATTAGATTGTAATGCTTTATATATATATATATATATATATATATATATATATATATATATATATATATATATTGCTTTAGAAATGTGTACACACTAGATTTGTAGTGCTTGTTAAATGTGTGTTTGTGTGTGCTTGAGTTTGTGTGTGTGTGTATGTGTGTGTGTGTGTGTGTCTGTGTGTGTGTGTGTGTGTGTGTGTGTGTGAGTATATATGCATATCTGTTTTTAGCTTGCATATTTCTTAGCTTGCATTTTGTATGTGTGCACGTGTGTGTGTGAAAATGTAAGAGGGTGTATATATGTATTTCTTGCTGTAGCCACTAATAAATCCTGAAGCTAAACTTTCCAGAAATAAGCTTTAGAAGTGTTCTGCAGCCCAAACAACATATGCTGTTACAGTACCTTCAGCTGTTTTGCTGTAACTATTATAACAGAAGGCAAATATATTGGGGCAAATACTTTAATCATTATTAGTTTAGAGACAAGTGATCCTTTTGGGATACATGTTTTGCTGAAATTACAGTAACTCTCAAAGCAAGGTTTTTAACTCCGCCCACCCCCTTGTAATGACAGTTGAAAAACGTTGTGGAAGTACAGCTATACTAAGCAACTATAATTGCTGAATATTTGTATTGTAGAGTATAGAACAATGGGCTTGTAAAAAACACTGTATGAGTAAGTACTAAGGCAAGAGAATGTGGAATGCAGTGGACTCAAAAATGGACAGGGGTCTAGGAGAGATCTCAGAATTAACACATTAACTACATCACCTTATTCCATTGCTCTGTTCTTTTGGGTCCTTTTTTCCTATTAAATGAACATTAATAAAGCAAGCAGAAACACACACACAGGAGAAAATGATGGCAAAAGTAATCAAGGTGGTTCTTTTGGGAGGATTACTATAGTAGTATTCCAGTATATTTACCAGCATAGCTGTGATCTACCCAAGACCAAGTCACCATACCCATGTATAAGCCAATGCTGTTCTCATACCAGATTCAGGTGGAACATATAGGTTCATAGTTAGGTACTAGGCTATTGGCCTAGCCAAAAAGGTACCCTGGCTTTCGCCATCCAAGAAAATTATTTTCCTGTGCCACTGTCTTGCAGAGCCACAGAAGTGATCCCCGAGGTGAATTTCCTATTTCCCATCCAATTATCAAGATTTTTCTTGAAGAGTGCTAATGAGGAGCTTTGTTTGATATAGATAGGTAGTTTTTTCCAGAATATGGGGAGTCTCTGGGACAGGAATCTATCCCTCCAGCATGTTCTGTTTATTGTGCTGACCAGGTTTAGGTCCCTAGAGCGTGTAGCTTGGAGGGATTGGGATTTCTTTAAGTGTAGCATGTCCAACAGCTCTGGGTTTGACATAGCTTTGTATGTTAGGCAGAGATTGCCTCTGAGTAGGTGATATGCAACGGAGTAAAGCTGGAGTTTTTTGAGACGGTCTGCTTAGGGCATCTGTTTAAGGCCGGTAATCATCTTTGTGAGGTATTTCTGTGAGCTTTCCAGTTGTTGTAGATGTCTTGTGAGGTACATACCAAAAGGGGCGTTGTACTCTACAATGGGTCTAATGAGTGATGAGTAGAGGGGAACAATGACCTCTTTTTTCCTGAATGAGAAACCTTTTGTGATGAGGTGTGCCACTTAGAAGGATTTCCTGACTACTGTGGCGATGTGATAATCAAAGGAGAGACTACGGTCCACCTGTGTCCCAAGGTCTCTTATCACACTTTTGGTGTTAAGTAGACTACCGCTTATGTGGTAGTTCATGGGTACAGAGTTTTTACCAAAGGGGATGACAATGCACTTTTTGGCATAGAGCTTGAGGCCATGGCTTTGACACCAGGCATCTGTCTCAGTGAGGCTCTTTTGTAGGATGTCCACATCATTAGGAGTTTCGATTATGGCTCCTAGTTTGCAGTCATCTGCAAATTTTGTTAGCCTGTACTTCAGAGAAGTAGATACCAAACAGGAGAGGACCCAGGACTGAACCCTGTGGTACTCCACTTGTCACTGGTCTGAAGTCAGATTTGGAGTCTGCTACTTTCACAGTGTGGGTTCTGTCAGTGAGCCACATAGCAACCCATCTTATGACATAGGGATTTATACCTAGTTTAGTGAGTTTATCTATAATTCCAGAGTGGGGGATGGTGTTGAAAGCCTTGGCGAGATCTAGATAGACTGTGTGAACCCTTGCCACCCCTATAGTGCCTTTTTAGGCAAGGTTCAAATGACAAATTCATCACCATAACCGGTATAAGAAAGCAAAATCTGAAGGTATTGCTACTCGATGCCAGAAGTCTAAACTTCAAAATGCACTCACTTGAGGCACTCCTTAAAATGGAGAACATCGACATCTGTGCAATGTCAGAGACCTGGTTCAAGGCTCCAGAGAGCACCCCTGCATTACCAGGTTATAATTCATAACACACCTTTTGGCCACCTAACCTGGACCAAAACACCAAAGGAGGAGGTGTGTCCATATTCATTAAGGATATCCACACCAGGTCTATATTATATCCTCGAACGCTTAAAAAAGCGAACGCTGATTGATCGAACTTATTTTCGTGAAACTGCAAAATATCGAAGCAGCAGAAACTCGAATTTTTTCCTAGGGAAAGAATTCGGTTGTCCGTTTCTGTTGCTTCGGTATTTTCAGTGTTATGGTAGAAAGTTACCGGTCGGATTCAGGTAAGTGTGCGATTGTGTGGATGTGAGTGTTAGGGTGATTTAGGTGAGTTAGGGTTAGGGCTCGGGTTAGGTGTGTGTGCGATTGAGTGGACATGAGGGTTAGGGCGGATTTAAGTGAGTTAGGGTTAGGGAGCGGGTGAGGTGAGTGTGTGATAGTGACGGACCATAGGGTTAGGGTTTGGGTTAAGGTAAGTGGGTAGTTAGTGGTGTGTGCATAGTTTAGTGTAGGGTTAGGTATCAGATTTTAGGTGTATGTGTGCGGATTTCTGTTTGTTTGGTGTGCTTGTGTTGTGTGTATGTGTTTTGGATCAGCGATTTGTTTCCCAGGGAAAAAAATCTCTGATCTGACAGTTTGAGATTGTAAGATTTTGCTTAAATTAGGTCGATCAATCAGCGTTCGCTTTTTTAAGCGTTCGATGATATAATATATACCCATCCACACCTCCAGGCTAGTTGCTCAGCATAATGCATCCGAGATTATCCAAGTGCAACTAACTCTGGGCAAGACCACAATCCAAATTGTAGCTTGCTAGATATCCCCCACCATGCCCCAGGATTCCCACTCCTCATTTCTTGATACACTGGAAAATATTAGGGTACAACTCAACACCCTAATAATGGGCGATTTCAACTACTCCACCATTAACTGGGAAGACTTATTCACATCCCCACCACGGGCAGCAATGTCCTAGACCTGGTCACTACCAACATGGGTGACCGGTGTTCTACATCAAAGGTCAATTCCTCGTTGGTCAGATCCGACCCCAAGCTAATCACCCTAGACATCCACATCTCGCCCCACCCCCCACTAGGGAAACTACCATAAAAAATTTCTCCAAAGCCAACTTCACGCTTCTTAAGACAGAAGTGGCAAACTTCGCGACACCCATGCAGACGGACAATAGAGGTACGACTGTTGAATCCTACACAAATGCACTTTATAAACACTTACACGAGTGCATGGATCGTGCTATCCCTAACAGAACCAAGATGCTATTCTCCAAAAAATGAAGCCAGTTTGGTGGTCCCCTGCCATAAACAAACTCTACAACAGAAGAAAGAAAATGTTGCAAAAAAGAGTAAAATCCCATGATTGGAGGAACTCCCTGATCAGCCTCAGTAGGAAGCTAAGATCCCTCATAAAATCCTCCAAAGCTAGTTACGAAAAAAAATCGCCACTGATTCTAAAGAAAACCACAAAGCATTCTATAGCTATGTCAAGCATCTCAATGGCAACACTCAGATCTGCTCTGAATTACAGCTCAATGGCACTAACTATACAGAACTGATACTGACAACATCCTGGCAGGTTCAGTGCTAACTTTACCCCCCTCTCACCCCCTAAAGGTCCCATCTCTATACCGGAAGAATGCAAAGTTCCTGTAATCATGGCTGCACAGGTAAAAACCACACTCCCAAAGCCAAGAACACAGCATCCATGGGACCTGACAACATCCCAGGCTGCATTCTACATGAACTACAGAATGAACTGGCACCCCACCTAAGTACCATGTTTAATCATAGCCTCACCTCAGGCTTTGTGCCCAGTGAATGGAGCACAGTGATGGTTATCCCACTCCACAAAGGGGAAGCCACCACGGTCCCTGGGCACTACTGTCCCATTAGCCTGATGAGCCTGGTCTGCAAGGCCATGGAACGTATCATCATGGAACTTATAAACAAAGACATTGGTAATCTCCAAACTCTGGACCCTACCCAGTTTCGGTTTGTAAAAGGTAGATCATGTCTCCTAAACCTGATAGTCTTCTTTGAAGCAGTCACCAAAGCTGTTACGAGGGTAAGGTGGTTCTGGTGGCATAAGTCTCCTATAACTGTATGCTTGTGGGAGCTGTTTCCAGGCTTTTTTTACTGTTTTAAGCTTCTTGGTCACTTGACTGCAGTTTGTGTATGAATATATTTGTCTGTGAATTCTGAATTACAATATCTTTGGCAAATTAAGTATTTAAGATTAATTACCTTTGCAGATGGGCAGAAAGGGCTAATCATCACTGGCAAAAACTGCAATGTTTTCCTGTTGAGTTAATTAACAAGCTTGTTTGAAGTAGACAAAATGCACTGATTAATTTTTATTTACATGTTGAGTTTGCTTGGGTTTTGCATAAAATATTGAGAATGAGAGGGAGAAAAGGTTGGATGATGTGCGGATAGTGAATCATGACGTACAGTGGATTAGCAAGGAGGAAGTAAGGATAGCTATGAAAAGGATGAAGAACAGAAAGGCTGTTGGTCCAAATGACATACCTGTGGAAGCATGGAGGTGTTTAGGTGAAATGGCAGTAGAGTTTTTAACTAGATTGTTTAATGAAATCTTGGAAAGTGAGAGGATGCCTGAGGAATGGAGAAAAAGTGTTTTGGTACTGATTTTTAAGAATAAGGGTGATGTGCAGAGCTGTAGTAACTACAGAGGGATTAAATTAATCAGTCACAGCATGAAGTTATGGGAAAGAGTAGTGGAAGCTAGGTTAAGAAGGGATGTGATGATTAGTGATCAGCAGTATGGTTTCATGCCTTGAAAGAGCACTACAGATGCGATGTTTGCTCTGAGAGTGTTGATGGAGAAGTACAGAGAAGGTCAGAAGGAGTTGCATTGTCACTTTGTGGATTTAGCGAAAGCATATGACAGAGTGCCTAGAGAGGAGTTGTGGTATTGTATGAGGTAGTTGGGAGTGTCAGAGAAGTATGTAAGAGTGGTACAGGATATGTACGTGGTTAGTGTGACAGCGGTGAGGTCTGAGGTGCAAGTGACGGATGCGTTTAAGGTGGAGGTGGGATTACATCACGGATCAGCTCTGAGCCCTTTCTTATTTGCAATGGTGAAGGACAGGTTGACAGACGAGATCAGCCAGGAGTCCCCGTGGACTATGATGTTTGCAGATGACATTGTGATCTGTAGTGAGAGTAGGAAACCGGTGGAGGAGACCCTGGGGAGGTGGAGATATGTTCTATTGAGAAGAGGAATGAAGGTCAGCAGGACTAAGACAGAATATATATGTGTAAATGAGAGGGAGGATAGAGGAATGGTGAGGATGCAAGGAGTAGAGGTGGGGAAGGTGGATGAGTTTAAGTACTTGGGATCAGTAGTTCAGAGTAATGGTGAGTGTGGAAGAGAGGTAAAGAAGAAAGTACAGGCAGGATGGAGTGGGTGGAGAAGTGTGTCAGGAGTGATTTGTGACAGACGAGTACTAGTAAGAGTGAAAGGGAAGGTCTACAAGAGGGTAGTGAGACCAGCTATGTTATATGGGTTGGAGACAGTGGCATTGACAAAAAGGCAGGAGTCAGAGCTTGACGTGGCAGAGTTGAAGATGTTAAGATTTGCACTGGGTGTGATGAGGATGGACAGGATTAGGAATAAGTATATTAGAGGGTCAGCCCAGGTTGGAAGGTTTGGAGACAAAGCCAGAGAGGCAAGATAACATTGGTTTGGACATGTGCTGAGGAAGGATGCAGAGTATACTGGGAAAAAAATGCTAAAGATGAAGCTGCCAGTTAACAGGAAAAGAGGGAGGCCTAAGATAAGGTTTATGGATGTGGTGAGAGAGGAATTGCAGGTGGTTGGTGTGACAGAGCAAGATGCAGAGGACAGGAAGAAATGGAAACAGTTGATCTGCTGTGGTGACCCCTAATGGGAGCAGCCAAAAGAAGAAGAAGAAGAAGAAGATGTACACTACAAAAAACAAAACAAAAAGCAAACAACAACAACAAAAAAAAAACAAAAAAAAAACATTAAAGCCTCTAAAATAACACTGATCTTTTTCTAGAAAAAAAACTTCATTGGCATGAAAGATAAAAAACTATTAGTGAAAGTCAAAGCTTTGTAAAGGAAAAGAGCACAAAAGACACTCCCAAAGCAGGTACTTTTAAGATGGCTGAAATAGAACAGATTGAAATAAAGGAAGCCAAAGCAGAGAAAGTTAGAAAAAGATAAGTTCTATGATGGTGAAACACCTTGAATGTTTCCACCAGCAGGGATGAAGCAACTTGTCAAAAAGGCAGATAAATGCTTGCCACTGACATAGACCACTAGCAGAAAAAATCAAAGGCCCTGTTTCCAATATATTTCTTAGATGAGCAGAACAGTTAATGAAACATATTACTCTGCAGACATACCAGATTTGTGATCTTTGTAGAGCCACTACTAGACAAAGATTAAATCCAAACAGTTTTGTATCATAGTGAACAAAAACGATGTAGTTTTGAGAAAGAAATAAAGGACACTCATTACAAAGCTGGACCTTCTGTTGGTGTAGATAGTGCTAGAACAAATAATTGTACATGTAATGCTCTAAATGACTGATTGATTGTAGAGGAATATATCCATATGGTGCAAAAAACCTTCCCAGACACAGGCCATTGTACGTCCCCCTCACCATTGCTGGCCCATCAATACCCAAAGACAAATGCATTTGTGAAACTGTTTTAGGTGCCTTTAGTTTACATCCACTCCTGAAACTGTTTTAGGTGCCTTCAGTTTACATCCACTCCTACAATACTTCAACACATTATAGTTCTTCATCTGTGTTTGTGTGTGTGTGTGTGTGTGTGTGTGTGTGTGTGTGTGTGTGTGTGTGTGTGTGTGTGTGTGTGTGTGTATATGTTTGTTTGTCAAGTTGGGCAGTCTTCCTGGGAAAAGGCAATATGTAGCTGTAGCCCAGGGGCAAAAATATCCAAAGGTCATACACACTTACAAACCAGCAATGATTTTGTGATGGACTATACAACACATTTAAATAGCAAGCATACATTACAGTTAAAATATATCTTCAGGATGGCCTGCTGCGGATATGGGTATGGCCCAGCATTAGACTTACACTCTCTCGCCAATTTTCAAGGGCCGATGAGAGCTCATCTGACACTGTTGGAACTGTAATGTTTTCCAGGATGTGGGTCCCTCTCTTTGGGCAAACACATTCCAGGTCACCCTGCCCTTTACAAAGAAAAGAGAACTCTCCCAGGGGCCCCTGTCTCCGGGATTGTTTGCATCACCACACTTGATATGGTGAGGCACCTGTCTCTGCTGCTCAGGGTTCTGTGATCTGAACCCAACAATTGTTTGAGGGTGACAGAGGCCATCTCATGTCCCTTCAGTATGGTGCTCGCCTACCTCTCAAGACCAACTAACCCATGTTCAACTACTGTTCACACAGAACTCTTCTTCACCATGCCAGAGGCTCTTCACCTTTAAGACCTGTTGCAGATTTGGGTATGGCCCAGCATGAGACTTACATCCTCTCCCCTGGATTTTCAATGACCAGCAAGAGCTCACTTGGCACTACCAGAACTGTGAATCTTTCCAGGAACCCCTGCAGACTTCTCTGTGATCATTTGTGTCACTGTACCTGATGCCCCAAGAGGCCCATCTCTGCAACTCCATATTTGAGGATCTGAACCTGACTCCCTTTCGATTGGCCAAGA
Organism: Protopterus annectens; assembly: GCF_019279795.1. Classification (NCBI taxonomy): domain Eukaryota; kingdom Metazoa; phylum Chordata; order Ceratodontiformes; family Protopteridae; genus Protopterus; species Protopterus annectens. The sequence goes on from NC_056731.1 coordinate 253,126,947, forward strand.
GCGCTGGAAACAGGCACCTTGTGGCATCCAGTGTGGTAACACAAATGATCCCAGAGACGCCGGTGGGGGCTCCTAGGAGAGTTCTCTTTTTCTTGTAAAGGGCAGGTCACCCTGGAATAGCTTCACCCAGACAGAGGGGCCTGCACTCTAGAAAGTGTCCCGGTTCCAGTGGCATCATGTGAGCTCTCTCAGGCCCTTGAAAATTTGGGGAGAGGGTGTAAGTCTCATTCCGGACCGTACCCATATTCACAGCAGGTCTCCAAGGTGAACACCCTCTGGTATGGTGGAGAAGATTATCTTCAGGATGAGACTTAAAGGACAACTACACCCTATGCACAACATTTCATTTCCAGCGAATGTATTTAGCTCCCTATGGAATAATCTCCATACTTTCACATATTAAAAACATGACATAGCAGTCTCTTCCCCTCTGTGGCTTTTGTATCCTTTTCAGCTTCCTCAATGTACACCATGGTGTGGCTGATTGAAATACCACAATGCTTTTATTTAGTAATTTATCATCCTTGTTATAATATTACAGTACTTACTTCCTTTGGGAATTTATATCTGTTACTGTGACATCATTTTGTCTATCAGGTTTGAAAATTTCTGGCCAGTGAAAGCACACCTAGCAACGTAACCATAGATCATTTTTTGTTGCTTCACACCTACTTTGGCCATAAAGCTGTGTACTGTCATTTACATCTGCATTATTTCCCTTCTCTTAGGAATTTCACTAATTAACTGAGACAAGAAATATGTTACTGTGGCTGACTCGGGAAAGGAATGTGAAAGGAAGAGGGGATGTGAAACTCATAAAATGCCCTTTTAAAGTCTATGTTATCACAGCTTTATCTTTACATTTCTTCTTTTTCTTGTGCAGATCATGTAGCAGATACATATGACTAATTGCAAACTAGTCACTGACACTTTTGGTGAGGATACTCAAACTTAATAGTATTTCTTATTATGTTCTTATTGTTTGTATACCAAGTGAAGGGAACTATGATCTGACAAGTGAGACTAGAGTGAATTAACCTTATTAGCTATCCTATTGCAGTGCAGGATGGAGTTCAGGATTAGAAAAAAAAATAGTAATAGTTGTGCTACTGGCAGGTTTGGATTACATAGAACATCATGAGAAATTTTAAAAAAGATATATTTTTCATTTTCTGTATGTAGTGTTTTTTTTACACAAACAATACAACATGTAATGCCCATGTGATGCAGTGTATAATAATTGTACTCAGCAACCATAAGGAACAGGTGAAAATCCATTGCTAGTTAAAATCTGTGCAGTTTCAACTTTTGGGGTATTTGCTTGACATCACACAGCAGACATAAGTAAACTACTTGGTATAAAACACTCAGCAAAAATATCTATCTATTCCAGTGACTTTCTGAGTTTATAATAGTAATAATTAAAACCATCCCTGATTGTGTGTCTTTGTCCCACCATTAATTTTGGTTTTATCTAGATTTCTTGTGCTACAACATTGAGAGGTATACTAATATGTGTCCTGGTCTTTTTCCTCATAACTCACAAACTGTTGCAGGCCTTGAGCAATGCCCAGCATTATATCTATATATTAACCACATATCTAATGTTTGTGAGAAGTAGGAGGGTGCAAGCTTTGCATCCTTCTATTGCCCTATTGGCACACTGTTTAGAGTGTCCTTGGTGTCTAGTGCTCCCCCCCAAGTCACATCATCTTTTTTTTGTTTTTGTAAGTACCCTTAATGCACATTGGTAAAGAGTCATACCGATGGCTAATGTTTCTTCCTGACCCATGTCTTTATTAAGTGCCGTTAAGGCATGATGTAAAGTGTAATCCCTGTTGTTTAGTGGTCCTTCCCAGCCATATTATCTTTCTTAGAAGTTAAGGTTCGAGATAAAATAATTATCCCTAGTGTCCAGCGGTCCTCTAACCTAATGTTACAGAATTTGCTCATTAAGAGTGAAAGTATAATAGCCCCCCAACAAAGCTAACCTACCCCCTCACTAATGCCCCTGCTGTGATCTCACAGGCTGATACACACTCACTCATACACTCATGTGCACAGTTCTCAACACTACCTCTTTGCTAAGCTCCCTGACACTTACCTCTGCTGAGATGGTTGAACATGAGCTTTCCCACAAGCTGTTGTGAATGGCCATATTAATTTATGCAGCAGAGCGATTCTCTGGCTCACTTGATTTTTTAAGAGCTTTACCACAGGCAGTTCTGGGGGGAAAGCACGTCTAATTACCACATGCCTCTCCCTTGGACTGCCTGATTAGCACTTAGCATGGCAGTAGGGACATCCCACTGCAGTACTGCATGTCTGCTTGGAGAAGCACTGAGGTAGGGCTGTTTGGTAATATGGAAATGTTGCCATGAGAATCTCCAATGAATTGAAATACTTAATGCTCTGCAGAAATAATTCTCTTTCTGAATATCTGATTTATATATTTATATTATTTTTGGAGAATGTTTTTGTCTGGTTGCATGTTTTTTTTTTTTTTTTTTGGGAGAGGATATTTTCTTCACTTTGTAGATTTTTTTCCTTATTTGTGGCCTTGAAGGTGATTGGTACCAGGAGTACACTAAGTGGGACTTTAGATTCTATCTTTATATTAGCTAAGTGGGTGTATTTTATCTTTAAGGGGGATTTATTATTTTAACCAGTGTTTAGTGCTTTAATTCAGTGGATTTAGGAATTTGGTTGGGTGATGAGTTTATCAGGGGGGGGGGGGTTCAAAATTCAGGCCTTGAAATGGCATGCGCTATTGACTGACACTGTGTTTTGGTTCTTGTGGTCTAAGCAGATTTTTGAGGTGAGTCAGCTGTTGTGTTTCTGACGTTTGAAATTAAGTTGGATCTTAGATGACTTCATGGGACATTCTTAGAAGTTAACTACTAGCTGTATAAAGCCAGCAAGCTATACTAATGAGGGGAGATTAGTGATTTTTGTATTTTAATATCTTCAGCTCTGGATGCAAGTGCACATTTAGAGAATAGGTGGGTAAGAATGCTTGAATACAAATGTTTATTTTTTTAATGAAGAACCAGATTTACAAAGGTTGCCATGAGGTTTATGCCTGTGGTTCATTTTTCTGTAAACATTTCCAGTTCAGAGACAGTCTTATCATGGAGCACCATGGTGGGTTGTCTCTGCAGCCTAACTACAAAGGCTAATGAGGTTTTGTGGGGGAGAGGGATATGCTGCAGTAAGTGATTCAGAAAATTGCTTGGCTGCACATATTACTTCAGCTGCCCATGTTGATAAACATTGCCAAAAACTTGTGATCACCCAGTCATGTTAGAGGTAAGTATAGGGGAGCTTAATGGACTGATAGTGTTGAGATGTGTGTGTGTGTGTGTGTGTGTGTGTGTGTGTGTGTGTGTGTGTGTGTGTGTGTGTGTGTGTGTGTGGCTGCATGTGTGAGTGTAAGTAGAGGTATGAGTGGTCTGTGTGAGTGGGTTCCTGGGAGGTCTCAATAGTAGGGTAAGTTAGGCAATGGGTAGGGTAGGTGTGTGTGTGGGGGTGAATAGGTGAGTATGTTCATGAGTATGATCAGGTGAGGGGTGCTGTGTGTGTTTGTGTGTGTCATAAAGTCATAAGTAACTTTATTGTTATTCAGACCACACACAATGCACAGCTGAATGAAATTTCATTTCTCCAAGCTCATGTACAAAAACAGAAAAACACAGCAGTACAGAAACAAAAACACATACACAACATCAGTGACAACAGTTACAAGCAAAGGCACAGAAAGCACAGAAGGCACAAAGTTTCAGCAACTGCGATCTCCAGCAATCCAGTCTAGCCACATCGCTGCCATCTCCCTGTCCAGCACCAGCATATTCTAAGTCCAGTCTGGTCCCCTGTGACACCACAGACCAAGTCAGATGCAAAAAATAAACTTGGAGACAAAAATCTGGCATCTGCTACTATATTTGGAACAACCGCCACTACCTGAATGCCTGAATGACCATAGCCCAATGATTTTCCAACAATCCAACAACCCACACTGTCACAGTCACTTGATACCATCAGCAGCTTCCCAATCAAAACTGGGTCTCTCCGACCAACAACTCCAATCCGATGTATGCGTGTGGGTGTATGTTGGTAGTATTCACATGAATGTGTCTAGAGGGGCTGTTATACTTTCGCACTCCCCAGACAAATGAGCAAATCATGCAACATTGTGGGGGGCACTAGGCATCAGGAATACTCTTTTGATATTATGTCTTAAAGGCAATTAAAATAGAATAAGAAAACATTTTTCAGCATCAAATACATGGGCCAGGAGTAACACCACACATCAAGGATAATAAGTTGATATCAGAAATCATTTTGCAGCATGAAAGATGTGGAGTGGGGGGGAGGACACTCGATAGCAGAGATACACTATTGATATTCAACCCCCATGCCCATGGTAGTCATGTACAGCTTTTATAGTAAGACAGTGCTTACTGTCTGCATTATAACTAAGCTGTACAGGTAGCTCTTAGATATCACCTACATCTTTGAAAAAAATTAAAAACAGGGGAAAGGCTTCAAACTCTGAACCCTTGACACAGAAAATAGCAGCATTAACTCTTTATGCTAACACTAACTCAAAGAGTTACTGTAAGAGAGTATTTGTTTTACATAACAGGAAATATGAAACTCTAATGTTTGGCATTATTCATCGAGTGCAAGTGTCCATGAGTTACGAGAGACAAGGCACATATAAGACGTAACAGCAGGAACGGTCTGATCAGGGACACATGTGAGCAATGGGGCCTGTATGAGTAGCTTTGGGATGGGAGTAACACTAGATGATACAAGGGAGAATTTTTAAACTAGTACTTGGACTTACTCAAAAAAATAAAAAGTTAATAGAGTAACAGGTCTAGTATCATGATGTTCTTTATGAACAACAATGATAATAATGACACCCGAATTACTGGCATTATTCACTGACTGTAGGTATCTGTGATTTATGAGAGCATGAAGAGAAAAATAATAATAGATATCAGAGACATGAGTGTAGGGGTTTGTCTGTGTTAATGTGATGCATGAGCAGCCAGTGTTGACTACAGCGAGAAAGTGCTAATTTGCACTTGTGGTTGTTAAGGGCAATACAGAAGCATACAAATCAACAGATAATGAAGTCTTTCCTCATTGTGAATAACATGTCTCTGAATTGCAAGTCCCCATATCACGGAAACAGCCCCTTATGGCTGCAGCTCTTACCACAAGTGGTGATGTTCTTTCTGAATCCCAAGGGAAGTATGTTATAGCTGTATGGGTTCTGCAGTATTTTTATTGTATGTCTGATTTCTTTTTCTAGTTTTGTAGTTCCATTTCTGTAACGAAAAGCAGGCATTTCCTTTAAGGGGTTTGGATTTTTTTAATTCGTTAATGATATGGGGCTTTTCTGCAGTTTATTTTGTTGTAGGATCAATTACAACATACAGATGATTTTTTTACATGTTTAAATAGCATTAAAGTGGACCAAGTAAGGATTTTTATGTTTGCTTTCTTTATGGTAGAAATGCATTTTGATCAAACTTTTTGTTAGTTTGTTTATTTATTTATCTTTTTACCTTCTTTTTTTCTCCCCTGGCATCATCCTGACAGCTGTCCCAGTGCCCCACATCCATGCTGGGTCTACTGGCCATGGCAATCATTCCCTGGACTATTACCGAATTTGATGCTGGCGCCAGCATGGATCCTAAGGGCATCCTGGGATGTCACTTCTGTCTTAGTATCAACTGGGAGGTTTCAACTTTAATCCTACCTCATTTCTCCCTGATGTGTATGGCATGCTGTGTCTGATCTCATGGATTGCATAATGGGTGAATCACTCCAACCCGCATCCACACTTCTACATGGTGCTGCCAATGGCAAATTGCCTTGCTCCTTTGGCCAAGCACATTATAACTATCTTTTCCTATCGATCTGGGTGTCCCATCCATATGTCACCTTCACCCCTAAGATGGGCACACCAATCCTCCCTGCCACTCTGCCAGTTGCCAGAGCCACTAACTGAATCTGGGTTAACTACTCCACTGGAGTGGCTCTCATTTGTGTTTATTTTCAGAGTTGGATCTATACTTTGTATTTATGTTTAAGTTTAGTTTTGCATGGGGTTTTTTGTATTCATTGTGATTTTTGTGTTTAATGTACTTGTTATTTTTATAAGTTGGATTCATAAATATTGCACCCCATGGAGTAGGATGTATATGCAATTGAACTGCATTCAAAAACCTTGTATAATTTTTAAAGATTGATGCCCAGTGGAGTAAGACGTCGTACACAGTCTTACCCACTGTGTAGTCACAGTATTCTATGCACATAGTACACAAGCAAATGTCCCCCAAAGGATTGTATGCAATTTTCAAACATATGTGCTGATCAGCTGGGCAGTTTAATGGATTAGAAGCGCACATCTACTGGTGATGTAATGTTTGTGACTACTTTGATCTTTCAGCTGTATCCACACATAAAAAAGGTTAAAATTCATTTTTAATCAGCAGAAAAATGCCTGCCAGTTACAGAGTTCCCTGTGATGTAGTCAGACATGTTACCAAAAACATTCATATACCTACCTCATACAGAAATGCTCCTGAGTGCCACCCAGTGGGGCTGTCACAGCACCAGACCCTCTCATTAGCATAATGCTTATGTGCTTAATGAATGGGCAGTTTTATGAACTGCTGTGTGTTATGATTGTGGAGCACAGTGCATTAGGGAACCACCACTTAGTAATGTATAACTGACTTTGTCAGGTGTTACTTTTTAGCTACACCTTGCATTGCAGCACTTCCATGCCATAGAGTGATTTCCTACACTCTAAAGCATTAGCTCACACAGTGTGCCACTATGCACCACGTGTGATGGTGTACCTTACATAGTGCAGCACTGTGTACCATGTGTGATGATGTATGTTACATAGTGTACCACTGTATACCATGTGTGATGATGTACCTTACATAGTGTAGCATTGTGTACCATGTGTGGTAGGTTGTGTACCTTATATAGTGTAGCACTGTGTACCATGTGTGGTGGTGTACCTTTCATAGTGTACCACTGTGTACCGTGTGTGATGGTGTACCTTACATAGTGTACCACTGTGCACCATGTGTGATGATGTACCTTACATAGTGTACCACTGTGTACTGTGTATGGTGGTGTACACTACATAGGGTAGCACTGTGTACCATGTGTGATGGTGTACCTTACATAAGATACTACTGTATACCATGTATGATGGTGTGGATACCTTACACAGTGTAGCATTGTGTACCATGTGTGGTAGGTGGTGTACCTTATATAGTGTAGCACTAAGTACCATGTGTGATAGTGTACCTTACATAGTGTACCACTGTGTTCCACATGTGATGGTGTACCTTAGTGTACCACCGTGTACCATGTATGATGGTGTACCTTACATAAGGTAGCACTGTATACCATGTGTGATGGTGTACCTTACATAGTGTACCACTGTGTGCCATATATGATGGTGTACCTTAGTGTACCACCATGTACCATGTGTGATGGTGTACCTCACATAGTGTAGCACTATGTAGTACTATGTATCACACATGATACACAGTGCTACACTATGTACCTCACATAGTGTAGTACTGTGTATCATATATGATGGTGTACCTTACATAGTGTAGCATTGTGTACCATGTGTAATGGTGTATCTTACATAGTGTATCACTGTGTACCATGTGTGCTGGTGTACCTTACATAGAATGGGACAGTTTTCTGTATGCATCAAACCAGTACTGTGATCCATAGTAATGACAGGTAGTACACCAAACACAGTGGTCAGAATGCATTATCTAACTCCAAACTGTGTGATTGACTACCCCAATAGGCAAGAGTGATTACTGTAATTGTTCTGGTATGTTTCAGTAGGTTAATAGTTTGGATATGGTTAATCTTTTGCTCTTAGGTATACTGTTAGTACTTGTTAAAGGACATTAACATTCTAAACAGAACATTTTCCATTTCCAAAGTGTATTTTTCTTCACTACAAAATTATACATACACTATTACATATAAATAGAACATCATTTAACTGTTTCTTCCCCTTTTTGGCATGTCTGTGCTGTTCAACTATCACAGTGCCCAGCATGCTGGATTTAAATGAAATTGCACAACACTTTCACGATTTGACTCTCTTACTCTTATTTCATATTAGCTATTAACTTTTAAAATATTTGGCCCAGAAAAAAGCCCACATTGCAAGATGGTTATAGCCCTTTCTTTTTCCTTTTCAGTGTTGTAATAAATCTGTTGTGTGTTTGAGTATGTAAAGATCTTCTATTACACTGTATCATTCACATTTTTCTGCTCACTTTGCACCTGCTGTCTGTCCATCATCAGCTTCCCACTGACCAATCATCCCATTTATTCTGCATCTGCAGGGTGAAGATCAGCCAAGAGGGGCCATCATTCAGTCAGCCATTGGGATGGTTTGAGATGTTTACTTTTTGTAGTCCTGTCCCTTCATACACTCAGCAAAATACAGATGAGGGGACTTGAAATGGGCTGACCACAAAGGATGTCTCTTCACTTTTGAAAGGAGAATTTCCTTCAAGCAGCCCCCCTCCTTCCAAAGCATAGGAGGTGGTTTCTCCAGTCTCCACTAGGGTAATTGCTGCACTATGTGTGCTTCCAAGTGTGCCCCTTCATTCCTCCCCCTCCATGTTTGGCCACTAATCAACCTCTGGATACTTGGGTTGCATTTAGCACTCTTTCTGTCTGTGCCCCAGAGACAGACTTATCATTCACAGATGCAGTTTTCTCTTTCACTGGGGCCATAAATAGGGTTCCTATTACGTTGTCGAAGTTTTACAACTTCAAATGTTATATGGTTGAACCCATATGTTCGAAGTTGTAAAACTTCTAAAACATTAAAAAAAAAACCAACTTACCTGACTGTTGTAAGCAGGGGGGCAAGCCCACCTGCACCCCTCATGTGGATGGCTGTGCCCTCACACCCCCTGCTCTTTAAATATACCAACCCTGAGACCACACTACAATGCAGTACAGTGCAGAAAGGGAAGATTTCCCATTACTACACTGTAGTGCAATCTCGGAGTTGGTATATTTAAAGAGTGGGGGTGTGGCGGGTGCATGGGGGCTTGCTCCCCTTCTTACAACCGTTTGACAATGTAATAGGAACCCCATAAATGTACTGTGTTTTTGGTGAATCATAGCTTCTTTACTTTTTAGTGTCATTAAGTTAGACTGGAAAATCAAAACATTTAATTACAGCGATAGAAAGAAAGACTGAATGAAGGGGAGGAGTGTCTGCATCTAACCAATTGCTACATTTGCAAAAAAATCTAATTTAAGCAGTATTCAGTATTTTATAGCTTGGGAAAAATCCATTACAGTGTTTTCAAAACATATCAAAGAGCACAAACTAGAGTGAATCACTGGAAAAGCATTAATGATATTCTGCCCAAAGACTATGAAAGCAAGCCATATTTCAGTGCTCTGCCATTGTAAGTAAATGTACAGAGTAGCCTAAGAAATAGGGATGTCAATATAAAGTAGATAGGCACTGTTTATACTGCAATTGCCTGCTACACTGTGCCTGTAAAATCAAATTTTATCGCTGTTTTCACTGTTCAGCAAGCTTTTTTTTGTTGTTGCCACTGTTTGTTAAGTATTTACTGGTATTTTTTCACTGTTTTAAAGCTATCTGTTTTGCTTGGTCTGGTTTTCCCACCAAGCAGTAGTTAATTAACTGACCTGTTAACTGTTTAAATCATTCTTTAGAGCCTCCTGGCTGATTTTCTGCTGTTTTAAACATTGTTTTCATTGTCTCTCTGCTGTTTTTCTGCTGTGTTAAACATTCTCTAGTATTTCCTGCTGAAACTAGGGTAGTTGCTAACTGTAGTATAGTCCAGATCCAGGACTGCTGCTTCTAGAACTGTTTGTAGTGGTTTGTTTGTTATGTGCATGCTTTCCAGGCCATCTTGGATTGGAAGGGTTATATCTGCACTTTTGTGAGAAATGTGTTGATTGGGACCTGACTATTAAAGGGAGCCTGGTCTAGGGCTTGGAATAAGCATTCTCATTGGTCCTTTTGAATTTTGTTAGAGTTTTTTTTTCTAGTTTTAGCTTCTGGTATTTAGCATGAATTTTCTGAAGTCTGAAACTCAAACATCTATAATTTCTCACTTTAGGCTTTAATTAATTGTCACCAATTTGCCAGAAAACCACAATTTTAAGAAAAATGGACCAAAAATTTGAGGCAAAAATCTGGACATTCTGTGAAAATCTGTACGGTTGAGAGGTATGTTTGGGAGATGTAAGAAAACTGAAATACTTAGTGAAAATCCACATAGACATGCACTGGCTCACACATCAAGTAAGAAGGAGCAGATGGGATTCATGCTGCTAACCTAAGTAACACTTAGCTAACACATATATATGCAGGCATGAGAAAAGTGAAGGGAAAGTTCTTGCATAGTTAATGCTTTGAAACATTTGTTTTTACACACCTTAGCTAGAGTTCAGGCTTGAAACCTGGGGCTGTGAAGTACATTAACTTAGTCATTTCAAGAAATGTAATGAAATACATGTGGATTCTGGAAGGAGTACTGTTTTGTGTTATTTTACATACTGGATGCATTGCAAATAATGAATGTACCTACTAGTTTCAGTATCTCTTGTTACTCCTTTACTGTAGTATTTATTATACAAGCCACTGACTGGATTGTCTGACATGACTCCATTTTAGTACTGATATGGTCCTGCAGGTTTTATAAACAATTATGAAATTGTTTTGTCTGTTAGATGCTACTGCTTTATATACTGTCATACAGCACATCCGGTAGCTCTAAGCCAACCATGTCAAACAAAACTGATGACTCTGTTACACTGCTGATTTGATGCTGATGTAATATAATACACACACACACACACACACACACACACACACACACACACACACACGTGTGTGTGTGTGTGTGTGTGTGTGTGTGTGTGTGTGTGTGTGTGTGTGTTTAAAAACTGCTGTTACTATGTGGCTGGCCTAATGGTATAAAGACAGCCAGTTGCCCATTTGTGCTACTCATGATGTGTGCTTTGATTAATTAGTCTGAAACACTAGCTTTATTTTACTTTGGAGAAGAATCCAGAGGGAAATGGTAAACACAGCTCTCTGCTGTATACAAAAATGCATTCAGATATCTGGAGCTAACATTATACATGAAAAATTAATTTTAGTTATTGTAGTTATTATGGTGCTGCTTACTGTGCTGTTTACTGTGATGGATCTGAAGTCTTCTCAAGTATTCAGTCTTGCTGGCTGGATTCTGCTGAAATCAAAGTCTGGTTATAGTTGCATTCATGTCTGTCTTCACAGTCTATTTTATTAGCAATATCATGCAATACTTTTTTATGGCATAATACACAAAATGCAGTTTTTGTTGATTGACATAATAAACATTTGTCATACTCCACATGGTTTTCTTTGAGATACCAGTCAAATATTGTAATACATTTGCATAATGCCTTACTATCAACCTGCCCTAATAAGGTTTTACATTTACTAATGTGCTGTGTATACCAACATTGCAATTTACTAAAGCTTGGTTTACTCCTGCACGAATTATGTCTAATAGCATCCATACTAAAAATGTGACACAGAAAAAAATCTTACCAGTTAGCAATAAAACAGGTGATCAGGCTGTTGTTGCTGATGGCTAGAAATTTTTCAGAGTCACTTGAGAAGCTGGGGAAACACAACAGGCAGCAAACTGCTGTTAAAGTAGATATCTACCTTTTCTTGGAGAATTTATGGCACTGCGACTTTCCTGCACTGCAGGCTCAATCTGGATTCAAGACATCTGAAAAAACTTTACTGCTGCAAGCTGCATAAACTGGAATACTTTTGTTTAGAAATTACACATACGTACAAATGTTAGTTACTGCAATTTGACTGAATTGACCCTCTGCAGGGCTTACCCTTCCCTCTGTGTTCGAATGCAGGTAGGCTCGCCATTGAAAAATTATTTTTTGTTATTGTAGTTACTATGGTGCTGCTTACTGTGCTGTTTACTGTGATGGATCTGAAGTCTACTCAAGTATTCAGTCTTGCTGGCTGGATTCTGCTGAAATCAAAGTTGCATTCACAGTCTGTTGCATACAGAAACTTGCAGAATATACACTGATGAGAGAATATACTTTGCAGCATCAACTCAGAGCAGTAACAAATAACTTTTTATAACAAACCACACTGACTAACGTTGCAGCTTCAGGTACTGTTCTACTTTACTTCTCATATAGTACAGATGATGTGAGAGATATAACATTTACCTCGGGACAAATGTGTCCCTACCAATACCCTTAACATAACTGGATTTAATACAGACTTTATATATATTTTTAGTTAAGCACACACCCTCTTGGTTTTGGAAAGATACTGCCTTGATGACGCAAATGCTGACACATCTGTTCATGTGCAAATGCTGATAAGTGCAGAAAAGCATATTTTTAAGGAAACGCCTTGTGGATAAACTTTCTTAGAAAAGCATAATTTTAAACTTTGTTAGAAAAGCATATTTTTCAAGAAAACGCCTTGTGGATAAACACGTGTCCTGTTGTCCATTCTTTAAAGAAAGCAGATTAGTTTTTTTTCTGATATATATCCTATTTTTTTTTACATTCTTGCCAAGTCTGTAAGAAGTCATCTTTCTTGATGTGTGTGTAATACACTCATAAGCAAGTTCCTTATTTTTTTAAGCCACAGTCATTTAGTATGGATGCTAATCACATATTACTAAACTCTGTTTCTACATTTAAGCAAGCTTTATCTTATTCCTTATTTATGTTGCATATTTGTAGCAAAGTTACTTTCAAACTTAAAACCTTGTTTTGCATAATCTTACAATACATATAGAAGTGTACGATAGTACATATCACTATTGTTTCATTCTCCCTACTCCCCTATTTCCTGTGAGTTAGGCATAACATAATATACAAAAAAGTTTATAATGTCTTAAGGGGTTCTTCCTGGTGGCCCTTGCCTCTTGCTTGACAGGGAGTGATGGATTGTGGGTGACAGCTAAATTCAGAAAGACCCTGGCTCTTCAACCAAAATGGCAATTGTGAATAATCAGCACTTTTGATGACATTGAACTGCAAAAGTAAACAAAATTTATAATTGTCACCAGGATTATAATTACTTTACTGTTTAGTTAGCCATGTATTTCTAATAGCTCTTGAATGTGTACAGTTTTTCACCAAGAGTAGAGTTAGTAAGTAAGTAATCTTAATAAGCTAACTGCCCTTGCGAGCCATTTTAAGCCTAGCCAATTGTCCCTTGTGAGACTCAAACCCTGCACCTTCTGTTTGTAAGGCAAACACCTTAACCATTAGGCCAGGCAGTTTGGAGCAGACAGTGTAGAATGCTAGCAAAAACATGATGAGGAAATATTCAGAAGGATAAGTAAAAGGGAATGGACATCATCAAATGAGACTATGGAATATTTTGTCATATATGTATATATAAAACAAGTAGTTTATACATCTGTTAAAATTTTAAAATGTTTGAATACACCACTGTACAGTACTACAGTATCATATTCAGTGATTTTGCTGAAAAGAGATTACTTATGTGTATTTATTAGTAACATTTCAGTAAAATCTAACATGCTATTCTTATAAACAATAACAATACTGTTCAGTACACAAAAAAGTGTTCAAATAACACCATCATAACAAACATGGCTTCAGTGTTTCAGTTCTGGGAACAAATCCATATTGCTAATATATGTCTTCGGGATGGGGTAGGGCTTGATAAGAAATTAAACTTTGCTGCACTGCCTCCCAGAGGCAAACTCATGACTAAAACAGACCACACACATATCCATCCTGTTCTGCATCTTGCCTTTTTTTTCAGATTGTGTTGAAATATTAAAGTAATCCACAAGGGGTCTGTGATGAAACATTTTACTCCTACTAAGTTAAGAAACAAAGCATTAAACAGATATGCAAAGTAGTTTGCTCCATATCTCTGATCTCTAAATATTACCAGTTTGGTTGCACAAACTGAGACAAAAGGGAAATATGCTAAAAAACAAGAAACTCACCTTTTCCCACTTCTACATGTTTTGCAACCTCATAACTAACTATAGCACCTGTGACAAAGCAAGTTCTGATATATCACATACACATTAGATATCTCATGTTCCAATAAATTATCACACAAATGATAACACAAATGCTAATGATCTAGAGTATGATGCCTTCCAGTTTTTGTTGTGCATATATTGGAGCATTTCTTAATGCTCAAGTCACATATTAGGATAGGAAAGTATTTTTCAAGTATGTTTCAGGGTTGTTCATTTCAGTTTACCCCTGTCTTGTGTATTTAAAAGGAGAAGAATTGAAATATTGAAAAATATTAGATAACCCAAGCTCACATTTTTGTGTCTTGGGGAATAGGGATAGGGATATTGGTTCATATATTTATTGCGCTTGTTTTTATTTTGTAACAGTTGATAGAAATGTGTGTGTGTGTGTGTGTGTGTGTGTGTGTGTGTGTGTGTGTGTGTGTGTGTGTGTGTGTGTGTGTGTGAGAGCGTGCATGTGTGTGTATAGTTAAATTTTTATTTTCTACCTTTCCCCTACTAGTTTAATTTTTTAATTTTCTCAGGCTGCTCCATTATAGTTGCTGGCATTCATTTCTGGCAGTACTTCTGTTCTCCTTTTGTTGCTTCTTCCAACTTGCTTTAATGTGAACTTTCACCATGATAATGTTACACCTTCTTAGATGTATGAATGTTGTAGTTGTTTCTCCTTGTGTATCCTGAGGAGTGAGGGGTGGAAGTGAACACTTGGCTTTTAGATGCTGTCTAAACACCCATGTTGCAAGCAGCTATGTATTTGTACCCTGAGTTGGACTATTTAGTGGTGATAGGTGGCACAATGAGTTATGGTATACAGTAGTGATAGGCAGCGCAATGAGTCATAGTATGCAGTGGTGATAGGTGGCACAATGAGTTATAGTATACAGTGGTGATAGGTGGCACAATGAGTATTATACCATGATCCCCCCAAAACGTGCACGCTGATTGGCCAGCGTGCCCGTTGTAAATCGAGTTATACTAATGGAAAAAGGTCCGGTCGCCCGGACTTTTTTCCATTAGTATAACTCGTTTTTTTAAAACACTGTCTCGCTATGTTAAATGGGTTTAACATAGTGAGACAGCTTTAAAATAAGCAACGGAGATCTCCGTTGCTTATTTTAAAGCTGTCTCGCTATGTTAAACCCATTTAACATAGCGAGTGTTTAAAAGCAACGGAGAAAGCAAGATCTCCGTTGCTTTTTTAGTGTCTCACTATGTTAAATGAGTTTAACATAGCGAGACAGTTTTAAAATAAGCAACGGACATCTCCGTTGCTTATTTTAAAACTGTCTCGCTATGTTAAACTCATTTAACATAGCGAGACACTAAAAAGCAACGGAGATCTTGCTTTCTCCGTTGCTTTACAACTCTGATGTACTGCGCAGGCGCAGTACATCAGAGCTGCCGATGCCAGACATCTGCGGAAGGGCAGCAAACAGGCATTATACTATGCCATTATTTAAGAAAAGTAATAGTTTCTTTTCTTAAATAATGTCATGGTATAATAGCAATAACCCACGCCTGGGTGTGGGTAATGCTCAATTTACCCACGGTTGGCTTTGTTTGGTCCCTCGGGCTTCGCCCTCGGGACCAAACCACGCCAACCGTGGGTAAATTTAGCATTACCCACACCCAGGCGTGGGTTATTGCTATAATAGTACGCAGTGGTGATAGGTGGCACAATGAGTCATAGTATGCAGTGGTGATATCTGTCACTATGGGTCATAGTATACAGTGGTGATAGCTGGCATAATGAGCCATAGTATACAGTGCTGATAGGTGGCGCAATAAGTCATAGTATGCAGTGGTGATAGTTGGCACAATGAGTTATGGTATACAGTAGTGATTGGTGGCACAGTGAGTCATATACAGTGGTGATAGCTGGCACAATGAGTCATAGTATGCAGTAGTGATATCTGTCAGTATGAGTCATAGTATTCAGTGGTGATAGTTGGCGTGATGAGTCATAGTATACAGTGGTGATAGTTGGCACAGTAAGTCATACTATATTGTGGTGATAGCTGGCATAATGAATCATAATATATAGTAGTAATAGCTGGCATAATAAGCTGTAGTATGCAGTTTTGATGGCTGGCACTGTGAGTCATAGTATGTAGTGGTGATAGCTGTCATGATGCAGTGGTGATAGGTGGCACAATGAGTCATGGTATGCAGTGGTGATAACGGTCACTATGAGTTGTAGTATGCAGTAGTGACAGCTGGTACTATAAGTCATATTATGCAGTGGTGATAGCTGTTACTGTGAGTTGTAGTATGCTGTGGTGATAGCTGTCACTATGAGTTGTAGTATGCAGTGGTGATAGCTTATGTGATGAGTCACAGTATGCAATGGTGATAGTTGGCACAGTAAGTCATACTATATAGTGGTGATTACTGGCATAATGAGTCATAGTATACAGTGGTAATAGCTGGGATAATGAGCTGTAGTATGCAGTGATGGCTGGTACTGTGAGTCATACTATGTAGTGGTGCTAGCTGGCATAATGAGTCATAGTATACAGTGGTAATAGCTGGGATAATGAGCTGTAGTATGCAGTGATGGCTGGTACTGTGAGTCATACTATGTAGTGGTGCTAGCTGGCATAATGAGTCATAGTATACAGTGGTAATAGCTGGGATAATGAGCTGTAGTATGCAGTGATGGCTGGTACTGTGAGTCATACTATGTAGTGGTGCTAGCTGGCATGACGAGTTATAGTATGCAGTGGTGATGGGTGGCACAATGAGTCATAATATGCAGTGGTGATAACTGTCACTATAAGTTGTAGTATGAAGTGGTGATACTTCTCACTATGAGTCGTAATATGCAATAGTGACAGCTAGCACTATAAGTTATATTATGCAGTGCTGATAGCTGTCACTATGAGTTGTAGTATGCAGTGGTGATAGCTTTCACTATGAGTCGTAGCATGCAGTGGTGATAGCTGGCATACTGCATGGCAATGACAGTTTCTGACAGCCTAATCTGTTACCTGCTCTACCTTACTAATCAGCTTATAGAGGCTGAAATAGCCACTAGGCTTAGTCATCCATGAAACTACAATACCATTGTAATGTGTCTGTACTGCCCTGCTCTGTCTTATCTTAATTTCCTGGAAGTTCTCAATCTACAGGCCCACCAGGAGTTGCATGGATAGACTTTCATTATTCCCACAGGAAAGGAGAGAGGGCTGTCATCTGTTTCATCTTTACTCTCTCAGCTGATCCCTTTACTGCATCTTAGATGCTTTAGCTAACCTGAAGAAATAAATGGCAATGTAGACATGTCCTTTGACTCTGCAGTGGCTGCCCACTGCACTATGCATTTGTGACTGTACAAATATTTTAATGTGGAAAATGAAACTGTGGTAGTGAAAAACAAAATGCAGAAATGCTGTGGAGTGTGGAAAATCTGAAGTATGGAGGTAAACATGATATAATATTGAAACTGTAATATTTGTAATATAAAGTACTGATAGAGTAGGCAGAGAAAAGACTTGCAAGATACTGAATTATGGAACATGATGCAGAAATGTAGGCCACAATCTGGAAATAGGAAGTATAATCCAGAAGTGATGGCAATGTGAATACTAACATATGGGAAGCATACACAAGGGAATATGTGATACAACTATCTTAACGTCATGTTTTAGTGTACAGTTTGTAGTACTAAAATGACTGCAATAACTAGTCTAATGACTCACCCTTCACATTACGTCTCTCTCTCTCTCTCTCTCTCCTGTGTTACTTGTTACATTTCTCTACTATGACACAGATGAGTGCACATTAGTACCATTTCTGTTATTCCCACACCATCTGAAAGGCTTTGTTTTTACATTATGTCATGCTGGAACATATATCACTGATGTACCACACAGCATATA
Organism: Protopterus annectens; assembly: GCF_019279795.1. NCBI lineage: Eukaryota > Metazoa > Chordata > Ceratodontiformes > Protopteridae > Protopterus > Protopterus annectens. The sequence continues at coordinate 253,144,972 of NC_056731.1, forward strand.
CATATCCACAGGACATAGGAGCAACCCCCCACTAGCTGTTTGTTATTGTTGGTGTTTAATATGAGCTACCAAAATGACTGCAGAACATCAGGTGTTCTTGTGTTCTGAACATTGTAACATGTGGTAGTACACTTATGGCCAGATTTCAAAAGCCTTGCTCTCAATGTAAATTACTTACTCCAATGTAAGGCCTATCTATAAAGTAGGCTTACACAGGTGTCTAGATTCCAAAAGACTTGTTCTCAGAGTATGTGACTTACCCTGGTGCATTACAGGAGAAGTAAGTCACATACACTTTGATCAAGTCTTTTGGAATCTAGCCTTTAGTAAGGTGAAGGAGAGGCAATGTGTAGAGCAGATTGGTTATTAATAACAATATGTTAAAAGCATTTATATATTCCTCGAAGTACTAAGAGGAGGTCTCTACTGATCACCTCTTGCCACTTTTCTGTATCAGTGCATTTGACCTCATCCTCCCAGTATGTCACATTATTTGAACAGTCATTCATTTCTGCTTTATGTGCCTGACTTTCTCTATCCTAAACCTCACCATTTTCACATTCCACAGCACATACGCGGCACATTCTTTAGCTGTTGTACTCATTATACTTCTGCATTTTTTTTATTCTGTACTTTGTCAGCAGCTGAAACACAACATTTGAAAGTGTTTTTCTAAATATGGAATGCATTATGGCTTATGACAGAAATACAGAAATGTTGTGCACTACAGGAAGACATATCCGTACTGTGGAACTGATCATACATCATGTAGAAATGTGTTCCAGAATACTGAAATATATGGCATAATGTGACAGTGAGGGGAGGAACATGCAAAATGAGAGTATACTGCAGAAATGACACTGATAGAAGAAGTGAGGTAGTCTGAAATAGAAATTCTTCATTTCACTCATGAAGTGCATATGTTAAAAAAAAAAAACATGCAACATGGGCTGCAGTCATAAAGAGGGATTGTTGGTTGTGCCACTTTTGTTGTTCAGTAGAATGTTCTGTAGTGGTGTCTGGGAAGGCAGGCAAGAGAGGCTTGGTTTCAAGTTGTGCAGCTGATAATGGCAAGAACACATGTCATTGGCTCTTGGTGATTTGGTTACATTGATTAATGTTGGTGTGATACCCAGATCCCCATGTAAAAATAGGAAAAGAGGCAGTTCTGGGGAGAAACAGCACATGGCTTATTAGCATATGCCTCCCGCCCTGACTGTCTCATTTATATGTAGCTTGGCCCCGGAGACAGCCCAATATATCTACATATATCCGTGTGTGCATGTATGTGAGTGTGTGCATGCATGCACCTTTATGTGTGGGTGTGTGCATGTGTATGTGTGTTTTTCTCTCAGTGTTGTGTGTGTGTGTGTGTGTGTGTGTGTGTGTGTGTGTGTGTGTGTGTTAAAGAGGGACAGAGAAACCTTTATAATTTTACAATGAAATATTAACATTTGGTGAACACTGTTGTCTGTTGTTTTATCTTTCATCTTTTCTTTGAAATAAGTAGTAATACTTTTAGGACTACTTATGTACAATGAGAGGAGGTATAACATCCATATGGGGGCTTCCACACCTTGCATCCCCACATAGGACCAAAAGACTCTTGAAAGTTTATTAATAACAATTATTTGTTTATTTTGTTTACACTTTATTGACCATGTTAGTCTCACTAGACCAACGGCCTCTTTTCAGGGAAGACACGAGGTGGTATTCATACAGACTGCAGAAATTTGGCAAGGACACCAGGAAACTTACCCTACTCATCATTATTGTGAATGGGAGCCATTTTGAGGAGGACTTCCTGTTTCCATTGCATGTGCAGAGGTAGCCCAGAGAAACAGGGAGGTAAATGGAAAGAGAAGGAGACAATGGAGTAGTAGAAATGAATGAGAAATCAAATATCAGGATTGGAGAATGTGTGCAGGATTCTGAGGAAATGTTTCAAAGAAACTTGTTTTGATAGAGATGATTCTGCAAATGATAACTATATAATTATAACCCTCCAGCTGGGAGGATTGTGGGATGATCTACTTAAAGAAATGGTGGTGCAGACTGTGACAGAAAATGAAGGAGATGTTTCCTGGGGGGACATTATGGATAAAATACAAAAGGAAGTTGCAGAGACAATCCTGAAGAATAGTGGTGAGATAGAAAAGAAAACATATGCAGAGAAAGTAAAAGAAGGCAAAAGTGGAGTAGCAGAAAAAAGGCAGAAGAAAATGAAAAATGGAAGTATATGGTAAGGCTTCAAAGTAAATAAGACAAAGAAATGGACAGATGTGAAGTATGGGACAATTTAATAGCACCTTTATTTGTAAAAGCACACGAGGTAAGAGTATTTATTCTTATTAACAAAGAGACATTTTGTGACATTATATTTGAGACTTTGTTTTCAAATGAAATTTTTCTTGGAGAATATGAAAAAAAAAAGAATCTTGGAGTCTTTATATGATAAAAGCATTTAACAGGGAAACAAAAAAAGAATATTCATGCAGAATTTCAAACAGAGGCAAAAAGAGACTTTGAAAGGACATTTGAAAGCTTTATGTAAAGAAATACTGAATGTTGCAAAAGTTTATGACAAAAGAGTTTGTGGACTGGTGCCTAGGATTGTAATATTGTGCTAAAAATAGAAAGAGAAAAATTATATATAGTATGACTTTCTCTATCCTAAACCTCACCATTTTCACATTCCACAGCACATACGCGGCACATTCTTTAGCTGTTGTACTCATTATACTTCTGCATTTTTTATTCTGTACTTTGTCAGCAGCTGAAACACAACATTTGAAAGTGTTTTTCTAAATATGGAATGCATTATGGCTTATGACAGAAATACAGAAATGTTGTGCACTACAGGAAGACATATCCGTACTGTGGAACTGATCATACATCATGTAGAAGTGTGTTCCAGAATACTGAAATATATGGCATAATGTGACAGTGAGGGGAGGAACATGCAAAATGAGAGTATACTGCAGAAATGACACTGATAGAAGAAGTGAGGTAGTCTGAAATAGAAATTCTTCATTTCACTCATGAAGTGCATATGTTAAAAAAAAAAAACATGCAACATGGGCTGCAGTCATAAAGAGGGATTGTTGGTTGTGCCACTTTTGTTGTTCAGTAGAATGTTCTGTAGTGGTGTCTGGGAAGGCAGGCAAGAGAGGCTTGGTTTCAAGTTGTGCAGCTGATAATGGCGAGAACACATGTCATTGGCTCTTGGTGATTTGGTTACATTGATTAATGTTGGTGTGATACCCAGATCCCCATGTAAAAATAGGAAAAGAGGCAGTTCTGGGGAGAAACAGCACATGGCTTATTAGCATATGCCTCTCTCCCTGACTGTCTCATTTATATGTAGCTTGGCCCCGGAGACAGCCCAACATATCTACATATATCCGTGTGTGCATGTATGTGAGTGTGTGCATGCATGCACCTTTATGTGTGGGTGTGTGCATGTGTATGTGTGTTTTTCTCTCAGTGTTGTGTGTGTGTGTGTGTGTGTGTGTGTGTGTGTGTGTGTGTGTGTGTGTGTGTGTGTGTGTGTTAAAGAGGACAGAGAAACCTTTATAATTTTACAATGAAATATTAACATTTGGTGAACACTGTTGTCTGTTGTTTTATCTTTCATCTTTTCTTTGAAATAAGTAGTAATACTTTTAGGACTACTTATGTACAATGAGAGGAGGTATAACATCCATATGGGGGCTTCCACACCTTGCATCCCACATAGGACCAAAAGACTCTTGAAAGTTTATTAATAACAATTATTTGTTTATTTTGTTTACACTTTATTGACCATGTTAGTCTCACTAGACCAACGGCCTCTTTTCAGGGAAGACACGAGGTGGTATTCATACAGACTGCAGAAATTTGGCAAGGACACCAGGAAACTTACCCTACTCATCATTATTGTGAATGGGAGCCATTTTGGAGGAGGACTTCCTGTTTCCATTGCATGTGCAGAGGTAGCCCAGAGAAACAGGGAGGTAAATGGAAAGAGAAGGAGACAATGGAGTAGTAGAAATGAATGAGAAATCAAATATCAGGATTGGAGAATGTGTGCAGGATTCTGAGGAAATGTTTCAAAGAAACTTGTTTTGATAGAGATGATTCTGCAAATGATAGCTATATAATTATAACCCTCCAGCTGGGAGGATTGTGGGATGATCTACTTAAAGAAATGGTGGTGCAGACTGTGACAGAAAATGAAGGAGATGTTTCCTGGGGGGGCATTATGAAGAAAATACAAAAGGAAGTTGCAGAGACAATCCTGAAGAATAGTGGTGAGATAGAAAAGAAAACATATGCAGAGAAAGTAAAAGAAGGCAAAAGTGGAGTAGCAGAAAAAAGGCAGAAGAAAATGAAAAATGGAAGTATATGGTAAGGCTTCAAAGTAAATAAGACAAAGAAATGGACAGATGTGAAGTATGGGACAATTTAATAGCACCTTTATTTGTAAAAGCACACGAGGTAAGAGTATTTATTCTTATTAACAAAGAGACATTTTGTGACATTATATTTGAGACTTTGTTTTCAAATGAAATTTTTCTTGGAGAATATGAAAAAAAAAAGAATCTTGGAGTCTTTATATGATAAAAGCATTTAACAGGGAAACAAAAAAAGAATATTCATGCAGAATTTCAAACAGAGGCAAAAAAAGAGACTTTGAAAGGACATTTGAAAGCTTTATGTAAAGAAATACTGAATGTTGCAAAAGTTTATGACAAAAAGAGTTTGTGGACTGGTGCCTAGGATTGTAATATTGTGCTAAAAATAGAAAGAGAAAAATTATATATAGTATGACTTTCTCTATCCTAAACCTCACCATTTTCACATTCCACAGCACATACGCGGCACATTCTTTAGCTGTTGTACTCATTATACTTCTGCATTTTTTTTATTCTGTACTTTGTCAGCAGCTGAAACACAACATTTGAAAGTGTTTTTCTAAATATGGAATGCATTATGGCTTATGACAGAAATACAGAAATGTTGTGCACTACAGGAAGACATATCCGTACTGTGGAACTGATCATACATCATGTAGAAGTGTGTTCCAGAATACTGAAATATATGGCATAATGTGACAGTGAGGGGAGGAACATGCAAAATGAGAGTATACTGCAGAAATGACACTGATAGAAGAAGTGAGGTAGTCTGAAATAGAAATTCTTCATTTCACTCATGAAGTGCATATGTTAAAAAAAAAACATGCAACATGGGCTGCAGTCATAAAGAGGGATTGTTGGTTGTGCCACTTTTGTTGTTCAGTAGAATGTTCTGTAGTGGTGTCTGGGAAGGCAGGCAAGAGAGGCTTGGTTTCAAGTTGTGCAGCTGATAATGGTAAGATCACATGTCATTGGCTCTTGGTGATTTGGTTACATTGATTAATGTTGGTGTGATACCCAGATCCCCATGTAAAAATAGGAAAAGAGGCAGTTCTGGGGAGAAACAGCACATGGCTTATTAGCATATGCCTCCCGCCCTGACTGTCTCATTTATATGTAGCTTGGCCCCGGAGACAGCCCAATATATCTACATATATCCGTGTGTGCATGTATGTGAGTGTGTGCATGCATGCACCTTTATGTGTGGGTGTGTGCATGTGTATGTGTGTTTTTCTCTCAGTGTTTTGTGTGTGTGTGTGTGTGTGTGTGTGTGTGTGTGTGTGTGTGTGTGTGTGTGTGTGTGTGTTAAAGAGGGACAGAGAAACCTTTATAATTTTACAATGAAATATTAACATTTGGTGAACACTGTTGTCTGTTGTTTTATCTTTCATCTTTTCTTTGAAATAAGTAGTAATACTTTTAGGACTACTTATGTACAATGAGAGGAGGTATAACATCCATATGGGGGCTTCCACACCTTGCATCCCCACATAGGACCAAAAGACTCTTGAAAGTTTATTAATAACAATTATTTGTTTATTTTGTTTACACTTTATTGACCATGTTAGTCTCACTAGACCAACGGCCTCTTTTCAGGGAAGACACGAGGTGGTATTCATACAGACTGCAGAAATTTGGCAAGGACACCAGGAAACTTACCCTACTCATCATTATTGTGAATGGGAGCCATTTTGGAGGAGGACTTCCTGTTTCCATTGCATGTGCAGAGGTAGCCCAGAGAAACAGGGAGGTAAATGGAAAGAGAAGGAGACAATGGAGTAGTAGAAATGAATGAGAAATCAAATATCAGGATTGGAGAATGTGTGCAGGATTCTGAGGAAATGTTTCAAAGAAACTTGTTTTGATAGAGATGATTCTGCAAATGATAACTATATAATTATAACCCTCCAGCTGGGAGGATTGTGGGATGATCTACTTAAAGAAATGGTGGTGCAGACTGTGACAGAAAATGAAGGAGATGTTTCCTGGGGGGACATTATGGATAAAATACAAAAGGAAGTTGCAGAGACAATCCTGAAGAATAGTGGTGAGAAGGAAAAGAAAACATATTCAGAGAAAGTAAAAGAAGGCAAAAGTGGAGTAGCAGAAAAAGTGGCAGAAGAACTTGAAAAAATGTAAGTATGTGCTAAGGGTTCAAAGTAAAGAAGACAAATAAATGGACAGATGTGAAGTATGGGACAATTTAATAGCACCTTTATTTGTAAAAGCACACGAGGTAAGAGTATTTATTCTTATTAACAAAGAGACATTTTGTGACATTATATTTGAAACTGTGTTTTCAAATGAAATTTTTCTTGGAGAATATGAAAAAAAAAAGAATCTTGGAGTCTTTATATGATAAAAGCATTTAACAGGGAAACAAAAAAAGAATATTCATGCAGAATTTCAAACAGAGGCAAAAAAAGAGACTTTGAAAGGACATTTGAAAGCTTTATGTAAAGAAATACTGAATGTTGCAAAAGTTTATGACAAAAAGGGTTTGTGGACTGGTGCCTAGGATTGTAATATTGTGCTAAAAATAGAAAGAGAAAAATTATATATAGTATGATAAATGTAGAGGGGAGTAGGGGTGTTGTAAAGTACTAGAAACAACCAAAAACATGTTTGTTTTTTTTTTGTGGAGAAGGACACTTCATAAGTAACTGTGACAAAAGAAAATGTTATATGTGTGGGGAAATGGGACATGATGCAAAAATGTGAATTGAAATGTTATAAATGTAACAAAAACAAGCATTTATGTCTGGATTGCAAGAATGAAAATAATACTAAGGAAAAAGAAAAAGAAGAGGAAGAAAACAAAGAGAAAAAAATTGAAGTAGTAGATAAAGAAGAAAAAATAGATGAGAAAAATAATAAAGAGGATATATATATATATATATATATATATATATATATATATATATATATATATATGAGGGTTCTGAAATAAGTGACAAAGAAGACATAAACTGGGAGGTATAAAAGTAAGAAGAAAATAATTCTATTGGTGAAAATTTAAAGGGATAAGTACAAAAGAAAAAAGAAAGGAAATGAATGAAAAAAATATATACAGCTAAAGATCGGGGCTTGGTATAATGGTTAAGGTGTTTGACTCACAAACAAGTACAACGTTTGATTCTCACCTTTGGGAAGGAAATTGGTTAGGCTTACAAAGTCCTGTTAAGAAAGCTAGTCTAGTAATTAGCTATAAACTTACAAAACCATGAATCTAAGGAAAATCCAAAATTTAGAGTGCTTTCTGTAAATGTGAATAGTATTAAGAATATAGTGAGAAGAATAGAAAATTTGTAGTGGTATAATACATGTGCTGTAGATGTAATTGTATTAGAAGACACAAGATTGTTAACAAATGAAGAAAAATTACAAACAGAAAAACTATGGGGAGGAAAGAATTTGGAATTTGGGAAATGAGAGATGTTCTGGAATAGTCATGTTCTGTAGAAATACAATAAAGATACTAGATTTAACTTTAGCAAAAATGGGAAGATTAACCATTGTAGATTTAAAATGGAAAGAACAGTTATATAGAATTATGACATTATATGCTTATACTAACCTTAAAGAAAGGGAAAACTTATTTCATCAAATTTAGACTATATAGTGATAAATATAAATATTATAATGACAGGAGGCTTTAACTGTGATTTAAGAGGTGAGAGTGAACAGAACATATGCAGATGACATTATCATAATTGCAAAAAAACAAAAAGTGGATAAAAGAATTGACAATTTACACAAATGAGTGTCTAGAGATGATAGGACTGGCTTTAACTAAATAAAAAAGTAAAGGTTTAGGTGATGTAATAAAGATCAGGGGTATATATTTTACAATTAATTAAATTTTTGTGTTAGGCATAACATTTGGAAATAAAGATGTGAGTAAAATTCAACGGGGAAAAACAATAGAAGAAATAAAGCAAACATGTCTTTTCTGGGGCCATATGAATTATCATTCAGATAAAAGGATTATTTTATAAATGCAGTACTGATGGGAAAGATAGCATACTTAGCAAGTGTATTTATGTTACCAACAGCATTTGAAAAGGAGTTATTGCAGATATTTTTTTTATTTATATGGGGGTTCTAGATTAAACTCAGCAAAAAGAGGAATTTTGTATGTAAATAAAGAAGAAGGAGGTTTAGGGTTAATTAACCCAGTGGTATATGGTGCTTCATTACATTTGTTCAAAGTATTAAAGTGGATAAATGAAAAATATGAGATATTAGTAGTAAAACTGTATAAATAGAAGTATGATATTTTTTGGGGTATGGTGAAAAAAGAGTAAAAGAGTGTATAAGTGAAGAAATAAAATGTTACCAAGAAAAAATATTTTTGTGGAAAATAAAAATTGATTATATAGAAAAAGTATGGTATAAGAATGTAATGACAAAACATTACTATGTAAAACCATGGAAAAATCCAACAAATGAAAAAAAATAAAGCAATAAAAATAAGAAGCAAATGGTGTAATCAAAAAGTAGAATGTCAAGAGTTTTTTTTATTGAGACTGGTAATAAATACATTGTCAGTAAAAGGAAATATGCTATGTAAAAAGAAAAGTGATAGAATATGTTTACATTGTCAAGAAGAAACTATGGAACCTATTTTTGAAATGTGAAAGAGTAAAAAAAAGTTATGGTGAAAACTATGTAAATAAGATTTTTTTGAAGATGTAAAAGAAGTGGATAAAATAAACATGGGTGCGATTAAATATGGATATTATAAGAATAGAAGAAAAGAATATGTTAAAAGAGTCAATAAAAAGTTATTTTATGTTATATGGGTTATATGGAATAAAACCAATTCACAAAGTTCAAGCTGCAGTAGAGTCTTCACACAGGTTTAATAGTCTTCAAACAGGTATAAAAACGTAAAGCGCTTTTTGTTTGCAACCATGCAAACTTCTTCAGAAGTAATAACTCAAACAATTAACTGTTCTTAAATAAACACTCAGTCAAAAACACGGGACAAAACATAATTGTTAACTTAAACAGACACTACCCCTCAAAAACAACATTAATTAATCTGTAAAATATTCTTATCTTAAAAAATTATTATTCATATACATAAGCTATATTAAAACATTAAAAATAAATTGCAATCAATTTTAAGCAACCATAAGTACTCTGTAACTAAAAATTATATGGAATGAAAGAATAAATGAAAATCTGATGTTGTCAGTCTTCATTCTATCCTCATGAATGGGTTTGGATCTGATCCGTTGGATCTGATTCAGCCGATGCTACAGCTTGCAGCCACCAGATCTCTTGAGCTTCTCCCTTACCCACAATGCATCCTGCCAAATACCTCAGATCTCATTTGCCATTTTTAGCTAATGGACGTGGTCTACCAGTTTCTCTCAAGCTGTGTTAGATAAGCAAATTTCTTTTCTTGAAAACTCTTCTATTAATTTTTTTTTCTCCATAGCGCACCTTGTAACCTTTTAGTCCATACTATTTGACTGTTTTTTACTGTCTATGGTGTATGATCTTCCTTTTTCTGTATTCTCCCTTGCCCTTATGACTTTGTAGTATTTCTGACATACCATTGTTGGTATTTCCTTGTCTCCGCTTCTCCTCTACTGAACTCGAAGGTTGTAATCTTTTTGTCTGTTTTTCTTCAGTTTCTTTTTATACTTGGTACCTCTAGATGCTATCGTTAGTATCTTCCTCCTTCTTATGACTTGATCATGGTTCTTCTTACCATTGCTGGTATTTCTTCTCCTTCTTTCTTTAGCCTGTTTAAAAAAAGTTACTATTTTTCTTATCTTGAATTTTGACGTATAGTTACTGTGGAAATATACTTACATGATGAGTGAAAAACCTGCAAGATTTAAGCAATGTTCCAAATGTGGACATAAGTTGCTTATCTTGGACATACACTCCCTTTCTGTATACTGCCTGGGTCCATTACACTTACAGGAAGATTGTGCGATTTGTCATAGATTCAATCTGTGAGACGTAACTGAACATAAAAATAAATTAATATTAAAAGGTTTCATTCCTTCTTCCCTTGGAGAAGCCATATCCCCATATCCAAAGTCAAAGCCTTCCACCTCGTCAAAATCTTCCTGGGACTTTTCATGAAAACGGAGTGCTAAACATTCAGTCTGAATCATGGATCAAAAGAAGATTAAACTTTCAGATCCCACTGCTCCTTTGGAGCCTATGATTTCTAAAACAAATACTATGGTTCTGGATCAATCAATGTCAGAGCAGACACAGCCTTCAGATCAAATACAACCTTTGGCGATTCTTTATTGTCCTTGTACTAGATATTCTCCATCATTTGGCCCAGTACATGACAAGCTTCCAACTCCCTTTCTGCAGAGACCACCATCCTCCTCCATTTATTCTGCTCGTTCTTCTAGAAGTCTCATAGAAAAAGATGTGGAGAGAGTGAGAGGAAGATTCTCTTAGCTCAGGGGTAGATTGGTCTTCCCCTCGGTGCCTACCCCTCTTGGTCAGATAGTCCAACCTTCCACCACACCACTCCTGCAAGTTTCTCCTCTGACTACATCTGCTGTCTTAGAGTTTCAGGATCCCAGTTGTCTGAATCTGTCAGTTTCAGATCCGAGGATCTCTATATCTTTGGATCTGACATCTTCTCTGAAACCTCCTGTCTTTTTGGATCAAAAGAGCTCTCAGAGCCAAAGCCTGCCTGCCGGGTCTGGGGTGCAGCATTCAACTCCAAAGTTTTCAGAGCCATCTCTGTTCCTCGGGGCCTCAGCACTGGACAGTTCATCTCTGGTTTCTTCCTTGGTGTGGTGCCAATGGATCAGGGAGAGGTGATGATTCAGAAACCTGTTTTTTTGGATCAGAGCCTGTCTCTGACTTCTTTGAGTTCTGCCTTTGAGGCTGCAAAGAGAGCATTTGCTGCCTTGGCAGCCCTGACAGAGCCTTCCCCTTGACTACCTATTCCATGATGCCCCAGCATCTGGAGCCTCAAGTACTCTCTCCATGAGGACATCCTATATTGAAACCTCAGGTTTCTTGTCAGGGAATTTTGATTTCCTCTTCTGAGACTTCCCTAGAACATCCCACTGAGGAAGTACCCAGGAAAAGGACACGCAAGAGGAAGCACCTAGACTCCCCACAGGAGTCCATCACTGAAGACATGGATTTTAACTAAGGTGAAGGGTTCCCACAGTCACTTCCTGAAGATGTTCCCTTTGGTGACATACTAGAGATCCAGAAACAGAGAAGTGGCTGGACATCCTCCAACCCTATGCTGGAAGAATCCATTCCCCTAGAGACTTTCGGTACAGGACTCTCTGCTTCCTGGGTGACTCTGCCCACTGACGAGCACATAGACATGATCTCTAAGTGGGCATGGAAGTAGAGCCAGTACTTCGGAGACCAAACAGGATAATGGCACCACCTGCAGACAGACAGTTTTGGGGGAAAGGGGATTCTAGTTGATGCCATGGTCATTGTGGTGGCCACAAAGAAGGAACTAGCCAATGAGAGTTCCACTGTCCATCCTCCCCAACAGGGAGTTGTGGGCGATGGACAGACTGGAAAAGCATATCTTTGCTTTAGCGACCTTAACATTGTGATCGCTGAACTATCTGGCACATTTTGTTAGACTTCAGAGAGATTTTACCAAAGAGTTATCAAATATTCTCTCTGGAACCATATCTGCAGAGGTTAAGGATTCAGTAACGTCTCAGTTGGCAATCATACAGGCTATTTCCAATAGTTCCAAGAGGTTAATTTCCAAAATAGAGGAAGGAAACTCAAGAGCTGCGGGTTCAGGCATTTCCATGAGGAGGCATGCCTAGATGTGCTTATGTGAATTTGTGAAGCCATTCAAGTCCAGTTTCATCAGTGATTCCTTTGATGAAACAACCCTATTTGGCCCTAAAGTGAAGAAACTAGGTGTGAGAAAGATGGTAAGACCCTGTCTGTCATGGGCATACATTTTTGCCAGTCCCCCAGAGATCCTTCTCCAAGGAATCAATGGATTGGCTGGAAAATGTGGTTCAAAAAGTTCCAAGGTCCATTCCATGACACACATGGAGGAAGTGGTCCTATCAGCACTCATGAATGGAGGCTTGACTGTCTACTTCTGGAGAATGTTGGGGGGAAATTGTCCCTGCACCAAAGAGCCTGGCTAGAATTAACAAAAGATACATGGAAGCAGAGGATTATATCCAGATGTTGTATAATACCATTTTCCCTTCCACCCCCAATTCTCAGGAAAATCCCTGATGTTCCACCCAATCACAGCAATCAAGCAGCAATTCAGATTCAAAAGCTGTTTGAAAAAAGAGTCATCCAAGAGGTCCCACCAGCCAGATAGGATCTGGAACTTACTCAAAGTTCTTTTTAGTGCCAAAAAAGATAGGGGACTAGAGACCAATTTTGGATCTCACAGATCTAAACAAATCTGTTCAACAAACCAAGTTCTGGATGGTCACGGTTCAGTCCATTCTCCCTTTTTTGGGCAGGGATGACTGGATGTGCTCGATAGATCTCCGGGACACCTACTATTACATAAAGATGAACAGGAAGTCCAGAAAGTACCTACACATTCATCTGGGAGCCAGTCATTACCAGTTCAGATTACTGGCCTTTGGACTCATTAAAGCCCCCAGGGTGTTTACCAAACAGCAGTAGTAGCAGCACACCTCAGAATGCATGGAGTTTGGGTGTTTCCCAACCTGGATGACTGGCTCATTACCTCTCCAACCAACTCATACAGTCAAGAGATCAGGTTCTCCACACCTGTGCTATCCTAGGAATTAACATAAATGACAACAAATCACAACTCCAACCAACTCAGACACTGCAATTTACTGGAGCACTGCTCAACACAAACACGGCCATTCCTTCCCTTCCACCGCGCCGAGGTCTAACTATAAGGTCACAGGTCAAGAAGGTTGTAGACAATACATCAGTCTTAATCTACACAGTCCTCAGAACTTTAGGCCTCATGGCTGCAGCTATAACCTTAGTTCTGTTGGCCAGATTTTACATGCAGATCCTACAGTGGATGCTGGCTACCCAGGGGTTCGATCTTCCATCAATCAATGTCATATCAGATAAAATTTACCAACACATGCAGAAGAGATCTTCATTGGTGGATCCAGGCCAATCAACTGCTCCATGGCCATTAATTCATTCCCCAACATCCCAAGGCCATAGTGAAAACAGATACTTCCCAGATAGGGTAGGGGGCATTACCCTGGGAAGACAGCAGGGTACTTGGTCCACCAAAGAGGCCAATTTGCATATAAATGTTCAAGAGATGAGAGCAGTGCTCTTGGCGTTGCAAGCATTTCAAGATGTTCTTCCCTCTGGAATGATTGCAATTCAAACAGACAACATGTCAGTCAGCTACATCAGTAAGCAGGGGGAACCAGATTATACCCACTGTGTTGAGAAGAGCTCAGGGTCTGGCAGTGAGCAATCTCTTCAGACTGCTTTCTTTTAGTGATGTACATTCCAAGGAGATCCAACGTATTGCAGACAAACTGAGCAGGTGCATACTACTTCCACATGAGTGGTCCCTCCAGGAGAAGGTTCATAGGTTCATAGGTTCATACTAGGCTATCTGCCCTAGGGCATTTATAAGCCTAGCCAGAGTGTGTTTGGCTTTTGCCACCCATTTTAAAATAACTTTGTTATGCCCTTTTTCGAGGTTAGTATACTGTGCCTCTGTCTAACAGTGACACAGAAGTGATACCTGGGGTAAACCTACGATCTCCCATACACTCATCAAGATTCCTCTTGAAGAGAGTCAATGAGGGACTCTGCCTAACCTGGACTGGGATTTTATTCCAGAGTGAAGGGAGCCTCTGGGTTATGAATCTGTCCCTCCAGCATGTCCTATTTATTTCAGTGCTGAGGTTCAAGTCTCTTAAGCGCGTAGCTCAATGGGATTTGGATTTTCTGAGGTGCAGCATGTCCATTAAGTCTGGGTTGGACATGGCTTTATACATCAGGCACAGATCGCCTCTGAGCAGGCGGTATGCCACTGAGTAGAGCTGGAGTTCCATTAACCAGGCAGCATATGGCATCTGTTTGAGCCCTTTGATCCTCTTGGTGAGGTACTTTTGGGGTCTTTCCAGTTGCTGCAGGTGTCTGGTAAGGTACATCCTAAAAGGGGCATTGTACTCAATTATGGGCCTGATGAGGGATGAGTAAAGAGGCACGATGACCTCCCCTGATCTAGATGTGAATCCCTTCATGATTAGGTGGGCTATATAAAATGTTTTTCTAACCACTTTGGCCACGTGGTTGTCAAATGAGAGATTGGTATCAACTTGGGTCCCCAGGTCCCTAATTACTTCTTCTGTACTTAATGGATTACCACCTATGTGGTAATTTGTGGGCACTTTGTTTTTGCTAAATGGATTGACTATACACTTTTTGGCGTTTAGCTTGAGGCCATGGCTCTGGCACCAGTTGTCTGTTTCTATGAGGCCCTTTTGGAGGATGCTTGTGTTGGCTGGAGTGTCGATTATGGCGCCCAGTTTGCAGTCATCTGCAAACTTGGTCAGCCACAGTCCTTCCATGTTGGCCTGTACCTCCGAGAAATATATACCGAACAAGAGAGGTCCCAGGACTGAGCCTTGTGGGATGCCACTTGTAACTGGTTTGGAGTCTGACATGGCTCCAGCAATTCTAACCATGTGGGTTCTGTCCTTGAGCCAGTTTGCAACCCATCTAGTGACATAGGGGTTTATATTTAAACTGGTGAGCTTATCTATAATGCCCGAGTGGGGTATTGTATCGAAGGCTTTTGCGAGGTCCAGGTAGGCTGTGTGGACCACCTTCCCCTCCTCAATGGCCTTAGTGACTGTTTCAAAGAAATCAACCAGGTTTAAGAGGCAGGATCTGCCCTTAACAAAGCCAAACTGGGTAGGATCCAGTGTCTGTAGGTCCCCAATATCTTTATTTATGAGGTCCATGCTGATCCTTTCCATGGCTTTGCTGAGCTAGTCAGGCTTATGGGGTGATAGTTTCCAGGATCCGTTGAGGCACCACCTTTGTGGAGAGGGACCACTGTTGCTGTACGCCACTCTTTGGGTACATATCCTGTAGTAAGGCTAAGATTGAACAGTAGTTTTATGTTTGGGTTTAGCTCTTCTTGGAGTTCATGTAGGATGCAGCCCGGGACACCGTCTGGTCCCATTGATGCTGTGTTTTTTGCTTTGGAGAGGGCAGCTCTTACCTGAGCATCTGAGATGTCAGGGGCAGCACTCTGCTGGGATAGATATTTGCCCTTTGGTGGGAGGGGAGAAGTTTGCGCTGAACCTGTCAGCTAGGATGTTGGCAATGTCTGTGGGTTCGTGTATTTTTGTCATTTTGGACTAATTCTGAGCATATCTGGGAATTCCCACCCAGGTTCCTAACATAACTAAAGAAAGCCTTGTGATTATCCTTAGTATCCTGTGCAATTTTTCTCTCGAAGCTGGCCTTAGACGATTTTATGAGTGCCCATAGTTTTTTGCTAATACTGATCAGAGATGCCTTCCCTTTTTGGGATTTTGCTCTATCATGTAGTAGCTTCCTCCTTCTATTGTATAGTTTGTTTATGGCTGGGATCCACCAGACAGGACATCTGCCTTTGGAGGATTGGGACTTGGTTTTATTTGGGATTGCATGATCCATGCATTCCTGAAGGTGTTCATAGAATGCGTTTATAAAGGATTCTGCGGTCTGGGCCGTATTTTCCTCGGGCCCGGGGGCTTTGAAGGATTCCACCTTGTTTTTGAGGAGTGTGAAATTTGCATTAGAGAAGTTTTTCACTGTGGTTTTCAGGGCAGGGGGTGGAGTCGGGATGTGAACATGCAGTGAGATTAGTTTATGGTCTGATCTTACCAATGAGGGATACACTTCTGGTCTGGAGCATAGAGTCCCCAAGTTGGTGATGATCAGGTCCAGTATGTTTTCCCCTCTTGTGGGAGTGGTAACAAGTTGTTCCATAGCATTTGAGTTTATAAATTCTAGGAACCTTTGGGCTAGGGTGTTGGAGCTAGAGTAATGCTCCCAGTCTATGTTTGGGTATTTGAAGTAGCCCAATATAATGGTGTTTGGAGAGACCTTCATATTTTCCATTGTTCTCAGGAAGGCCGAGTGGGGTTCCTGGGTTTGGGAGGGTGGTCTGTAGCAGGCTATAAACTGGAAGGCAGTTTTACCCACTGTTAGTTGCACATGGATAGTCTCTGATGTTTCGTGCTGTGCCACCAACCTGGTGGTGTGGGTATCTTTGACGAATATTGATACTCCCCCTCCTTTTGTGGTTCAGTCCAAGTTTTGGGGCTGAAAAGCATGGTATGAGGTATAACCTGGTAGTGCTGGGGTGCTCTCGGGAGCCTTGAACCAGGTTTCTGTTACTGCACAGATATCGATGTTCTCCATGCTAAGGAGATTTTCGAGTGCGTGCATCTTGAGGTTTAGACTTCTGGCGTTGAGTAGCATTACTCTTAGTTTCTTATCCCTTGTGATACCTATGGAGGTGGGTTTGTCTTTTGAGCCTTGCCTAAAAAGGCACTATGGGGTAGCAAGAGCCTTTGCCAATATCCGAAAGCCCAGGGGTGACAGGTGCAAGCCGTCCCTAGCGAAGCATCGTGGCTTGTTGAGCATGTCATCCCAGGTTGACAGGTATTGGATCCCCTTTGAATGACACCAATGCTTAAGCCAATTGTTGAAATTGATCATCTTGTCTTCATATTGTGGCATCATTCTTGGTGAGGGTAAGATGCTACTCAAGGTCAGGGTCATACTGGCCTGGGCTACATGCTCAGAGAGCTCCTCTATGTCTCTTTTCATGTAGTCTAGGGAGGTACATCTCAGGTCATTCACACCAGCATGGACAACGACTGAGTCATATTTGTACTTGCCTTGGAGTGACCTGAGTGCTTGTGTTATGTGGCGGATCCTAGCACCTGACAGGCAACTCACCGTGACCCACTCCTTGTTCAGCCTGGTGAGCGGGACATCAGTGTGCCTGACAATAGAGTCACCTATTACAAGTGTATCAGGTGTGTTGTTTAGCCTTAAGGGCTGTGACTGTTCGGCACACTGGCTTTGTGAGCTATGTGTTGTATGTGTTTTGTTTTGGGGTAGCGGTTGCTTGGGTGTCTGCTTTGGAGGTCTCTGCTGCTTAGGCAGATTTTTATTTAGAGCCTCCGAGTATGTTTTTGTGTGTTTATGTGTTTGGTTTGCTGTCGTGGTAGGGCTATGTGAGACTGGAATTGTAGTGAGTGCGGTTTCCTTCTCCTCCTGACTGGTTACGCCAGTACTGAGTTGAGAGAGCTTAGCCTCCAGTATGGCTATATGGTTGCATCTCTCACATGTGTTGGAATTTGTTGGGGGGAGGAGGAGAGGGTTGTCTGTGTACATGAGGCAGTTGCAACATTGCCTCAAGATTCCCAGATTCACCAGCTGGACTGGAGAGGAGAATGACAACTGACGTTTAGACATGCTAGAATAATATTGGGAATTCCTTTATAATTGAAAAAAAAGGGCTAAATGGGAACAAGGTACTCAAGGGGAGTTTGTAAGGGTGTAGTGCTTTTAATTTTTTAGTGCTGACTTATATAATTGCTTTAGTGGGCAAGTGCCAGGTAACTTAAATGCAATGTGTTACAGGTAACTTAAATGCAAAAACGACAAACAGTAACTTTCTTTCAAGTGAAACAAGGAAATAAGTACAGTAAGCAATGCAGATATCACTAGGGATCCACATAGGCGCTGAAAAGCCACGTTTTAGGTGGAATTAGTGTTTCAGGGAAATAACAAGCAAACAAACAACAAGCATACAAACAAAGCTAGATTCAGCAGGCCTGGATCTAGTCTATGCTACAGCAAGCAAGGTGTACCAATTTCAGTAAGAAACAGTTCAAATATGCAGGCACTATAAGCCTTTAACCAGAAATTCCCAGCTCAGAAGGGCAGAGTCCAGCCTCTCCTCCCACAAGAGTGCAGACCACGAACCCGTCCAATGTAAAATAACTGGCCTGAAGCCCAAGTGCTTAAACCAGAATTAATACACTTTTAGAATAACAGACACTGAGCCCTCAATCAGCAGTTCCCAACTTAGAAGGATGTAAGCTACCTGTTCTGCCACCACAGTGCAGACCACAAACCTTCTTAATGTAAAACAAGTGGTCTGAAGCCCAAGTGTTTAAACTAAAAGGCTTAGAATGAGATACACCAAGCAGTAATAAATACAATTGAGTACTTTTAAGATGACGCAAAAGCAAAATAAAGTAGGAAGAAACACAAATACAGTAAGAGCAAAGGAGGAGATTTTCCATTGATGGGGACAGCCATGCTGCAATCCTTTTGCCTCTCCCCTAAACAGCAAGTGCAGCAACTACTTTGCCCTGATCCCCCCACAGGGACAGTCACCAAGGGATGCTCTACTTCAAGATTGGCCTCCCAGTCTCCTTTAAGCATTCTCACCAACCCCACTGATTCCAAAATTTTTGCAGAAAGCTGCCAGGTCAAAGAGCAAAGTGATCTTCATTGCCTCCTATTGGCCTCGACAGATCTGGTTTCCCTTCCTATGGCCACACCTGGTTCAACCACGATGGAACCTAGAACCGACTCCGGACCTCCTTTTTCACAAGAAGGGCAAGTTACACCAGAATATACCAAACCTCAAGCTAACTGCTTGATTTCTACAGTTTCCTTAGTAGAAAGACAACCTATGCTCTCATCACCTGTCTGATGTATAATCCTGTCTTCCCATAAACCTTTGACAAAGAAAACATATTCTTGTAAATGGAAAAGGTTTACCATTTGGGCTCAACAGTATAAACTTGACCCCTTTTCAGCCTCTGTTTATCACCTTTTAGATTTCCTTGCTCCCCTTTTTCAAAATGGCGCTAGTACCTCAACCATTAGGGTACAGTTAGCAGCAATTTCTAATTACCATACAGGATTAAATGGCACATCCATAGCTTCTCACAAGTTGAACAAGGCCTTCTTAAAAGGGACACTCCTTCTAAAGCCTCCTTTTAAAGACCCTACACCTCCATGGGACCTAAAATTAATGTTGCAATTTCTCACACAACCTCCCTTTGAACCAGCAGCGACATGTGACCTTAAATTTCTCTCATGGAAGACCATTTTCTTGGTTGCCATCACTTCTGCCAGAAGAATTTCTGAGATGCAAGCACTATCTTCTAAACCTCCTTACCTGTTTTTTCACAAAGATAGAGTGACTTTACGTACCAATCCAGCATGGTGGTGTTAGAATCTAAGATAAATAGTTCTATCATTTTGCCAGTATTTTTTCCTGAATTTACCAACAAAGGAGAATATATCTCACATTTACTAGATGTTCACAGACAGTTGCATTTCTATCTGCATAGAATAGAAAGAGTCAGGAAAGCAGACCAACTGTTTGCTTCCTTTTCTGGACCAAAGTTGGGAAAATCAGCTTCTAAAATGACTATGTCAAAGTGGCTGACAAATTGCATCATCTTTGCCTATAATAAATTAGGCATTTCTCTTACACACCCATTGAAAGCATACTCCACTAGATCTGTGGCTGCTTCCACAGTTTTCCAGTCTAGAATGTCTATGGATGAAATTTGTGCAGCAGCAACTTGGGCTACTCCTCATAACTTTATTACTCATTACAAGCTGGATCTGGTCTCCAGAGGCAGAGCATCATTTGGTTCAATGGTTCTCAGGAATATCCTTATTTGAGTCTACCCTGGATTCAAGTAGCTAGGGATGCTTCCCATTCATGAGGATAGAATGAAGACTGACAATATCAGATAAAGAAGTTATGTACTCACCATAACGTTCCATCTGTGTTGTCAATCTTCATTCTTTCCTCACATCCTGTCCCACCTACCCCCGTCCATGACTTCTAGAGGAATGAACAGTTACATGGTCTCTGAATAGGTACATTTACATGTTTATATGACTTTGGATATGGCGTCCTATATTTGTATGTGTAGCCCCATTTACATATATGAGCATTCCTCTGTCACTGCCAGTCACTCAAAGCCATGCCCGAACCTGAGCAAAAATGGTGTGGAGTGTTTAAAGTAAGTTACACCCAAATGTGTACCTACAGACAATGTTTTTTTTTGTTTGTTTGTTTGCTGTTTTCTTATATTTGGAATAAACCCCATATGCCAACAACTTTTTTTTCCCATGGTAATTTAAGGACTATTCTGTCTTACCTTGGGAGCAGTTTAACACATAAACCACATTAGTGTAATATGGCTACTGAATAAGAACTTACGAACTGCCTTAGCAAACTACAGAATCTACAGTATAACCTTCATACTGTACTGAATGTAATTAAATGTTATAAATCAGACTTAAAAATCAAATAAGAATGCACTGTTGCTAAACAGAATGAATATTAAAGAATCTTATCAAGTTGTCATTCATCTGGTGCAATTTGTATAGATAAATATCACATGGAAAGAAAATAGCTTCAGAATTTATTAGTGAGGTTTTTATAATTGCCACCTTAATATGTGATAGCTTTTTCTATTTTGAGTGTAGCATGTTATTTGCACAGATAAATTGTGAATCGAAAAAACAACTTGATACTAAATCTGTAGGATATAAAATATCCAGTGTAGACCTTGCTTAGTATAAAAGAATTAACTAAACTGTCAACAGTATTTTAAATATTATCATTACGAAACACATTTAAAGTTGAAGACCTTTGATATGCATATAGTTTTATAGCATTCACGTTCAATTATTTAAATATGTTTGTTTGTTGTAGCATTATTAAGATCTGATTTAAGGTTTGAAATTCATATTGTTTCTGTAGTACTATTCACTTAGTAGTGGTAGAAATCAGCTTTGCATGAAACTTGCCACTTATTAACTGGAATAATAGAGTCATCCTGAAATGGGGCCCATTTATGCCAGTGTCTGGGCAAATAGAAAAGTGGAGTACAACTTACTGTTATACTCACAAACTGGCCAGTCACTGCTATAGTCTTATCCTTTTAGCTAATATCAAGTATATACAGACAATTATCTATGTTTGCACTACATACGGAAACGCTTGTGTGCGTGTGTGTATATGTGTGTGCGCATGTGGGTATATCTGTGTGTGTGCATGTGTGTGTATATGTGTGTGTGCATGCTTGTGATCTATGGAACCACCAACTTCAAGATGCAAATGAACCAAAGTGTTTTAAAGTAATACTCAAAACACACAAGGGCAAAAAATTAAACTACAGGATTTTTTTTCATGTGGCAACCCCCCTTCCCTTTATCCCTGATGTTAAGGACAAGCTCTCACCTCACAGCGAGAGGTTCTCGGTTTAATCCTCAGCTGGATTGCCTTCTGTGCAGAGTCTGCATGTCCTCCCTGTGGTTGTGTGGGTTTCCTCCCACATGCCAAAGACATGCCGTAGGTGGATTGGACACTCTAAATTGGCCCTAGGCGTGAGTGCTTGCATGTGTGTGCCTTCTATGGAAGGCTGGGCTCCAGGCTGGCAACTCGACACCGTAAAACTCCACTGCCAGTCATGATCGGACAGGTGATCTGCTGTGGTGACCCCTAATTGGGAAAAGCCGAAAAAAGAAAAAGTTAAGGACAAGCTCTGCATAAACACGAAGAAGGAAGACGTCTCCCAAAACAAAAGAATCACTGCCAGCTCACAATTAGATATCTTACTGGTAGTGATTTCTGATGGAAAACAGTTATCTGTTGCGCTCCTTAGTGTCTTGTGCTTTGGGCATTTGGAACTCATAAAATTTCATCTCAGCATCCTGTAGGTATAAGATATACTAAATTGAGAAAATGGCTACATTGCAGTTTAGTGATGATCTGCTATATCATAACACTGAATAATGATCTGCTATATCATAACACTGAATAACTTTGTAGTAGTAAAGATGGATCACTGGCACATACACTAGTGTATCTTTGGAACTGTAAGAATCCTGAAATTGAATTACATTTCCTGCTCACCCTCAGAAAAAGTATTCCATCAGCCTTCCTTCTATTAGTAATCATTTATCTTTTACCAAGAGTTTGTACCATAAGTATTTCATTATACCATTCAGCATGTCTTCTCTTACAAAGAAGTATGTGACAAACTACATGAAATGTATGCAATCAGCATATGCCATATTTCTACTGCAGGAAACCCACACCAAGATCTCTGTTACAAGACTGCATCTCAGCAAGAGTAGTGCAGTGAAAATGTTCTGTGCCATTATCGATATCTATCTTTTGCCTTGTGCCTCCTAAATCTAACTTTGCTGTAACATTTTTACTGTTTCGTGTTCACAGTAGCAAACTGTTCTATGTTAATAATGGAATGGTTTCAGGAAAACTAAAGATTGATCTGATGTGCATTCTCATTTTAAGCAAAATGTTTAGTAATTTGTGCAGTTTGTCTAGTAAAACAAAGGTGTAATATAAATATTGACAATAACAGCAAACACTGTAAGTTCGGCATATTTAGCTTACACCACTTTCATGTTTCAAATGTGCAGTATTGCCATAGGTATCAAAGATAAAATTCCCTGTGAATCAATTGCCCAAAGCACAAGATATTGTGAAACGCAACTCTGATCACTGTTTTCCATAGCAAATCAATGCTGGAGGAATAGGAAGTGTGCACCGGCAGCGATTCCTTTGTTTTGGAATCTTTCTCCCTTCTTCATGTCAGTACAACTGTTGAGTTGGTATATGTACATTTGGGGGGTGCAGCCACTTTCAGTTTAATTTTCACTCGTATGTGTTTCAGACATTACTTTTTAGTGTTTTTGTTCCTTGGTATCTTGACAGTCGAGGTTTCATTGTAGAACCTCTGAATTCTTTTACAAGTGAGACTAGGTTTATGGCTAACCTGTAATTAGACTTCTCTTGGCACTGCCTTTTATCAGAGGCACCAGGTCTGAAACAAGAAAATATAATTTACACTGAATCATGACAACCAGGAATGAAAGTGGGATAACTCAGGGAAGACATAAAGAAGAATAAAGAGGAAGAACGATGTACTGTACGTGAGAAAATGTATCAAGGACAATCAGGTACAAAAGTAATAAAATAAGGACACTAAGTCATCTTGTAGACAATTTCTGCAACTGACAATTTATAATACAAAAAAATATGGACTTGTAAAAAGTGTCATCAGTACAGATATTTAGATGGAGTTCTGCAAGCTGAAAATGTCATTGTACTAGACATGATATTTAGTGTTCAGGTGTGTTCAAAATAAAAGCAGTGTCTTTTTTGACAATATATATGGAATGATGTGAGATATTGCTAGCTATGCTGGGAGAAGTAGGGCAGTGGATGTGTAACATATGCCAGCACAACTAGCTTGAATTTTGTAAATAATTCTTTGTCATTTCTATATCAAACTGATTTGTACTGATGCTTGTGTTGAAAAATGCATTTGTAAAGCTGCTTGTGTTAAAATGTACCAACAGGGTGCCCTGTTGGTCAGAAAAAGAAATATACATGTATTATTGTAACTGTTTAAATGTATATGTTTTAACAGAGGATACTGGAAGAGAAGATGTTGATCTCGAACTTTGAAAATAGTTTGAAATTAAATTACCTGGCTTAGGCCATAAAGATTGTATCTTACAGATCTCAAAGCTGCCAGAGACAAAACTCTGTACTCGGAAGCTTTCTGCATTGTCTTTGGTGTGATCTAATTGCCAGTCTGGAAGGTGAAGGTTTGAAATTATTTTATGACTTCCAGGAGCTACGGCAGATCGTAGCAAGGCTGTGTGTGTGTGTGTGTGTGTGTGTGTGTGTGTGTGTGTGTGTGTGTGTGTGTGTGTGTGTGTGTGTGTGTGTGTGTGTGTGCGCGTGTATTATTGACACATATGTGCTAAATCCTGGCAGTTTCAAGCAATGGGTGGTTGCATGGGAACCAGAAATCAGATGATCAGATATATGTGATGTCATTCTCTATTCGATCACTAAAATAATGTTTAATACTAAGTGAGACTGAAGTCTCAGAGCAGTCTGTTTTTGTAACCTGACAAGGAAGGACCCCTCACCTACTTCATCTTGCCTTGCTATAGTAAGTAACTAAGGTATAATAATTATTTAGATCAGTCAGGAAAATATAGTGAGATTAGTTAAGTATTGTTTTTGTTGTAACTGTGTGAACCTGTCTACCTGTGTTATTTTTAATATTTCCTATGATTGAAACTTTGGTGTTTATTGTAAACAGATATTTAGTATTTTCATGTTATTTTATTATTTATTATTAAATATATTTAAACATTTCATTGTGGCTCATCTTTTAGGGAATATTTAATATCTGAGAATACTTATATTTGGTGACAACTCTGTCCACCCTTGAAAGCCTTATTGCATTGGCCAAACACTACCATTTGCATTAATATTAATTTCATTTAGTATAATTGGGTACCCTTGCAAGACCCTTAGAGTAACTGGCTTTGGAGTGTCTGGTGGTGGTGTAACCACTACCTTATAGTCTGGGCAGAAGGGGGCATAGCTAGTAAATCTGTGCCAGCCTTTCCCAGGTGTGTGTGTGTGTGTGTGTGTGTGTGTGTGTGTGTGTGTGTGTGTGTGTGTGAAGATCAAATCTCAAACAGTGTGTGTGTGTCAGCTGCTTGGAGGGGGGGCATGAAACACTGCTTTCACAGAGAGAGTGGTGGAGAACATGGGTTGGATATTCAGCTGAGGTCTCAACTCTATAGCTGTGCCAGTGGGGAGTCTTATTGGGGACCTGGAGGGAGACAGAGAGACCCAAACACCGAACTGAGTGTGTTCCCTGTGCCTTTCTTGAGGGAAACTGTGCTTGATGCAGAGAGCTGCATCTGGAAATACTGGGTGTATGGGTGTATCCATTTATGTTCCAAGTGAACATCCCTCTCCAGTGCCAGTGGTCAGGATTCAGGCTCCTTGATCACTGGCCCAGAGTGGGGACATCACAATATCTTTATTTGTTGTTTGTCTTTCTTTATTGCGAAAACCCAATTTGGCAAAGACCCTTTTTAACATTATCCCTGGGAGCAGAGTTCTACGTTGCAGACATTCACACACACTGTTGGCATCAGTTAACAGTACTTGTATATATTTTTACATACAATTGTTAAACATGTTAACAGCGTATTATATACAGTATGTGGATTGTTCAGCATGTTTTAATTGCACACATTTATGTGAAATATTCAGCACAAATTAATAGTATATATATATATATATATATATATATATATATATATATATATATATATATATACACAATATATATATATGTGTGTGTGTGTGTGTTTGTGTGTTTAATGTTTGATCTAAAAGTCATTTTGTCTAAACTCAAACATCTAAAATTGTAATCTGAAACCTGTTTAATCTAAAAGACATTTAGTCTAATTACAGTTGATAAAAGTGTAGTAGGCTACAGAGAATTAATGGTGATATAGTTTAGGATGTTATGATAGTAGGAATTACAAGGCAAATTAGTCTAGTGCACCATTTGTACCTTACTAATGCCCACATACAAGTTTGTGTTTGTACTTCAGCAGTTATTTAATGTATATGGTGTTTTCTCTTTTCTCCGTGGTTGGAAGACCATGGATTTAATATATTTAAGTAATGTGGGGGTATGGGTGCAGAGGGGCTAGTCCACCCACCAAAGAATCTTTTGGAAAAGTATTTGGCATGTATGAAATTTTAGATGAAATGTGACTTGATTAAATGTGTTTTAGATTGCATGTTTAGATGTTTTGTGATTAGACGAAATGTTTCTTAGATGCAATGTAATATATATATATATATATATATATATATATATATATATATATATATATATATATATTATATATATGTAGTATATTACATACTTTTTTGTAGCTCAGTCAGAGTAATTGCATGAATTATGGATTCAGTAGCATATAGTATAAAGAGCGTAGTTGTATAAGAGAAAGTATTCAGTATTAAAGATGCTATTTTTACACACAGACAGCAATTTAGACATGCACGTGTTATAGCCAGATGGTTGCACATTTAGTTTCAATGTATAGCCAGGGAAATATGAAAGTAGAAGTTTGAGATTTTTTCTGATATTTGTTTTATCTGAATGGCGAAGACTGGGACTTAATAGTAGGGAGGTACAATGGCAGGCAATTTTCTTGGTTGTTATGTCTTTACTGAGGTTTTAAATCATAGGTAGGATGAACTTTTCTGATATTTGCTGGACTTAAGTTCCACATCTTAGCAGTATATATAGTCTATAGACTGCCAGTATATACAGTACATAGACTGCAATCATTATGATTTTAAAATTGTTGAGTGACTACTAGGTGTTGGTTGAATGAGCACAGTTCTCTTTGAGGTGTGTATCAGTTTAATAATTGGCTGGTGGTAGGGCATTTTTCTAAGATATAGATGAATTTGTGATTAGATTATGTAATTTCAACAAATTAAGAGACTAATTTAATTACATTTCATGAGATGAGTGGCTCTAAATAAGGATCTCTGGCCAATCCTCTCAGTTTATATTATTTTTATGTGTAAAAATGTCTTGCAACAAATAGAGCAAAGCAGGATACGGCCCTGTATCATATCATCTTCCATTAATTTTGGTTGGGCCAGATTATTTCTGGAAATTTCCATCTGAGCCTACAATGCTCTTGTTTCCTACCAGGAATTTAATGTTTGTGCATCTTATTATAGCTGGTAAGTACAGTCCAGTTTGCAAGTGAATTTTAATCCATAATTGCTAGTAATAATGCT
Source organism: Protopterus annectens (assembly GCF_019279795.1). Lineage (NCBI taxonomy): Eukaryota > Metazoa > Chordata > Ceratodontiformes > Protopteridae > Protopterus > Protopterus annectens. Next base: position 253,172,074 of record NC_056731.1, read on the forward strand.
CTTGGTGAATTAAGGCAACAGTTCTGCCAGAAGAATCAGTTGCTTTCCACACTTTTTGTTTTGAATTACTACTGAATATTTAATATTCCTTGATTCCTGCCATTTATGTGGGAAAATATACTGGAATATGATGGTTTCATATGTTTTAAAGTGATCTTTAGTAGTTTCATCTTGCATTATGACTGTTTAACTCAGGATTTCTAAAAATTATAGATATTTCTCTGTGAAATTGTTATTAAAATATTGCTTTCTGTAAAGTACTTTTGTTGCCACTCAGATATATTTGTTTTCTTTTTATGGAGGTTTTATGAAGTTTCATAATGATTTATATGTTTCCCTTCAGGTTCTTGAGATGGAATTGCTTTTTTTTTTTTTTGCTTGACCATGTTTACTCAAAGTTCTATTTGTTTTTTTTTCTCACTACATATTAACCAGCCAAGACTGGACTAGCTGGTCAAGAGAAGGTCGACACCTGCACCACACCACATGGAACACCCACTATCACAGCTCTCACATAAAAACACAATCCACATACCCACCTTTATGGAGGCTCTCAATAGAAATTTACTCAAACAGCAGAGACCTCCAAGACAGAAATGCACTTGACCACCACAACACAGCACAAACCACAGGACACATAGTTCACCTCCACAGTGTGCCCCTCAACCTAAGCCCCTAAGGCTAAACACCTTGCCCAATACACTAATCATAGGTGACTCAATAGTGAGGCACACAAATGTCTCACTCACTAGGTTGAATAAGGAGAAGGTAACATTCAGCTGTGTATCAGGTGTCAGAATCAGACACATAACACATGCACTAAGTTCACTCCATAACAAGTAAGAGTATGACTCTGTCATTGTCCATGTGGGTGTGAATGACCTGAGATGCACCTCCCTGTTCTACATGAAAAGAGACATGGTGGAACGCTCGGATTATGTGGCTCAGGCAGGTATGACACTATCCCTGAGCAGTATCCTACTGTCACCCAGAATGATACCACAGTACAAACAAAAATGATTGACTTTGACAATTGGCTAAGTTTCTGGTTTCATTCTGGATCCAGTATCTGTTTGCTTGGGATGACAGACCTCGATGCTTTGTCATAGATGGCCTACATCTGTCACCCCTGGGATTCCGGGTACTGGCTAAGGCTCTTGCTACCCCTATATTGCCTTTTTTAGGCAGTGTTCCAAGGACCAAATTACCACCATAAGAGCTATAAATAAATTTATTTATTTTATTTTATTTGAAGTTTGTTTGCCAGGATGGTCCATTGGGCCAAGTGAACCCATTTTCAATGGAGTCCTGGTGAGAAAAGCTCCATAGGTACAATATCAAGTAACAATATATAAAAGTAATACAATAGAATAATGTCAGGAAAAGAATAAAATTAAAATAAAATAAAATAAAGTAAAAAGAAAATACAATACAATAATGCAATAAAATTAAAGTAAAATACAAAACAATATTGTAATAGTATGTAAGATTGAACAGAAGAGTACATATAAGCATGTGAGAATGTTAATACAGCAGGAATGTGAAGCTTAGTGACAATTCATGTCAATTTATAAATTTTTTTTTTTTTTTTTTTTAGGAATGTTAAGGAAGGAAATAGTTAGAAGTAAATGCAGAAGAATATAGCCTTAAGAGATTATTTACAATGTGACTGGGGAGGTAAGGTAGTAGCTGGGGATGTTATGTAGGATGGTACATGAGCATTCCCAGTGAGGTGATAAGGAAGTAGCTGGGATGTTATGTAGGATGGGAACATGAGCATTCCCAGAGAGATGATAAATGTGTGTGTGTAGGAGAGTTTTGAAGATGGGAAGGTTGCTGGTGCTGCGGATATGAGGTGGGAGTGAGTTCCAGAGATGGGCAAGGGAAAATGAGAGTCAGAGTTTGCCTGCTGGATGGGCAGGTTTGTGGAGTTCAATTAGGTTCTGAGTGTTGGTTCTAAGGGGTCTGTTAGGTTGGTGTATGGTGAAGGTTGAGGTGATTGAGGGACAGAGTGAGGGCTTGAAAATGAGCTTATGAGCATGAGTTAGTTGAGTGTAGGTAAGGTAGTTAGGGAGCTCTAGCCAGTTTAGTTTATGTAGGGCAGTACAGTGATGGGAGGAGGATCTGTGGCCAGTGGTGAATTTAGCGATTTTGTTGTAACAGGAGGAGAGTTTAGTTTTGGTAGAGGATTTTAGGTTGGTTAGAAGTGGGGCCCCATATAGGAGGGAAGGGATTAGATATGTGTTTTAGGAGTCTAGTGGATGGAGAGAAGAAGCAAATATGGCGATAGAACATACCAAGTTTTTGGTGTGTTTTTTTAATGTTTGTTTGTATGTGGGAATCAAAACTAAACTGATTGTCAATGAGAGCTCCTAACAGTTTAGCAGAGGAAACGACTTCTATGGATGTGTTGTTGTGACTGGTTATAAGGAAAGAGTTTATGTCGATAGCTATGTTTTTGGATGGGGTGAATATCATGAGTTTGGTTTTTGATGGATTTAGAGCTAGGTGGTTTTCATGCATCCATTTATCAGTAGTTGAGAAGGCATCCTGAGTTAGTTTTAAAAGGGAGGGAATGGAGTTAGCAGCACAGATAATTGTAGAGTCATCTGCATATTGGACTATTTTAGCATTTGGGATATTGTGGTGGAAGTCGTTAATGAAGATGTTGAACAGTAGGGGCCCTAATATGGAACCTTGGGGTACACCAGTGACTGTGTTGAGGAATGAGGAGGTGGTTTTCTTCCATTTGATGGAATCTGAGGCTCATGCTGCTCAATGCTAGAAGTCTAAATCTCAAGATGCACTCGCTTGAAGCACTCCTCAAAATGGAGAACATCAACATTTGTGCTGTAATGGAGACCTGGTTTAAAGCATCAGAAAGCACCCCTGTGCTACCAGGCTATAACTCATTCCACACCTTTTGGCCCCAAAACATGGACCAAAGCTCCAGAGGTGGTGGTGTCTCCATATTCATAAAGGATATACACACCTCCAGACTAGTAGCCCAGCATAACGCATCTGAGGTACTTCAGGTACAACTAACATTGGGTAAGATGGTGATCCAGGTCATAGCCTGCTATAGGTCCCCAACCATGTCCCTAGACTCTCACTCCATGTTCCTAAACACTCTGGAATCTATCAAGGTCCAACCCAACACTCTCATACTAGGAGACTTCATCTACCCCTCCATTAACTGGGAAAACTACTCAAGCACCAATACACTGGCCCAGCGCTTCCTGGAATTCATCAGTTCAAATGCCCTGGACCAGCTCCTTCTGACCCCCACTAGTGGAAGCAACATCCTTAACCTGGTTATTACTAAAATGGACGACCGTTGCTCTACACCAATAGTCAATCCCTCCCTGGTTAGATCTGATCATAAACTAATCACCATGGAAATCCACATCTCACCCACAACCCCCGCAAAGGTTACCACCTTGAAAAACTTTGCCAAAGCTGACTTTGGACTCCTAAAAACAGAGGAGGCTAACTTCACGGCACCCATGCCAATGGAAAATAGCTGCATGACTGCCGAATCATACACCAATGTACTTTACAAACATTTACATAAATGCATAGAACTAGCCATACCCAACAGAACCAAGACGCTCTCCTCCAAAAAAAAGGATGCCAATCTGGTAGTCCCCAGCCATTAATAAACTCTACAACAGAAGGAAGAAACTGCTGCAAAAAAAAGGTGAAGTCCCAAGACTGGAAAAACTCCCTTATTAGCCTTAACAAAATGTTGAGATCCCTCATCAAATCCTCTAAAGCCAGCCATGAAGGCAGAATTGTGGCAGACACTAAAAACAATCACAAAGCCTTCTATAGTTATATCAAGAACCTCCACAGCAATACCCAGATTTGCTCTGAGTTACTGCACAATGGTACCTCCTATACTGAGCCAACAGATATTGCCAACATAATGGCCGACAGTTTCAGTGTCAACTTTACCCCCCCCCCAATGGACCAATCACAATACCGGAAGAATGCCAGGCACCCAGCATTACTGCAGCACAGGTTAAAGCTGCATTGTCCAAGGCCAAGAATACAGCTTCCATGGGACCTGATAATATCCCTGGCTACCTTCTACATGAACTACAGAGCAAACTGGCCCCACATCTGTGTGCCCTTTTCAGTCACAGCCTCACCTCAGGCTTTGTCCCTACTGAATGGCGGACTGCTACAGTCATCCCTCTCCATAAAGGGGGAGCGACTACAGACCATGGGAATTATCACCCCATTAGCCTGACGAGTCTGATATGTAAAGCTATGGAGCGCATCATCATGGACCTGATTAACAAAGATATAGGAAATCTCCAATCTTAGGACCCCAAACAGTTTGGCTTTGTGAAAGGGAGATCACGCCTGCTCAACCTGGTTGACTTCTTTGAGTCAGTTACCAGGGCTGTGGATGAAGGTAAAGCAGTGCATACAGCCTACCTCGATGTGGCCAAGGCCTTTGATACCATTCCTCACTCGGGAATTATTGATAAACTCACCAAACTAGGCATCAACCCCTATATCACTAGGTGGGTTGCAAATTGGCTCAGAGATAGAACACACAGTGTGAAAGTAGCGAACTCCAAATCAGACTGCCGACCAGTCACGAGTGGAGTCCCACAGTGATCGGTCCTGGGTCGTCTCATGTTCGGCATCTAATTCTCAAAAGTCCAGGCCAACACAAAGGGACTCTGGCTGACCAAGTTCACAAATGACTGCAAGCTGGGAGTCATTATTAACTCCCAAAGTGATGCAGACATCCTACAGAAAGGCTTCACTGAGACCAATGACTGGTGTCGAAACCATGCGTCGTCATCCCCTTTGGTAAAAACTCAGTTTCCACTAATTTCCACATTGATGGGAGCCAACTAAACACTGAAGGTGTTATATGAGATCTGGGGATGCAGGTTGACAGCAACCTCAACTTCGACCACCACATTGCCACTGTGGTCAGAAAGTCCTTCTATGTGGCACATCTCATAACCAAGGGTTTTACGTCTAGGTAGAAAGAGGTCATCGTCTCTCTCTCTACTCTTCCCTCATTAGACCAATCATTGAGTATAATGCCTCATTTGGCATGTACCTCACCAGACACCTGCAACAGCTGGAGAGGCCCCAGAAGTACCTCACAAAGAGGATCCTAGGCATTAAACACATGTCCTACATGGACAGACTCAAAAGACTCCAGCTATTCTCTGTCTCATATCGCCTACTTAGAGGAGATCTCTGCTTGACTTACAAAGCCATGTCTGACCCAGCTCTATTAGAAATGCTACATCTAAAGAAATCCCAATCCCTCCACACCACATGCTCCAGAGACCTCAACCTCATTACCACAATCAACAGAACATGCTGGCGGGACAGGTTCCTCACTCAGAGACTGCCCATGTTCTGGAATAGACTTCCCATACATGTCAAGCAGAGCACTTTGCAGTTCTTCTTCAAGAGAAATCTTGATGAGTGGATGGGTAATAGAAAGTTCACCCTGGGGATCACTCCAGTGGCTCTACATGATAGCGGCACTGGGAACTAATGTCGGGTGACACGATGCCAGGGCACTTCTATGGGCTAAGCTTGTAAAGGCTCCAGGGCCATTAGCCTAGTACACACCTATGATGTTTCTAAGTTAAAAATGAATATTCTATGTACACTCTGTAATTGCAGCATATCCTGGAGAATGGAAATATACAAGTAAGAGTGCACGATGGTGCGGGGAGGCTTGCCCCTCTGCCAAAACAATTATGCTGAATTAGGCATTTGTTTCTGCAAAATCTAATAGCTCTCAAGTACATCTTTTGTGCATCTTTGTACTTGAGTTAGTGAGGTTTCTGTGTTTGAATACAAGGAGCTGTGTTTAGAGCTTTGGTGTTTTGATCAGATATAGTATCTCCTGCTTTATATCTAGGAAATCAATGTTTGAAACCCTTGGTTGTTGAGACTGTTAGTTGCTGACAGGGAGAGGTTTGCCTTTTGCTTTATGCTGTGGACATGACAGGACCCAAGACTGAAATTTAGATTATCATTGGTTCATGTATGAACTTGTGTGATACTTGAAGTCATTGGATTCACAGGAGTTTCAATGCAGTTCAGTCTTGCTACCATCATTGCCTTGCCAATATCCACTTTCACAGTGTACCCACTTTCTGAAGAAGTGCTAGGGCAGTTATTCACAAAGCAAATTTGAGGGTACCCATCCAGTCATTCAGATTTTGTTTGATGGATGATGATGTAGTGCACTGCCTAATCTGCAGAGGCAACTTATTCCAGAGATGAGGAAGGCACTGTGTAATGAATTTATCTTTCCATTATATTCTGTTTATCTGCTGGTGAATATCTATGTCCCTGGTTCTGGTCTTCAGTAGCATACCTAGGGTGGGGTGACGGGGCAAATGCCCTGGGTGTAAAGTGTTGGGGGGGGGCATGATCAGTGAATCCCAATGTCTGTTTAATGCAGTACCAGCTTTTAGCCGGTACTCAGAGCTATAGTGTTCTGTGTGTGGACTAAAGTGTAACAACTGCTTGCTACATTGTAGCAAGCAGTTTGCTACAGTTTAAAAGTAAAAAAAAAGTATTTTTTTAATTAAAACCTGAGCAATGTGGCCCTCCGTGGAGGCAGGATATAAACTGTAGCAACTGTTTGCTACAGTTTAAAAAGAATACTTTTTTTAAAAAATAAAACATGAGCACCATAGCATTCTGTGCAGGCAGGGTATAAACTGTAACAACTGTTTGCTGTATTGTAGTTTTCTACTGTTTAAAAATATTTTGTTTAATTAAAACATGAGTGCTGTAGCACTCCATGCAGGCAAGGTATAAACTTTTGCAACTGTTTGCTACATTTGTAGCAAACAGTTTGTTACAGTTTAAAAGAAGATTTTTTTTTTAAATAAAGTATGTTGAAGGAGGGTTGCGGGCATGGCACAGAAATGGGACTTGAATGGCATGAGCAGTAAGGAGGGTGGGCATGTTGTGCATCTAGCCACCTGGCTGGTGTGCCAGTACAAGGAACATCTGTTTGTTTTTTCTTTCTTTTTTTTTTTTTGCTGTTCAGAGGAAGAGCTAAGGGGGTGGGGAGATCTAACTGTAATAAGCTGATCGCTTACAATGTATTTATTTATTTATTTATTTTTGATGCGTGGGTGGGGTGTTGGCTGAAACCAGTTACACCTCTGCTGGTCTTTACTAAGCTATTAGATGTATGGAAACATAGGAGATAAAGGACAACAGGGTCTCTAAAGGCATGGTATGTGAGACACAGATTGTTCCTCATGAGCCTGTGAGATATAAAGTAAAGGGACAGAGCTTCTACTCTCTTTTGGTAGCTCAGCATCTTTAAGCCTGAAAGCTTCTTACTTAGGAACCTCTGGGACTTTTCTAGTTTTTTGATATGTTGAATTAGGTACCCTGGAGGGAAGCATCTATAATTGGTCTTATCAGTGTTGAATATGAGAGACCAGTAATACCTTTTGACCTGGATGACATAGTCATGGATATTAGCTGTGCCAAGAAGAAGGATTTTCTGACTGCAATTGCCACATGTTGATCATTGGAGAGGGCACTGTTAAACCTCATACCTAAGTCCCTGGGTAAATTTCCATTGAGTAGTGGAGAATAGTCTATAATATACTGAGAATAGGGGTTGTTTGCCAAATGAAACAATGCTAAACTTTTTCTGCATTTAATTTCATGGCATATTTATATAGCAAGCATGAACTAGGGTAAGGTCTTTCTAAAGGGTACAGGTGTCAGAGGAGCCATGACAATAACACCCATTTTGCAATCATCTGTATTTATTTATATTTTACATACAAATATATGCAAAGGTTTCATAGTGTGCTTGTAGAATTGTTCACAATTTTTTCCTATGAAAAAGCTTTGATTTCCATAAAGCTGTAGGGTAATAAAGGTGATACATACCCACTTAAATTTTAATGATTCTCATTGACTAATTGTTTCTTTGTGTCTGCTTTCCCTGGTTCAAAAATAAACAATTTTTTTTCCCTATATAACTGTACGATAGTTTTTTAAGGTTTAGAAATTTTCTGATGCTGGGTAATTTATGGTGAACCATGTTCTTTCAGGTTACTAATGGATTAAAATATACAAATAACTTTATGATCTGAATACCATTTACCAGTGGTCAAGAGAAAATGTTTTATTTATGCAAGCTGCATTACCGACATTTAGGGCAGAAACATGCAAATGCTGTACATATGGCGAGACATTTTGTATTACTAAACAACATCTGTTATACTTTGTAAGTTTGAATGATTTTCGTGCTGTTTCTGATTGTGAAATTCACAAAGCCTCATATCCCATTATTAATAAACAGCAAAAGAAATAGAAATCATTGTTAGGATTGTTATAAAGTGCAGGTGAAATATACACTGTGTTACATCAGCTACAATAACAATTTCAGCAATACCAATGAGAATAAGTGTGCCTGGCTTCCAAATATTCTGTTGTCACATCCTTTTGTAATTCAGCTCTTTCTGCTGAGAAAAAAGTGAAACAAAGCTTACTGAGCGGAACTGTCTTCCATCTGCTGATGTGGTTTCTCAAATCAATATAAAATAATTCAGTCACATCATGACTAGGCCCTTTCTCCAGTTTACTGAGAAAACATCAGCACCTTGATAGACACTTTCTGCTTGTATGAAATGTATTGACAAAAAAAATGAAAAAAAGTTGTAAATGATTATTCATTATATATGTTATAATGAGTACGTGCAGTTGTAGGTTTGGATATTATTTATTAATTTTAGTTAGATTTTTTTTTAGTATTATAGATGTATTGGATCATTTTTGTTTACTTTTACTTTGTTTTAAATCATAGCTGATGAGAATAACTTGACTATAAGAGAAGGAGTGTGGTGACTGCTTTATATCGAACATGGCATTTAAATAACGACTGTGAAAAGCGTACTATCTTTTATCTGGGTATTTTGGATCTTCATGTACTAGGAGCAGTGTTGCTGCAGTTATGCCACTGGAAACTACTCCAAACAACAGAACTAGAACTCTTACGACTGTGCAAGACAGAGAATTCAGAGTGACAACTCCAGAAAAAGGTTTGTTAAAGCCAACACTGTTTATGTATAGGTATTGAGTGATCTGATGCCTGGGTAGCAGAATCAATAAATGAGTGATCACTATTGTCATTCAGTTTTGTTCTTCCTTGATACGTTGGTAACTTTTGATTCAGCAGATCATGGAATCTTGCTGTAATATTTGTATGCCTGAAAGTTCTTGGATGGTTTACTTTTTATGTGTTGGGTCATACACAGAGGATGGTTACTGGTATTAACACTTCAAAAATCTATCTTCTGTGATGCTGGGTTCTTCAGAGCTTCTTCATAGTTCATTCCTATTTTGTTCATATATTACTTGCATACTCTGGGAGTAGTCACTCAAAAAAGTGGTTTGTGTTATTATTCTTAAGCAGACGCTACAAAGTGCAACACATTATTGACTCAGGAATGTATGTTATCCTTGTTAACAGCTAAAGAAAGTTGGATGCCATCATTGCTTGGTTGAAAAGTAGTTGACATTTGTACAATCCATGCATATCAGAAGCAAGGAACATTCACGCTGGCGTAATGTCCTCCATAATACCTTATCTTGCTGCTATTGTTATTTATGGGGGAGAATGATTGTAGCTTGTGTCTCAAGCAAGGAATCTGTGCTTTATCTGTCATGATCATGTATCACTCTTAGATCAAGAATTGACTGTAATTAGATATTCATTGAATCTAAGGAATACTGTCTAAAAAGGCATCTTATTCCATCACAAGACCTTATAAATATAATGCATGCTGTGGTTTCATCATGTTTTGACTGCTGTAATGTCCTTTATCTGGGCCTTGTTGTTAGTGACCAAGATCACATACATGCTGTGCAAAACATGGTGGTATGTTTAGGGATGTTACTTATTATTTTTTTGTACTGGGACATCTGTGCAGTACATTGTGGCATGTTTACTTAGGTTGTTATTCATTGTACCCAAATAAATGTGCAGCACATGATGGTGTGTTTACTTATGGGTATGACTCATTGTACCTCAACATCTGTGCAGCAGGTTATGGTATGTTTACTTATTGGTATGACTCATTGTACCTGAACATTTGTGCAGCAGGTGATGGTATGTTTACTTATTGGTTTGATTCATTGAGACTGAACATCTGTACAACACGTGATGGTATGTTTACTTATTGGTATGACTTATTGTATCTTAACATCTGTGCAGCAAGTGATGGTATGTTTACCTATTGGTATGACACATTGTAACTGAACATCTGTACAACACATGATGGTAAGTTTACTTACTGGTATGACTTATTGTACCTGAACATCTGTGCAGCAGGTGATGGTATGTTTTTTTTATTGGTATGATTCATTGAGACTGAACATCTGTACAACACGTGATGGCATGTCTACTTATTTGTATGACTCATTGTACTTGAACATCTGTGCAGCAGGTGATGGTATGTTTACTTATTGGTATGACTTATTGTATCTGAACATCTGTGCAGCATGTGATACCATGTTTACTTATGGGTATTACTCATTGTAACTGAACATCTGTGCAGCATGTGATGGCATATTTACTTATGGGTATTACTCATTATACCTGAACACCTGTGCAGCATGTGGTGGTATGTTGATTTATGGCTATGACTCATTGTACCTGAATACCTGTGCAGCATGTGGTGGTAGGCTGACTTATGGATATGACTCATTGTACCTGAACATCTGTGCAGCAGGTGATGGTATGTTTACTTATTGGTATGACTCATTTTAAATGAACATCTGTACAACATGTGATGGTATGTTTACTTATTGGTATGACTCATTGTACTGGAACATCTGTGCAACAGGTGATGGTATGTTGACTTATGGATATGACTCATTGTACCTGAACATCCGTGCAGCACATGATATATGTTTACTTATGAGTATGACTCTTTGTAGCTGAACATCTGTGCAGCATGTGATGGTATATTTATTTATGGTGATTACTCATTGTACCCCAACATCTGTGCAGCATGTAATGGTATGTTTACTTATAGGTATTACACATTGTACCTAAACATTTGTGCAGCATGGAATGGTGTGTTGACTTATGGCTATTACTTATTGTACCTGAACATCTGTGCAGCACGTGATACTATGTTTATTTATAGGTATTACTCATTGTAACTGAACATCTGTGCAGCATTTGATGGTATATTTATTTATTTATGGCGATTACTCATTGTACATGAACATCTGTGCAGCATGTGGTGGTATATTTATTTAAGGTGTTTGCTCGTTGTACCTGTATAATATATATGCTGCATAGTCTATGTTGGGTACAATGGACATAGGTCAGAATTTAATGTGCTAACATGGATTTATCAGGCCATCTGTGGGCTCACTGTCTCCTAAAGTGGGTGATGCATTCTGGTTTATGGTCTTCTGCACAGTGAAGTCTTTACCTGCAGAACTGATTGCCTTACCAGTCGAAATGTAAGGCAAACTTGAAGCTCTTTAAGAGGTCACTTAAACGACATTCATTTCATAGACCTTTTTCATATATCTTGTACTATTAATATCTTTAAACTATATAATGTATTCATTTATTGAAGCTACTTTATGCTGTTCCTTATATAAGGTTCAGAAAACAGTTCTTTAATTGCATGTTTATATATTTATTTCATAATTTTCTGTTGTGCTTTATGTTGATTTTATATTTTTAACAAGCCCAGGCTTAGGTTTGGGAAAGAAAACAGACCAAGCAATGGTGATGAAGCCCACTGTTAAGAGCAACATGATCAAAGTCGGTCACTGCAGGGATTCACACAGCTGTGTGTATAATGGCTTACAGAGAAGGTGTCAGTAGTTAGTGCATTAAAGTGTAAAACAATTCAGAATAAATGGTGGTAAAATAATTTTCAGCATAAAGTACTTTTGTTAGAATGTGGTGAGTAGTATTTGTGCAATCATGTGACTGCTGCAGCTTCCAGACCAACGCTTCTGTTATCAGTTTTTATACTATTAATAATATGAAACACCAGGACCAGAGTCCCACTCAAATCCTCAGAGATGTGACATCCAAGAAAATGTCACAAAGTAGCTTATGTAAATGGGAGATGGGCTTCGGTGAGAATATGAAGCTCATGCGAGTTATTTATTTATTTACTTATTTATTTGCACTAGTTTACCAGGAATATCGGACTTAACAGAAAACCCATTTTCAGAGGAGGCCCTGGGGAAAAAATAGAAAATGTAAGCACAATTCAGAAAACTGCAATAAAAAGTCAGAGTAAAGTTTAAAACATATTCAGGCAAGTATCCTGCTCCTATATTTTAGCTATTCCTATAGCAGCATTCAGAGTTATGTCAAACATCTGGCCCAGGGATCTCAGTCAAGTCCCAGTATGCATGACTCAAAGGAAATTGGCAGAACATGTCTGGGGGTCTGATTTTATGATAGATTTCATTGGCAAACCATAACATTTCAGTCTGACATCTCAAGTAATGTTTTTTTTTTGTTCTGAACAGACACATATAAGTTACCTGGGATGACTGCAGGGGATGTAGCATATAGAAGGATGAAATGGCTGCATTCCACAATGATCCTCAACAGCATACTTGTGAGCTTAACTTTGGGATACTCCATGCCACAAAGTTGAAATTTTTAACTTTGCAGGTGCTCTGTTTTCCTGGTTCTTCCATAATTCAAAATCATCAAATTGAAGGTCCAGTCAGTAGACAAGGATTATTTATCTTTTTTTTAAGAGATAAAAATGTCTTTAGAGTCAGTAGTTAATTCAAGTGAAATTGTATTACTTTTCCATATTATTCAGTTTACGATTATTCAGGTATATCTCACAGAAAGTTCCTTCCAAAATATGAGGTAGTTGTACTATCCGGATGTTAAGTAAGTGCTTTTCCCCTACATAGAATGCACCATGGCATGAGGATCTGCTTTTCTCAGCTGTTTGTAATTTAAGGTTCATTAGAGTATTGTCAAATAAAGTACTGTACAAAGTAAACTTTATATAATCAAAACCTCAGTCTTAAATATAATCCAAATAAGAGATAAGAAATAGTAATAATTAAGTGAACAATAGCAAGACTAAGAAGTACTTGATTAAGGTTATGTAAAATATATAAAGATTATTTAATAAATGTTGTGTATACTGAAGGCAAGGCATGTAAAATTATCATATAACAGAATAAACTATAATTTAGAAAAATAAATAATCTCATTGGTTGGTCTAATACATTTCCAATAATCTTACTAGTTTGCATCATTTAATTTTTCTGTGAGAAGGGTGGAAAGTATATGCCCTAAGTTATGAGAATTGATGCTGTTAGGAATATGTTAAGCATCTGTGGGTATAGCAAGATGTGTCCACTAGACGAAATATGCTGGACTGCAGTGTAGAAGGTAGACTGTTCCTCTGTTATACATCTCTCTCTTATAGTCAATACTAAGGTTTCGTCTCCTTGGGACCATAATATTTTCCAGCTAACTAACCCCACTGGATTAAAGTGATAAAGCCCGGACTACATCCCAGATGATCTGAGTTTGATTATTAGTTAGGGCAGCTGCTGGAGCTGGTAGGGACAAGAGTGGAGTGACACAGCATTGACCTCTCACTTGCCTTCAGGTGAAGGTTGTGGGTGTGTGTGCCCTGGGTGCATGGTCCCCACTGGAGACCAAAGACTACACAGGAGCAATGTGCTGCAAACAAATAGGGTCATCTTGAATTATGTCACTTGTGGTAGTAGGTGATACTCCCCTGCTGACGCTCATTGGATGCAGAACCTTGGAGAGCATGTCACTAGGTATGTGCCATGGGTTTTGGGATAAATACAGATCTCAGACTAATGGCTGCCTAAATGTTGGCATTCACCCACTAGTGAAGGGAAAATTGAGAGAGTGGGGATAGAAAAAAACCCTGAAAAATGTGATTATAACCTCATAGTTTGCTCTCCTAAAAGGATTCATGTGACAGGAATAATGGATAGATGATTGAATTTCAACCAAGTTAAAATAGTGTATCAAACTTTCTGAGACCTGAGGGAAAAGGCCTATCATTAAATAAATTAGCAACATTAAAAAATCATTTTTCAAGAAGACAAGTATTGCATTACTCTGTACCTTTCTTAAGTAAATATAGTAACTCCATAATATAACTCTAAAACACACAAAGGAATAAAACACATAAGAATTAATTCAAAGCAATGTGGCAAAAAGAAAAAAAAGTTAAATGAATGACAGTTTTTCACAAAAAAGGCAAAAACCCAAAAGTCACTAAAATTGTCATCCATTAAAATGTTAAAAATGGCTTTGATGAAACTATAACATGTCTCCTTCACAGGGTGGGGCTCCTCTTATAGTTAACGTCTGGCAGAGGACTTAATGATCTCATAGTGAGATATCTTTACATGTTGTAATATGTACATCCATGCTGAAACTAATAAATGCAACTGTTTCATAAGCAAGCATTTAAATTAACAAAAAGAAGATACAGAAAGAACATCAAGGGTACCCTACCCTGCCCTGCTCTGCTCCTCAAAACATCATAACAGTTAATGGTATAAATAACATTAACTGGAGCAATAACGGGGGGATTGAGGCAAATGGGGAAAGACAAAGATAATACACACACTGATATGGGAACAATTAGCTGGACGAAGGAAATGTGGAAGGTAGTGGGTATCAGTGCTCCCAATTATAAACTGCCTGAACTAATGTTTTTCACAGGAGAGCAGTTTTATTTATAATTATTCACCAGGGTAGTGCATTGATCAGAACTGGCCAATTTCAGGCAATGCCTGGGTGAAATGTTTTACAGACAGTACAAACATAAAGAGGGTTAAATATGTTGTGGTAGTTTAAAGTTAAAATGTAGGATAAGAAATAGAGATTAGAAAGAGAAGCATGTAGAGTGAATGTTATATATAACAGAATGAAAGATAATACAGTAAACAGTTTTAAATAGCAAGGAAAAAAATTACATATGTACAGTAAGTACATTAAAAACAAGTCATTTAGTAGAAAGAATGGGATGCTGTTGGCTAAGTCTGAAGGGAGGTAGTAGAGATTAATATCGATTTTTCTGAGGTAGGTATATTGGGTTTGTTTTAGCTGGAAGGTTTTAGTTCCCTTCCGAGGTAGACATAGTCACAGATGTCTCTTGGGTGTGATGGGAGTGACTGCCAGAGAGAAGAGGCCATGGATGAAAAGACATGTTTGGTTTGATGTAGTTTAGCCCTTGGGGTAGAAACTGTAGAAGCTGTTTGAAATTAGTTTCTTAATGTTTTTAGAAAGGGTTTTTCATGTAATTTGGCTGATAAGGGTACAGCTGTAGGGTGATGTAGTTTGTAGAACTGAGAGTCAATAAAGACGTCTGCTCACTGTTTAACTGGGAGCCATTGGGATTTGCCTAGTGTTTGGAAATTGGTGTTCTACGAGAGGGGTGTTTGTGATAAAGCAGCAGAAGGAGTTGACAGTGGTTTGTAGGGCATTACTGATCTTTCTAGATGCATAAGTAATGACTTGCAGACCATATTCAAGTTGGGAGACATGAACTCCTTTATCTATGGCAGATTTGGTTGATAAGTAAAATAATTGTGAGATTTTGTAGATGAGAAAATGAGAAAGTTAATTAATTTTGTTTTAAATATGTGGGTGTGATTGAGAGATCAAACCAGTTATTTGAAATATGTTGTGGTTTCAATGGTGAAGTTATATAGACTGGAGATATTTATATTATTAGAACAGTTTCTGCTGGGTACCAAAAAGCATGGTTTTGTTTTTTCGAGGCATTGAATATAAGGTTGTGGTTAAATAGCTAGTGGTATAGAGTGTGCAAGTCTTTTACAGTTGGGATTGGAATGAAGAGTGAGGGTGGCCATTCTTCTATATAATCATGTCATCTGCATATAAGATGATAGGAATGTTTGGCATGTTCTAGGGGAAGTTTGTTGATAAAAATGGAGAATAAGAGGGGAGTAAGTATGGAACCTTCTGGAACTCTTTTACTCAGAGAAGGTTTATCTGAGTATGCTGATCCTGTTTTAACTTGCAAGGATCTATTTGAAAAGAAGTTATGAAACCATGATAGGGTATAAGTGATATTGCCAATTTCTGTAAGATTATTCATTAGATTATGATCAATAAAATCAAATGTTTTGGTGAGAGCCACAAATAAAACACTAGTAAGATTGCATTTGTCAATATTTTGCAGAATGTAGAATGCAGAATGTAATCAGTTAAGGTCCATAGAGTAGTCACTTGACTGGGACAGAAGCTATGTTGTTTTTAAGTAACTAGGTGGTATTGGTGTATATACTGAGGCAGATGGGTACAGACAATTTTTCAAGGAGTTTACCTAGAAATGGAAGAATTGATATTGGATGACAGCTGGAAGGATGACATGAGTTGGGTTGTTTTGGGAGTGGATTAATTAGAGCAGTTTTCCAGATTTCTGGAATGATGCTTGTGTAGAAAAAAGGTTGAAGAGGTGTGTCAAAAGGTAAATAAGGTGGTCTTTGCATTGAGATGTGAACAATGGGTGAAGTTTGTCTAAATGCGGGGTGTCATTTGGGATGTTGCTGAATATCTGTGAGATATCTTTTGAGTTCATGTGTTGGAAGTAGAAGGGAGAGATGTAGGGTGGGAAGCAGTGAGGCTCGTTGTTTGTGGTACTGGTAGGATTGTTAATTTTGAGAAGGTGGCTGAATTCATGTAGGAAATCTGAGTGTGAAAGTTTAGTTTTGCTACAGATGATTTCTGTGGTGGAGCTGGTGTCTTTTGGTGCATTTCTGTCTGCTAGAAGGTTCACTTCTTTCCCAAAAAAAAATGTAGGGGGACTTAAAAGGTGCCTCTGTACATTTTTGTGGAGGAAGATTTTGTGTCTATTGATTGCTTATTTGTCTAATTTTCTGATGGAGGCAAAGGAAGTGCAATGTTCATTGGTAGGATTAAGTTTCTACCAATTCCAAGCTTCATCTCTAAGTTTGGGAAGGTGTTTCAGTTCTTTGGTTAGCCAATCATTTTTATGACTTTGTATAGTCTTGAGTCTTGAGAGATAAAGTTATCTTGAAGGTGTAGGAAATTGTTGGTAAGGGAGGATGCAGCAACACTGGGGTTATCTTCTAAAAGAAAATCAGATCAGGAGAAGGAGAGTAGGTGTTTTCTCATATGCAATATTATGGTAGTAATCATACCAGGCTGCATTGTCCATATGATAATGAGGTGGATAAAACTACAGGATGTATACCCCTTTTATAAATAAAGAGATCAAGAAAAAAAGAAACATTTATCAGTGTTGAATGCTGACTTGCAGAACACTAGTAATGTTGTACTAGGGTATAATGGAATAGCAGAATGATAGTAGTGGGAGTTGGAGAAGTTTTGAGAAACAGCACATCATATGAAATGGTTTTGTAGTTATGGAAGATAAACTGAAATATTACCCTTGTTTATATTTAGCTGTTCTTTCTCACTATCAGAAGAACACTTGTCAAAGGATCATGAGTATAATGTTGTATGTTCTTCACCATGATCATCTTTGTTTAGCAGTAAAGTAGTTTTATTACCACAAAATCTACTCCACAGAAAAAAATATGCAAGTATCTGATTATGCGAGCAGTGAAAGGAGAAGAACAGACATAGGAATGGTTATGTTTTTGGCTTAATGCTTTTAACAGGCATAAATCAAATACAGAATAATAATTATCAATAATATTCGGCAAAGCTAGATAACAAAGAAAGTTACAAAATATTTTAGTGCATGGAGCTGTCACTGTTGTTAAAATGTTTGCTATGCCTTTAATGATTTTTCACCATTTCATTTATCCACTGTGCAGTGTGAATTTATGTTTAGAGTAGAAGAGCTCATGCTATGGTATCTGCATCTGTTAACAAACCACCATCCATCATACTGCCATAGTGCAAAAGGCATAAATTAAATATCTCCTTGATGACATTGAGATACCTCAGCATTCAGGTGGACCTCATCAAAATATAGAGAGATTGTACATTACGGTTGTCCTACCAGTATATTCCTTATCAGCTCCATGGCATAGAGGGATGAATCCCTGAATATGACCAAGATGATCTGGGATCAGCTAGTAGCTATGTGACAGGCAGGGCATCAGAGGTTATATCACCTGAGAGGAGAAACCATACCTCTTGTAATATCCATATGCAAACCCACCCAGAATGCATCTGTCAGCAGGCGGGAAGGCATTAGAGCATCATCACAAGCAGGCCAATCAGCTTTAATGGTGTTGTGGCTTTGATCTTCTGCCTGCCTGTCTCACAAATTAATTTCAAAAGTACTAGAAAGCATGGGGCAGCTGGTGGCATCCAATTTGGGGGAGTTAAACTAGATGCAGCTGACACAGAAATCGAGGAAGGGCTTCAGTTAGCAGCAGATGGTCCTGCTGCTTTAGCGAAATAAATTAAGAAAAATCATCCCCTTCTTTGTCAAAATAATGCAGAGTATTGCTCATGCCCAGGTCTAGTTTCCCTGTCCACTCATCAGTAATTTAATGTAGTGATTATTATCTAAGGTTGCCTCCTCTCATGGATATGAAGTCATTGTCTAGTGGCACCCTTTACCATATAATGTACTCATCTCTCTCTCTGTCTCTCTCTGTATATATGTATAGATTAGTATATTACCTTTAATAACAATCATATTAGGTAGAAGAAAATAGCTGAAATCACATTTGGTAGTATCACATTAGGTGTAAAACTAGACCAAGTACTTTATTTCTACTACAAGTTAAATGAATAGATTGCTAAAACACACAAAGGAGAAAAATAAAACTTCAAGTGTTTTTGCAGGTGACCAAGCCTCCTTACACCTCCCAGAGTGGGGGAAAGCCCCTCTCCCACACCTCCAAACATATATATGTACCAACTCTACAGCTGCATCAATTTATAGAAGGTATAATCTCTCAAAACAACATTACTGGAACAAGAATACACATTCTACTAAAATCATTGAATAAAACCACTTTTCAAAATGCAACTTCAAAATACAACCACATGTGACTAAATGGGATTTTACAAAAAATTCTACTAATTGAGTATTCTACGAAACATATATGTAAATATATATATATATATATATATATATATATATATATATATATATATATATGGGTCCCCTGTATTTCATAGAGTATACATTTGTTTGACAAACCTGGCAGTGTGTTTTAATGTTGATAGTACTGATGGCTGAATGGTGGATATGTCGATGGTATGGAATGTCTATGCAAATAAGTGGGGTTGGGGGGAGCATGTGTGTGTGTGTGTGTGTGTGTGTGTGTGTGTGTGTGTGTGTGTGTGTGTGTGTGTGTGTGTGTGTGTGTGTGTGTGTATGTATGTGTGTGTGTGTGTGTGTTTGTGTGCATGTGAGTTAGGGTTAGGGTCAGGGATGAGTGAAGGATGGGTGTTGTGTGTTTGTGTGCGAGTTTGTATATTTTAGGGTAAGGGTTAGGTTAGGGGATAGATGTAATGTTTGTGTGTGTTTGTAAATGTTTGTGTGTCTGAGTCTGTCATGTGTAATGACAGTGTTATGGGAAGCTTTTAATGATGTTAAGATGTAGGGTTAGGGTTAGGGTTAGGGTTAGAGAAGGGGCAGTGCTAGGGTTAGGGTTAACACCCATTACTAGGGTGGTGCAGGGGATTTTTGACTGATAGCAAAAGGAGACTGCTTGTTTTCCTTTTGTTATTGGTGCAATGTGCAATATGGGTTGTTTGTGTAGGCTTTGACATTATAAAGTCCAGGGAGTTTATTGGTCAGAGAAAAGAGTTTTGGTGTGCGTTGTTTGAGTTTTTGATGTTTGGGAAGTTGAATGAACCAGTAATATGTTCATTATATATATATATATATATATATATATATATATATATATATATATATATATATATATATATATACACACACACATATGTGTGTGTGTGTGTGTGTGTGTGTGTGTGTGTGTGTGTGTGTGTGTGTGGGTGTGTGTACTAATACGAAAAATACAAAAACATTGTGAGCCAATACATCAAATAAATGACTCCCAATCCACTGAAATAAAAAGAAAAGATGTGCTTTTGGAGGGGGACAACCATCTTGGACCCTCACACCCCTTGCTACTTAAATGTTCCTACTTTAAGATTACAGAACAGGGCATGAGAGGGTAAATCACTCTTACCTACACATTCCTGTGATCATTTCAGCACTTACGAAGTATACAATTAAACCATACAAAAAAGAAATATAAAACTGCAGTCTGCCAAAACAACAGCACACCCTATAGAGACAACATAAAACATAAAATAAAATACTACCTCACAACAGAAACACTCAAAAAAAAAAAGAAAAGAAATGAGTCAATGAAATTGGAGTTCAACCTGAAAGGTCAGGTTCCCTGGAATGGACTTCAACTTGACCTATTAACATGAATCCATGGATGTGTGTGTGTGTGTGTGTGTGTGTGTGTGTGTGTGTGTGTGTGTGTGTGCATCAATTTATATGAATATATCCATACTTAAATATTTCATTACAACAGTAAGCCAATGTTTCTTACTGGAATGGAATACATCATACTTATTTCTTGTCTAGTCCCCTTGTTTTAGGCACCATTCACATCCTGGCCTACGTAATAGGAAGGACCATTGATCTGACCTCCCAGTAGGACATTTCATCTTCATAATTTAGATTTAACAATTGACATGATGTCTTGTAATATTGGCTGAGTAGTTTAGACCTCGGTTTTATGTCCATATAATACATCATACTTATTTCTTGTCTAGTCCCCTTGTTTTAGGCACCATTCACATATAGGAAGGACCATTGATCTGACCTCCCAGTAGGACATTTCATCTTCATAATTTAGATTTAACAATTGACATGATGTCTTGTAATATTGGCTGAGTAGTTTAGACCTCTGTTTTATGTCCATATAGCAAATGGTCTGCACAATTATTATATTTACTTCTTTGGAGTCCTCACATCACTTCCCTTTTTTATGAAATTAACTTTTGATGTCTTGACCATGTGTCATTAAAAGGTCCCATCCCTAAGTTCCTTAATGGTTACATGCTGTGGTACTCACTTCACTGTGTCCCATCTTCCATATCATGTCCTCTGACAAGAGCAGCCTCAAGACAATCTCAATGACCATCCTTCTGTATATATGATTCTTTTCTCACTGAACTAGGTCACCAGTATTGCATGAAGGATAATCAGACCTTGGAACAAGGACCAGCACCTATTCATATGTTTTCACATTTGTTCTGAAACTGTCATTGATAACTATTGGTCCAATCAAAAATACGTAGCTATTATTATTAGGTCATCTTAATAAACATGGTGATCTCCATCTTCTAAGGAATGTGGATGTTTGCCCTTGGATATATAATAGGTGACAGGGTCTACAGGTTAGAATCCTGTCATTGTCACAAATATTGTGAATACCTACCATCACTCTGCTGTACTGCAAAGTGATGCCATTTTATAGTCCCGCCAAAGACACTGCTCAGCTATAAGACAGATCTAGCCTAATGTTGCAACAACTACTTATTCCTACAATGCTGACAAATGCATTGTAATCTGTTTTCATGTTCTTTTTCATCCATGGGTGTGATTTTATTTGATATATACATATGACTAGTCCATTGACATCAGTGATATGGTTCCAGTTTAAATCCCCATCTTAACTGCATTTTGTTGTGACTTCCCTTTTTACATCACCTTACCATATTCATTGAGTGGTGTCCTTTAACTTATTGTGGACAGGCTGTATGAGTGGTCATTTTTACCTCAATGAGTTCAGTATCCTATAATGAAATTACCATTCCTTGCACAACACTTACTGCTTCAAAGTTTTGTTTCCACTTTAATGTATATAGTCTTCTTAGCTAAAGAAAGTCTTACTGTCCTTTGATTCACTGTAAAGTACCCGTTGTACCCATAATAATGTGCTCTGGTATATGTATACCTACAGTAGTTACTTAGTAGTGAAAAGGGTTGGCTTTCAGCACTACACATCCTTTAGAAACCAACAAAATTACTTTTGACATTTAGCAAACTTTGTTTTATGTCCTTAGTTTCATGTCATTTTGCCAGCATTTCTTATGCTTCTTGTTGTATTACATCATATTAGCAGGTACTATCTACTAGTAATATGTAATAACATTGGTGAATCTGTATAGTGTTCTGCTTGTACAGTAATTATGTCCACTAATGTGAATGTGCATTATCTGGGTGACTTTCAGAACAAAACTTTGTGCACAGTAACTGATGTCTAAAAAACCTTGCTGTGTATGAATTCACAATGTTACTGGCATGACATTTAACAATTGTATGCACTGACTGATTTCATTACTTTTTAATATATATGAAATTACTGTAATAGTATCTTGATTCCATAATCCCAGATACATTTTTATTACAACAATATTTTTTTACATAAAATTCTTTTGGTTAATTATTTAATTATCTGTAATTATCTGTTGTTGTGTGATGTCATTTCCTGTATTGTGATGTATTTAAGGAACTGGTAAACATTATGTATTGTTCTGAAGAAGTTCACGTATTAATTTGTGGATGAAAGCGCTAAATACGTTTGGTTTTTCTTGGCTTCTGGCTGTTTCATCAGTGGATTTTTGTTAAAATGCATATCATATTACTGTGGACAGAAAATCAAGTTAGAAAAGAAAACAACATTGCTAGAATAACAAATGATCTTGTTTGACTTTCTTGTGTTTGTTTTTGGTTCCCCAAAACTGACCATCAGCTACTCGCAGATCTCCTCATTCACAAGGCCTACTTAACCTATCTTTGCCTCCTCCAGGCTAATTTTGTCCCATATCTGGCAATGGTGAGTACTTCAAGGATCCCGAAGCAGTGTCTTTCCTAATTTCCTGCCTACCTTGTACATACGTAGTAACACTTTGAGGACTGAATGTTTTCTGTCTTCTGCAAGGGGCTTGTATCAGCAGGAAGCCTTGCTAACCTTCAGGCAACATTTAATGTTTGTTTCCCCATTCTCCACCAAGGAAATAAGACCATAGGAGTGTGCCCCATGCATGTGCACCTCCCTCCTCACCCCAGGTTGGGCAAGCCCATTCCTCCCTTCCTGCACCATTAAGAGTCCGAGCTGCTATTTGAACTCGGGTCACATGGACTGTAGTCATGGCTTTATCCTTCTATGGCACTGGCATACACCACATCTTGTTTGTCTTATCATAAAGCAAATGGCATTACTAGTATATAAATGTACTATTACATTTTATTAAGTACTGACATTTGCTTACCTAAATTAAAATAACTACACCAAAAACTAGATGGTGCAGTGGTGCAGCGGTAGCATTGTTGCCTCACAGGAAGAGGTTCTCTGGTTTGATTCTTGGCTGGGGTGCCTTCTGTGTGGAGTCTGCATGTCCTCCCTGTGTTCATGTGGATTTCCTCCAGGTGGTCTGGTTTCCTCCCACATTACAAAGACATGCATCTGGATCATTTCTCAATGGGCCTCCACTGAAAATTGGCTTCATTCCAAGTCGGACTTTCCCAGTTAAAAAAAATAAACTTTGCAGAGGTCATACATATTTATCTATAATAAAGACAGATCACTCTCACTCACACACTATAAGGTGTTCCTCCTTGTTAACGTTTCTTATGGGTCAGTGGTTATATGGTTTGTTGAAATGTGCTTCATTGGATGACATTTTGGCAAACCTAACTGTGTGAAAACATTTTTGTTGGGTGAAAGCTGTAGTTGCTTTTTGCTTAACCACTCTCTGCAGTGCACAGTTCAATAACACAGTAAAAGATTGCTCTGTTACTGTTTTCACCTAGATTTTGTGTGTTACATCCTGCAGTACATACAGCAAAACCAGTGTAACAAGGGGATAATTATTTTCCTGAAGTACAATGATCTCACATTTTGGTATTAGGTTTTGGGAGAAGGGTGTATGCAGAAGGCACAGCCTCAAACATGGGGGGTGGGGGTGGGGTTAGGCATAGTTCTTGACCCTCCACCTGCAAAATGTGGGTCAAATGGACAAAATGTGGAACACTTATTATACTTTCGATTAGGAAACTCACAGAATAGTTATTAATTGTTTCTGTCTAAATAAAAAAGTGTTTTTTATGAATCAGTATGATTCAGTATTATTTACCATGGGCAATTTTCTTAACAATGAAAATGTGTCAAATCTTTCAGGTTGGTACATATCATTTTTAAGATTAAAAATTGGGGAACATTCTTCATAATAAGGTATTGTTGAGAGAGGTATGAGGTTGGTTCTGCCTTCTGACAGAAAGCAGTTGATTTCAAAAGGAGCTCACAGTTGACAAGACTGCTTTCACTTAGTAAGGTCAGTCATTTATTCCAGGCTTGACAAAGTGTACCGCAATTGTTATGTGTCCTTCCTACTTAACCATATGGACTGAATGAGAGGGAACATGGGAGCAATATTAGGTAAGCAAGTAAGGAAACATTAAGAAGTCTAGCCATATACACGCACATAAGCTGATACACTTAAAACCCTTTACAAACACTTAATAGGGATAATCTCACAAATTGATCAGGGCTGTGCATTGTAACCCTAGTGATAATTTGTGTTTACCCATGCAATTGTCAAGACCAACCTCACAGTTACCCAAAATAGTCCTTTGCTTGACCTGTATAGGTTTATTATTACATAGATTGGTAAGATATTGAGTTGGGAACCTATTCGCCCAATGAGTCTTGTCTATTGTTGGTGTACATTATGTCCTTAGACTGGGCATTGGTAGAGCTACTATTTTTGTGAAGAAATAGGAGTTC
Source organism: Protopterus annectens (assembly GCF_019279795.1). NCBI lineage: Eukaryota > Metazoa > Chordata > Ceratodontiformes > Protopteridae > Protopterus > Protopterus annectens. The sequence goes on from NC_056731.1 coordinate 253,196,914, forward strand.
ATATTGGATCAGGTCTTTAATGACCCAAAAGGAGAGACACAGATACTTCAGAACAGTCAGTAGGCTACAAGTATAAGGAGAGTCATGCTAATCCGTTGGGATAGTTGAATGATTTAGGGCCTTTAATTTTATTGATTAAAGGTCTTTGGGGCCTTTACAGTTGAGCAATATATTTGGATCTGTACGTACCTGTGACAGTCCCTACTCTGGGCTAGTAATCAAGAAGCCTTAATCCTCACCACTGACACTGGTAAGGGATGGCCACTGGGGATAGAAAATGGATACACACAGTACTTTCAGATGCAACTGTCTGCACTAAGCACCATTTCCATTAAGAGCACACAGGGAGCATACTCCAGAACTGGGGCTGGACTCTGTCTCTCTCTCTCTCTCAAGGACCCAGACAAGACTCCACACTGACCACTTCAGAGCTCTGTCTCCCTGTTCCAAGTAGCTGACACACACACATGGATATTTGATTTTCACACACACACACACACACACACACACACACACACACACACACACACACACACACACACACCTGGGAAAGATTGGCATGGATTTACCAGCTGTGCCCCCTCTGCCCAGACTATAAGGTAATTACACTTCCACCAGTTAGCTACTCTAAGGCTGTTACAAGGGTACCCAATTATACTCAGTAAAATTAATACTAATACAAATGGTAGAGTCTGACCAATGCAGCAAGGCTTTTAGGAGCTACCACACTGTCACTAAGATAAGCATAAGTACTCTTAATGTCAGGCTGCAGACTGCCTTGGATGAAACTAAATGGATTATAGACTTAATGTCACACCTACCCCCAGGTTTAAATGATGTTATTCCTTTAAAACCCACACTGTTTCATTGACCTAAGGTTTTCATTGGTTGTGACTCAAAGAATGTGCATGCAGTGTTTGTTGTCTGATGTTTAATTTTGTCTGCATTTGGATTACTTAGTTTACTGTTTTTTAGTTTTTATTAAAAGTTTTATTGAGCAGCAGCAGTGTCCTGCCATCTTTTCTTCTGTTTTGCTTATTTTGGATTCGCAGGACTTTGGCAAGGCTAAGTGGATTCATTTTGTTTGGTACTCTTAATATGTTAAAAGTATTCTCTAAAAGGCCAGTCACAATCAACATGAAAGATATAGAAATATATAATAATAATATAATAGAAAGCATGAGGATACTGAATATCTAGCTATAATAAACATTAACGTTTCAATCACATAAAAATAACACAGTTGAATAGATTCACACAGATGCAAAAAAAAAAAAACAATATTTAACTAATCTCACTATATTTTCCTGACTGACTAAAGAATTGCTATTTCCTAGTTAAGTTACTTACTACAGCAAGGCAAGATGATGAGTGCTGAGTTGCTTATTACAGCAAGGCAAGATGAGGTGTGTGATTGTGTGAGATATCTGTGAAAGATCTTCCCTGTCAGGTTCCAAAAAACAAAGTGCTGCTGCGAGAGTTCCATCATATCTCTCACTAATATCTAAATAATCATTTCAGTGCTGGTTATAGAATGACATCACATCTGGTCACCTGACTCTGGTACAATACACACCCAGAGCTTTGCTAAGATCTGTTGCAGCATCTGAAAGCTATAAAACAATTTCAGAAACTTCTACCCTTCCAGGGTAGCAATTAGTTCACCCCTAAGGACAATACAGTAAGATTTCTAGTCCTGATTTTCCCAGACATGTTTGTGTCTGGCTGCAATCAGACTTGTAAGATAAAATCTTTATGGCCTAAACCAACCCATTTAATTTTCAACCTCTTTTTCAAAATTAGATGGACTGAGATTAAACTCTTCCCTTCAATAATTCTCTGTTAAAACATATACATTTGATTAGTTATAATAATAATGCCTGACATACATGTATATATCTTTTCTGTCCAGCAAGACCCACTGTTGATGTATTTTTAACACAAGCAATTTTGCAAATACATTTTTAACACAAGCGTCTGTACAAATCAGTGTGATAGTCAAATGATATACATTTTTTTTACAAAGCTGCAGCTAGCTATGCTGGCATATGTTACACATGTACTGCCCTACTCTCCCTGGCACAGATGGCACTATCTCATATCAGCACATCACCAAACAGAGCAATGTATTTGATGATGGGTCTTTTAAGGGAAGAGTACTGTGGTAGGATGAGTGGTTTGGATCTTGAAGATCTTCCCTCGGAAATTAACTGGGCCAGATGAAAGGAGTTTCTGACTATGGTGGAAATATGATGGTCAAATGAAAGAGAGCTGCAACATAAATACACAGGTCTCTTATGACCATATCTGTATGAGGAATACCATTTATAACATATGAGGTGAGAGCAGCTGTTTTTGGGAATTGTTACTATGATGCATTTTTTTAGTATTTAACTGGAGACTGCTTTTGGTGCACCAGGTACGTGCATATTCCAGCTCTTGCTGCAGCTGTTTAGTATCAGTGGATAGGTGAATAATGGTACCCAGCTTGCAGGCATTGGCAAACCTGATTAATCACATTTCTGGGGTATTGTCTTGGATGTCTGCAATTGGTATGGGTTGAGCCTCCAAATGGTCATTCAGTGACCTACATTGCGAATGAAAATGTAAATAAATAAAAGTAAATAAATGTCTTTAATATAAATGTCAAACATGGTAGGTCCCAGCACTGATACCTGTAGTATTCCAATGGTTATAATATTATATCCAGAGAGGGCACCAGTAGCCTTCACGACCTGAGGTTGGATGCCAGTTTGCAATCCAGTGGACAATATGGGGCTTTGCATGAAGTTTGTTCAGTTTTTCAATAATATGAGAGTGTCAAAAGCCTTGGCCATTCTGAGATAAGAATACATCCACTGTAACCTTTTCAAAGAAGTTTGCTAGGTTCAGGAGACAGGACCTGCCAATCACCAAACCAGTTGGGGTCTTGATCAGTTAAGCTGCCTACATTGCATAAGTATGTTATGCTATGAAATATTTCACTTATTTGCATATAAGGCTGGTAAAGGCTGACGGGAGTATATTACCTGGGTCTGTAGAGGGGACACCCTTGTGTAGGAGTATCACGGTGACTGTTCTGCAGGCATCAGGCATAAACCAAGTGAATAGGATGGGGCTGAACAGTTTAAATAGAGATTTGAATAGTGCATACTGGACAATGATGAGAATGCAGCCTTGTATATTGTCTTACCCAAGGATGTATATTTTTTAGCCTTTGACAAGGATTCTAAGACATGTTCCAAGGTGACTTCAGGGGAAACATTTTCAGGGCTAGTGGGGGCAACAATGTAGGTTGGGGTAAAGTCAGTTGTTTGCTAATGTATTGGCTATATCCTTGAGTACATATTCTAATAGCACATTTAAGTTCTCACCTAACATGTAACTAGAGAGACTAAACAATAAAACAAAACACAAAAGAAACATATATACAATCAGTGATAGCAAACTATATTTATTTGTGATTTAACATTCATAGAGATTCATGTAGATAGTATATCATTACACAAAGGACAATGGCTAGTATAACAAAATTTACCAGAAGATTATGCTTCAAGAGGTTTTTATGTTTTTTCAATTAATTATGACCTTGAGAGACAGTCTCAGGAGATTGTAAATATTCTTACACACCTCAAAAAGTATAATTTCCTGGTAATCATTATATTAACTATTGTTTTCCATCTACACTCCCTGCTATACAATATCCCATACACACCCCACATACTCAACACCTCCACAGTTTATTGCACTATCCTTTCTTATAGCACTAACCATATATCCCACAACACATACGATAAAATCCCAACTAAATAATAGTACACAACTTTATCTGATCAGAACCAAACAGTATGCTGCTCCAACTCTCCACCACCCTAATAATCCTCATCCTACTTGTACACACCACCTCTTATCACACATATTTAAGACACTCAGCCCCACACCACACCACCACCTCCAACCCCTGTAACACATTCAAACACCTCAACATCCTTCACCATCCTTCCATTTTGCATACTACCACACAACTTTATATCCCCAACCTTAAGTTTGCCGGATATTATTCCTCCAAACCCACACTAAAATATAACAAATATGTGACCACTTTAACACATCTAATTAGCTACTTAACATCAAAAGTATCCCTCAGCGGTAACATGAATACCAACTCCGGTCCTACACCCCTCAACCCTACCCCCCCAACACAATTTAATAACTCTATACTAAGCAAAAGAAAACCTACAGACCTATTACTATTAAACATTAATGTAAGAAGCATTCTAAATAAAGTACATCAGTTTCACGCCACCTTAGCTCTATATAACCCTGATATTATACTATTAACAGAAACATGACCAAAATCCAAACATACAAACGCTGAGATCCTGCCACCTGGCTACAGTATACTATGTACAAACAGACAAGGTAAAAAAGGAGGTGGAGTGGCATTACTGTTCAGGAATGAACTCAATCTAGAAACAGTAGATGTATCTGCCCCCACCTTTGACAACACCGAGATCATTCTGACCAGACTGAAAATAAATGTAAGAAAGGTTATTAATATTATTGGATGCTATATCCCATCAGGAAATAACATCTCTACTGTAGAAAATCTTCTAAACTGGTCCAACAATTCCTTCTCACATGAAACAAACATCATGGGAGACTTTAACATAGACTGGTCAGTCTGTTCCTCAAATAATCCCACCAATCACATAAACCTATATAGTTTCACTCAAATTATCCACTCTCCAACCAGAACTGATAAATCCTCCAAGCGTGATTCAACACTAGACTGCATCCTCACAAACAGACCCCCCACCCTTACCAAGCAGGTTGCCTACCAGATATATTAAGCGACTACCACCTAACCTTTATGAGTAAACATCGCTCCATTCAATCCAAACCTACAACATTTCACCTGATAAGAAACAAAAACAATTTTAACCCTAACCAATTCATCTCAGCCCTAAAAACATGTAACTGGGCCCCACTAAAAAAACTAAATCTTAATGATCTTAATGATGCTGTTAAGTATTTCAATAATGTTTTCCTAAACATCCTAAACTCATTTGCCCCAGCAAGAACAGTTAGAGTTAAAGCTAACTATGCACCCTGGCGTACCAAGGAAATCAGGTCCCTAATGAAACTCAGAGATAAAAAATGGAATGACTGGCACAAAACAGGCTCCCAAACCCTAAAAACAGCTTATCTGGAACTCAGAAACAAAATCAAAAATTAAATTAAACTAGATAAAATAAGATACTACCATGATATACTGCAAAAACACTTAAATAACCCTCAAAAATTCTGGTCTGCCATCAACAACATCCTATTACCTGGCAAAGTTAGGACTCCCCAACCCACCACTATAAAGAACAATGACAGCATAGCAACCCATTTCAATAGGTACTTTACTGAATCGATTCTTGCCCTTACTAAATCACAACCTCTCCATGCCCATAATACCGCTCCAAACACAGATAAAAACAACACTAATGTCTCTCGACAACCAATCAATGTAGATAAAACTAAAAAATTGCTAAAAAACTAAAACCCCCCACACTAGCAGCAGATAAACTCCCAGCTGACTTTCTGAAAATAGCTACAGAGGCCATAGCCTACCCTGTGACAATTCTTATTAACAGGTCAATAATTGAAAAAACAGTCCCTGATATATGGAAAATTTCCTGTGTTATTCCTCTCCACAAGGGAGGAACCTCAAAAGAAATATCAAACTATTGCCCCATCGTCATCCTATCTCCCCTCTCAAAAATCCTGGAAAGATGTATTTATAGGCAAATTATGGACCACCTCACTTCCCATAACCTAATTACAAAAACACAACATGGATTCCGTCCCTCCCACAGCACCACCACTTCCCTTTTATCATTCACAGAAACAGTAAATACATATAGACACAATGGTAAGTTAGTATCTGCCCTATTCCTAGATCTCTCAAAGGCATCTCATACAGTTTCTCATGATAAGTTTATCAATGTTCTCTTTACTCTAAACCTATCCGAGCCCACAATTGCTTGGTTCAAAAGCTATCTTTCAGGAAGACAATAGGCAGTACAGACATCTCTCCACTACTCCCAGTAACACTAGGTGTGCCCCAAGGCTCCATCCTTGGGCCACTACTATTCACAATCTTCACCAACAACCTCCACACCTCATGCCACAGTAATACAATATGCAGATGACTCCACACTTACATGTAATGCCACATCCATCCCAGAATTACACAAACTCAAACAATCATCCTTCCTATCAGTTGAATCCTGGCTATCCAAACACCAACTAATCCTATACCCCAATAAAACAAAACTACTATTATTCAACCCCACTAAATACAGGCCTCCAACCACCCCCTTTAACATACTATCAAAAAATATCACTATCATTCCAGTCAGTCACACCAAACTACTCGGTATAGAAATAGACTGTAACCTGACATTCAACCTCCATATTGCTCAAACCAAAAAAGAAAGTTCACAATAAACTAGGGGCCCTATACAGGAACAAATACTTTCTGACAAAAACAGCTAAAGAAACCATCACTAGGACACACCTTATTTCTCCACTCACATATGCCTTCCCTATTCTAACTAATCTAAAAAAACAGAGACCACTAAATAAGAAGCATGCTACAACAAAATTGCTAGGCTTGCCACAGATTTACCTCATAAATCTCAACATTGTATAGCCCTAAAATAATTACAATGGCTTGAATTTCACCATCTCCTACTGTACAACCAACTAACCCAAACCCACAAAATACTACACAACTCTGCTAAAACCCCAGCCCTAAATAGCATGCTCAAACCATACACTAGTAAAAGAGTTCTACACCCCAACAACAAACAACTACTAGAAGTCCAAAAAGCCTCTAACTCTGCAGGTGAATCCCTATACTCCACCTATATAGCAAAAGCATGGAATTCTCTTCCCAATAGGCTTACAAGTACAATCTCCATATCTCAGTTTAAAAACTCACTTAAAACACACCTCACTAGTAAATGGCTATGCCCATGCTCTACAAGAGAACAAGTGACATAAATGACCCAAAGACATATAATAATCCAGTAGTCCCTTCAGTAATGTAAACCTACAAAGAAAGAGTATACTTCTGTTACCCGCAGTACTGAATTTACCTGTAATTCTCCTGCAGTACTGAATTTACTTTTCAAGCCTTTTAAGAAGCATTGTATACCCTCATACTTATCTTAAATATATAATGCATGTTTATCTTATTCAACAACTGTATACATATCAATGTATTTTATGATAATATCTGTTTATAATGGTGCTGTAAGCCTATTTCAGCGAATGTGTTTCATGTCTGAATGTATCCTATCTTCTGCTAATACCTGTTCATATGTTGTTCTAAGGCTTTATATAACTGTGGAGCTTTTCTCCCCGGGCCTTCGCTGAAAAAGGACTGCTAGTCCAGTCAGACTTTCACGGTTATCAAATGTAAAAATAAATAAATAAATAAAATTTTATAGTATATGGAATTTTTATTTATTGATTGATTTATTAATTTGTGGGTAAAAAGCGAAAGAAAGTAGAACTGTCTTTGCTTCTTTTATGATTTTTAACAAGACTAGGTGTTACTGCGGTGGTGGTGCTGCGGTAGCGTTGTTGCCTCACAGTAAGAAGTTGTCCTGTTCGATTCTCAGCTAAAGCGTCTTCTGTGTGGAGACATGCGTGAATGGGTGTACCTTCATTGAAGGTTGTGCGTCAGAGCTGGCAACTCGGCACATAAAAATCTACTGCCAATCATTAGCGGACCGGAGTTCTGCTGTGGTGACCCCTAACCAGGAAAAGCCAAAAGACACAACAACAACAAGACTAGGTGTTATAAATTTGCTCATTTTATATTTTTTTCAAATCAGTGTGAAGCAAAGGTGCATCCTGGGTAGTGCTCATTGCCATTTGCACTTCTCTTTTGTTGTATGCTAGTGTGGCACATGTTCAGCTACTTTACTGAGTTGTTATCTTGTATTACTTACACAAGCAATGCATCTCAGCAAGCTATATAACATAGGCAGTTGAGCATAAGGGTTTTATCTTAGTTATAACAAGGGCCTGTCATATATTATAAAAATCTAGCAGTTATGTCAAAGAATGTGTCCAGTTTTAAGCTCAGATAAAAACTCCTAAACAATTGTCATAAACTAAAATTATATCACAAATCCATAACTACTTTCAGTATCATTTTGTATTTAAGAACTTTCCTTTGTGTAGCTTTTACATGTTTTTATATTTGTTAAGATGCAGTCATTTAAAACTGTTTATTCACAGTATATATTTAACTTATGCAGCAGTTGTAAATCAGCTCCAGGCACAGCAACAGCATGTTCATAAGCATTCTAACATAATTAGCACATAATCAGTTAATTACTTTCTAGTTTACATAGTTTTCTACTAAATATAGCCTTAATCAAATTAACTTCTCTTCATGAATGGTTAGATTATTCCTCTTACCCTCAGGCATTCTGAAGTAGGTGTGGCATTCTGATCGTCCATTTTGCTGTTCCACAACATGAAGTCACTGATCAGGTGTAGGTAGGCTGCAACTGTACTAAGAAAATGGCTTGGATGAGACTACATGGGCAGCATAGCTGGGAAGCACTTAGTGTTGCTGGATGAAAGTGCTCAGTTCTCTGCTTCAGCTCCAAGCTGGGGTGCCGTCTTAATAGATTTTGCATGTCCTCCCTGTGTCTCTGTTGGTTTTCACTATGTCCTCTGATTTCATCTTATATGCTAAACCTGCACTGATAACTGAATTGGTTGCAATCCAATTGTGTGTGTGTGTGTGTGTGTGTGTGTGTGTGTGTGTGTGTGTGTGTGTGTGTGTGTGTGTGTGTGTGTGTGTGTGTGTGGTCCCATCCATGATTCATTCCATGCCTTATGGCCAAAGAGGCTCCTTATCTTTTGAGACTGCTGCAGAGGGAAAAAATGAGTATTAGAAAATAGATGACTGAATGAATGGATGGATGAACCTTGAAGGAAATTTAAGCTCCAGTAATACTTCTTGGAGCTTAAGTCATAATAAATGTCACGTGTGACCTAAGTTGCAACAGCACAAAATGCTACTGCATAAAAGTCAAGACACAGCAGACAAAAAATTCAGACTTTTTACTACTGTCTGAATAATACAGAAAGATGCACTCCTCAGCTGCATGCACATATACATATCTTGGCCGTAGACATGTGCATTAGTGTCTGTGTACACGACTACACAACTACCCCTCCTCTAATCTTACTGACGTTCCAACTAGGAATACAAATGTTTTCTAAGCAGCAGCATATTACAAGCTGCTATAACAAAACAGGTGTTAAACAAAGCCATGGATATATATTGTTTGAAGGAAAAAAATAGTATATGTAAGTTTGATTTGCTTAATTTATTTTCCAAAAGAATTACTACATTGTCTTTTGTTACTACAAAACATTGCTACTAATGGCATCCCATTGTCAAACTTAGATGGTATGCCGCTCTTTTCCATATTTGTCAGTTCAGAATTTTTTCATCCCTGATGATGTGTTTTTCTTTTCTTTTCTTTCATTTTCTTCACTTCTTATCTAAGATTTATCTGTGGAGTTATCCAGTTATTCCCCTCTGTGAGGTTTTTCATCACTAATATATTGACCTAAGCCGCAGCTGTGCAAGGTAATGTTGAAAAAAATAAACACTAATAGCTCAGTTCTGTTTATTGTTGTTCACACTGTACAGAAAGACACCCGTTACATAGTGTACTTAAACATACTACATTTGTACATGTTCATTAACAATTGTGTATAATGTCTCCTGAATTCTATATGCTAAATAAATTAATGCAAGAAGGATTTTCTGTGGAAGATAAAAATTTCTTGCCTTCCCTTTTCAAATCTTTTTCAGTTCCAGTGCTTGCTGATCATCAAGTCCCATCCACCACAGTGGCTAATTGTTTTCCATCAATAGGGCATAAGAAGTCACAGTGTGGTCATCATCCAGGCAACCACGTGAGATTTTCCATGTTCTTGTCCTAGCATTTCTCCCAGTAGCTGATGTGCATGTCCACAGATGTGAGGGCCTGCTATGACTTCCTTTGTGAGTGTGCACATTCCTACGCATACCTGTTGGAGGATTCCATCTGAATGCAAATTGACAAGTAATGAACAGAAGTTTACAGTTAACCCCTTCTGTAAGGGCTTATTCAAAGGACTTTGTTCCCACCTGATCTTCTTGGGATATCTCCAGCCCTTGTAAAACAGATGTCCACTCCCCCACTGCTACTGCTTCATCTGGGACTCTAAATTACTGAAACGATGGGTGGGATGTCAGCAGCTAGATGAGGACTGAAGTTTTCATGTAACCAAGCTTTGCCAGCCATTATTGAAACACTGGCAATTCACACCTGGCATGTATTGGATCAATCTGGCATTGCTTAACAGAGTGTGTGACAAAGTGTAAAAATGCAGGTTCAATCTACCAGTCAGAGGGCTGACTTCCGGAGGAGCTTTCTGAGACAGCATAGAAATCTTTTTCACTGAAACATCTTCCAAGAGTGGTGATCGATTGCCCCAATTTGGAGCCACCTCCTCCAGCAGGACCCTCTCTTACTGCCTCACTCATTGACACATAACTATTCTTTGGTGATGATGGAGTGAAGCAACTGTGTGAGTTAGGCATGCACGGCCAAAATGGCAGAGGAATACCAATTGGCTCCTATCATAACTAAGACTTGTAGTTAACATGAACCCAAACATTGCCCTATAAATTGCAGACAACACAGCTTAAAAGAAACTAATAAAAGTAATCATATAAGATATAAATACTTTCACAGGCAAAGAAAGTGTGAAATAATTTACTCTGGCTGATCATATAATACTGTCAGCAGGTGATATGATGCTGAGTCAGTTATTAAAAAAAAATAAAAACTTATGTCTGACTATCTAAGAATAAACTATACCCAAATTATAAAACAAAACTCCAACAGCTCACTGAAGAAATAATTGGCTGAATATAAAATGATAACACTTCAAAACAAAGTAAATGGAACAACAACAACAAGCAAGCAAAAATGAGAATGGAATCAACCTAAAGAGTTACATCATTGCATTAGAAGTATAAAACAGCTAATTTCTGAGAAATAATACAAAATTATAGTGAAGATGGCAAAGCCTATAGAAGCTAGAATAAGCAGTTTAAGTATAAAACAGCTGTCAGTTTTTAGTATTTGAAATAAATATGCTAAATATAAGATTGTATTGTGCAGATGGGTAAAGCCCTGACAGTGACCCAGATGACAAGAGATCAATTAGCAGCTCAGGAAGCTGGAAGAGGGTAGGGTGAATAACATGTGGCTTATGTTGCTGTGCTCTCCTGGGAGGGATAGTTAGGTTGGATCCTTCCCCACAGTAACCTGCTGCTCTGAGGAATTGTATAAGACCATCTCCCTCAGAAAAGGCTACAGCGAGGAAGGACGTGAGTGGGACCTGTAGGGTCATGTCAAGAAGTGAACATACCTACATTTTGGGCCATACAGCAAAAATGCCCTGATTGCTACCTCTGTAACAGCTTCATGACTGGCTTTTGCCTCATGGGAAACAAATGAGCAGGGAATGGCTGTTACTGTGGGAGGAATAAATGGGCCAATAAACTATAGTGGGCTCATTGGTGGCAGAGAGCAGGCCACCAAAAAGAGACTGTATTTAAAATAGGTTATGCAACAGTGAAATCAAAAGTATACTACTTGACAAGTGTTTTTTCCCAAACACCTCTATTTAATTATCACTTCTGACATAGGCAAATTAACATCCATATAAAAGTAATCAAACTATAATTAACACAACAAACAGTATACTTCACATATATTTGTATATGTCATATAACCTAAGCAACATTACATAAATTATTCAATGCCTGCCTTTTTATTTAAAAACAAGAAACATCTTTATTAAACCATCACTTACTACATAGGCAATAGTACATTTATATAAATGAAAACAAATCACACTGACACACTCCCAGTTACAAACATTATACAACCCTTATAATCTGCTCAATCTTTTTCAGTCAAACATTACACAGCTCATTTATGTCCTGCAGCCTTTTAAACTTTATTCCTCCCTTGTACATATTGTTCCCACAATTCCCATTTTTCCCATGTAGTTTGCTCATATCTTTTTCTAAAGATCTCAGTTCCAGTTGTTTTATCGTTGTTACTATATTCACTACTTCTAGTATAGTTGGTTTATTTATTTTACATTTGTTAACAGAGAAATTCCGACTGGACCAGGTCCATTTTCAGCGGAGGCCCGGGGAGAAAAGCTCTGGCATCAAGTTATACAAATACAGTACATCCAGCATAATACACAAAACAGGTTACATCACGTATGCTGAGCATAGTAATATAACAAGAAATTAATAAAACACTCCGGGTAAAAGAAGATAGAGAACATAGGTAAAAAATTGTCAGTTACAGTACATCCAGCATACTACACAAAACAGGTTACATCATGTATCTTGAGCATAGTAATATAACAAGAAATTAATAAAACACTCCTGGTAAAAGAAGATAGAGAACATAGGTAAAAGACATTCCCCGGGATTCATGAAGCTTGCGCCAGGTGCAGGCGTAGCGTAGGTGGAATAACGCCAAATATGGCCGTCGAGCGATTCAGGTACGATCCAATTCCACGTGCACTACCGGCGTATGCCAGAACTGTGCAGCCCTTGGCATAGGTATGCTAATCACCCCATGCGCAGTGTCGCACCATGCAAATGAAGGCATATAGCGATTCATGAAGTGGTGCAGGCGTAAGCCGGAAATGTAAACCAAAAAACACGGTTTACATTTTCCCAAACAGAACATCGGAGCTATGGAAGCGGACCAGACTCATGTATTACAAAGTTAACATATGCCAATGGCTAAATACACAGCCAATGGCATAAGAAAAGATGCACAACACCTAAAAAACAACATTTAATGTCATGCCCACAGTAACGCACAGTACAACCGCAGGGCATGTGTGCGCAAACAGGAACACAAAGAAAATATATACAAATGTCTTAAAATCGCAATGTAATACAAATCAGGATTTCACCATAATACGCAATGGTAGGCATGGTACACCACAACCAAGGTGCAAGGGTTGCTAAGGGCCTGCGACAGTGTTCGGCGCGGTAACTATGAATTAGTAGTCAATGCCATGCAAATGAGGCAGGTAATACTGAATCGCAAACATCTCGCTGGATGAAGGATGTACCATACGGCGCAGCACTACAACACCAAGGAGTTGCTCAGAGGCGATACATGACATCAGCAGAGGGGTGTGCCACCATAGCAGTAAGCACATTGGAGCAATGGAAATGTGGCCTGGCCATTGCTAAGCAAAGCTGCAGGACAGGGGTGGGGAGGAAGGTATAGAATCGTTTAGCTGAGAGCACATATGGTGCCCGAAAGTGCACGTGTACGGGGATGAAAACGTGCCCAAAACCCGGTAAGCAGATGCATGCGCCACGAACAATAGCACAAATAGGAAGGTCAGGGGAAGAAAAGAAGGAAATGCCGAAGTAGGGTAATTGGAGTACTACTGAGCAATTAACACCAATCAACTCACGGCGGCCAATCGACGGCAGCTGACAAGTCTGCTCGCAGAAACCTGCGAAACAGGATAGGGGAGGCATTGGATTGCAAAGAAAGGAAGGGAGGCATTAGATTGCAAAGATAGGAGATCTGTCATAGCAGAGCAAAGCAAACCTACAGTAGACTGGCAATAGAACACATTACGCAAGATAAGCCAGGTTTAGGAAAGTACAAATGAAAGCAGGCTGCTGGATGCATGCCAGAAAATGGTAGGAGAAACGTGCAGAAATGTAAAGGGAAGGTCAAGAGGTAATCCACGGCAGCCAAATGTAATTCAACACCAAAGGCACCACAATAGTAGTTCTGGTAGTAAAACACATAAGATACCCTGTAGCTACGATCGTACATACACACCCTATGACATCATCGGTGTTCACAGCACAATAGTATAAAGTGTGAAAGCACCCTACACACACCTGTGTATTCCCAAACACTGCACCATAGGTGTAAACACACGGGGAACTTTTAAAATGTACATGTTGGGAGCTGCCATAGCTGTGATTCATCAGCATGTGTTAGAGACTGACGGTGCTGTGGAGGATGATGCTGACAACCACCGCAGGCCCCGGAGGAGGAGAAGAGTGTTCAGACCAAGGGTAACCTACCAGGGGCTACATGATCTGGAGATAGTAGAGCGTTACAGGGTGGACAGGGACATCTTACAGCAAGCAGTGGAGCTGTGCCGGCCACGCCTGAGAACCAGAAACAACAGAGGGGAACCCATCCCAGTGGACATGAAGGTATGTGTAAGCTTGCAAATACTAGCCACATGTACCTTTCAAAGGCCAACTGGAGATATAATGGGGATCTCACAGGTATCAGCATCCAGGGTACTATACCAGTTCCTGGATGCCATGTTACCACATGCCAATGAGCATATATACTTCCCCCAAACTCAGGAGGATTTGGCCAGAATATGCGTCACTTCCACCGTGTGGCACACTACCTGGAGGTACTGGGTGCAATAGACTGCACACACATACATATCAAGTCACCACCCGGTGAGCATGGTAGGCGCTACATAAACTGCAAGGGATTCCACTCCATCAACTGCCAGGTCGTGTGCAATGCCCAGGGCATTATCATGGATGTGTATGCTGGCAGCCCTGGAAGCTACCATGACTCCCATATCTGGCATGCCTCACAGCTGTATCAGGTATTTGTCAGGGGGGACATCCCACATGGCCACCTTGTGGGGGATGCTAGCTATGCACTGGAGCCGTGGATGATGACTCCCATCAGAAATGCACACACACCCATGCAAGAACGCCATAATGAGGCACACGCACAAACCAGAATCATCATAGAGTGTGTGTTCAGGATGCTGAAATCACGGTTCCAGTGCTTGGACACATCTGGTGGAGCCTTGCAGTACTCTCCAGGCACGTATGCCCACATCTTCATAGTATGTGCCATGCTACATAATATGATCCTGCGGAAACAGCTGCAGCAGGGACAAAATGGTGAAGGCCCTCATAGCCCACCGCAATTGCCAAGGCCATCACAGGCACAGAAGGATTCAGACCATGAACACACTGTGCCAGCCCCAGTAGGCAGATGGAGGCGTGCCCAATATGCCTACGCCTTGGCAAGGAGGGAATGTATAGCACATACTCTGACAGTGTAGGCTCCTACGGACTGACACACCTCTCCACCTGCACACACAGTAAAATGGATGGCACACAAACACGACCACCTGTAAATTGTAATGTATAGGTAGCCCACTGTATGAATCCTACATAGGCAGCCCTCAAACATTGTACACACAACAGCTACTGGAACACGGAATGTCAACACCTGAACAGTACATGCGCCTATCAGCATATGTTGGTGCTGTGTGTATAGGTTCCCAGGTACATCGGTAGCTACACGCCCGATTGTCAGAGGCCATACACCAAACGGGGCAAACAGTGTCTGCTGTCGCCACAACATCGAGTAACCAACTGTCGCTTAGTGGAGCAGAGGCAATCGCGGGAGCACATGTGTGTAAGCACTGTTCTGCACACACTCAGCACGGATTCCCTGCTGCGTTAATGAGGGGCTCCACATAATGTAATCATGCATGCTGTGTCAAGGCATGGGGTGTACCCATGACAGGTATTCATCACCCCAGCATGCTCCACCTACAGTCATTTGAAGGTATAGCACAGTATCATGTGTGGCTCACTGTGATATACATACCCAATGCCGGAGCTCATCCAGTAAACATCACATGGCTATACCATTAACTGGACTCATCAGTATGTAAATTAACTGAGTTACCCATGTGAGTGCAGTATGGAGTAACAGCCATAGTATACTCCACATACAATACGACATAACATGTGTACAAATCCCAGATGTCCAAGTGTTAAATGCAGTGACCGTCGTGCATGTTCCTGGTCCCACGTCCTGCAAGGGATGTAACATAATCCCGAAGGCATGAGTAATGCATGTTGGATGCAGGTCATCAGATCATGTTTAGCACACGTTAGCGGGAATATGCATTGCCCACTGCTGGTAAGCGATGTTTAAATATTTAATATATTTAAATATTTTGTACTTGTGGTTTAAGTGGTTTAGGATGTACTTGTTTATATTCCAATTCATTTTGGCACATTCATTTGTTGGAAAATGCTTTTTTTAAGTCCCTTTGACTTTAAACATTTTAAAATTGATTCATTAATTAATCAATTAGTGTTTTTGCTAAAGTATTTAAAATGGTTGAATGCAGGATATTGTTGTATCTGATGAAGTCTTTCCAATAGACGAAAACGTGTGTGGAGTTTACTGCTGGAGTCTTTTTGACACGTTAAATAAAATCTTTTTGGATTATTTTGCCTGATTGTGAGCTGTATCTGCCTTAACTACTGGACTGGTGTGGCTGCCTTCTTTGTTGAGGATGTTTAAATATGACTATACCGATATGCACGAAACAGGGCTAAGCTTCTCCGAATATCACGCAGATCACGGTCAATGATGTCCAGAACAGGTGAAACCAGCATTATTCACCCCTGTACTAATAGCGCCTGCTCTGAAGGGTAAAATGTCCACTGCCAGGAGTAGAACACGCAATCATGTATACAATCACCTAACACTATTGCTAGCCAAGATGTACCTACGGTAGGGTTGCCACCTCTTCAAATGACCAATGTGGGACATACGTCAGATGCTTGCAGGCCGACACATACACCCGGCCAGTACGAAAATCAGAACTTCACTGTTTTGCCTAGATAAAAGCTTATTCTTGTAATCTTTTAGTTACTTATTCTGTTTCTTATAACATATAGGTGGTTCAGATACAGAATAACTGTTTTATGCAACTATTACATAAACTATAGGAAATAAGTTTGTCCTAAAAATCTCAGGACATTTGCCATGTTTACAAATATTTTGCAGGACACAACTGCCCAAAGAGGGACTGTCACTCACAAAGTGGGACAGGTGGTAACCCTAACCTACGGCAGGTGTGTAATGTGACAGGTACAGACACAAACGTGCGGAGTCCAGGAAACAGTATACACCGACAAGTACACAATGAAAGGTGTAGCTTCCGTCACTTAAACTGTTAGATATATATATATATATATATATATATATATATATATATATATATATACATATCTATATACACATATATAATATATATAATACAGATAGAAAGGGCGATAGAGTAATATATGTTGATATATACGGATTCACCGATATCTGCTAATATATTGATAGGTCAATGACATTCATAACACCTTGGAGGTACAAATAAATAGGATACCACCAACTATGGAATGTGTCACATACCAACACGTGTAACCATAAGGCTGAAAGACAGAAAGAACACAGTACCGGAACAGTAGAACTGCGAGTAATAGTTTGACGATATGAAGGGACATTTAGTTACTGCTGCCGGTGTTGCGGTCCACGTAGGTACTGTGTTCAACTGTGTTTGTGAGTGCCGTAGTCTGTGTATGTGTGTGTTGAGGGTGCTGTGTGCATTTCTGTGTGACTGTAATGTGTGTGTGTGTGTGTGTGTGTGTGTGTCCGCATCATGTGTCTGTTAGTGCCAACTCGGAGGTAGATCATTATGGCAGGTGTGGATATAGCTAGCCATAGGCATACGGTTACCACCTGTCCCACATTAGGAGGGACAGCCCCTCCCTGGGCAGGTGTGGCCTGACATAAAACATTACAAAGGGCAACTGTCCGAGATTGTAGGACATTATTATGTCCCATATATTATGTAATAGTTGCATGAAATAGTTATGCCTGTATGTAAGAAACGTAAATGTTACATGCAATATGATAAGTAGCCAAAGTCCCACAACAATAGGTATGTATTGAGGATAAAAGTATGTGCTATCCTGTGTACTGACTGTGGCTATGTGTCGGCCTGTAAACACCGCTGTGTATCCTGCAAGTGTCCAACAATGGCCATATGAAAAGGTGGCAACCCATGGCAAAGAGGTTCTGTCACCAACACAACTGCAATGACTGCAAATATCTGGGACAGAAATACATGGGATAGCTGTCATTTAGAAATATCCCTTTACATATCGCTGCAATTCCGGAGGTATGGAAGTATCAACCTCACCTGCATACTATATAGAAACCAATTAATAATGGCCCAATGTAAAATTCCGTAACATAAGTCTACTAACTGATAGCTCTTTAATTTGGGAAGGAGCCCACACACATATATATGGAATATGTAGAAATGCAAGCCCCACAAACCTGTATATGCTAACTACACCCACCGACATCCCCCACACTAGAAACTATAGCAATACAGACTGTAATTACAGCACAAACATCCAGTCAGTCAGTTACATCTGCAGAACCGTTAACATACCTTGTGAGAGACACAATTAAAGGCACCATGCAAAATTGTAGCCGTTGTATAATGGAACAAATGGCGATGTTACAGGTTTTGTTTGCAATAGTCCGTTATCAGATGGTTGGGATGACAGGTACACCCACATGTTGAACCGCATACTCCAGCCGTCACACACAATCCACGGGGGACATGAATCCAAACTATACTTGTCTCTACACATAGCAGTTGCAATTACACACAACAAAACACAATACAGGCCGTCTCCCCGAAGGTAGGGCAAATGGGCAACGCCCAAGTGGAGAATTCAATTATACCCCACTGTTGCCACGTAATTGGCAAATGGAGTAGCTGCACAGCTGATGTGCAAGTAATTAGTCACTCAGGAACACCAATTGGTGGTAGAAAACCACATGTTATGGGTATCAACGTATATAAGTATGACTTGCCAGACATTCAAACCATATGCTCATACCATATAACTGTTTAAACAGTGTAAGAGAGACGAAAGTCCGGAACGATAACAAGGTATGTAGAACACTCGATGTAAGTGTATGTATAGCCTGGTTTGCATTAATTAAAAGTGTCCGCAATGCATAAAGTGGGAAAAGGTATTTATGTAGTGATGTCTTGCTGAGCATACTAACGCTTGTAGAAATTGTGCGTCCAGCGGTGGGCCACAAGGTAAACATCACAGACACCACAAGGGATGCTACATGAGGGCTTTAAACAGAACAATTCCATACCACCCGCCGTCAGTGGTAGGGTATGTCCAACAAGTACGTGCCATAGCAGGGGATAATATATGTTGTTATACTGTCACAGTAGGCATGTGTATGGGCATATAACGACAATGACATGTCTAAGGTGGTCCCGCTGTGCAAGTATGCTTTACATTATGGGATACTATGTAAAATATGTGTAATGTATAGTATTGTAGGTAGATATGTCAGATATGCTACACAGCATAACAGGCATATCATGCATACCAAAGGTATCGTCTATTGGCATGTACAATAACAGGATACATATGGCTTGTAGTCATGGGACATTGTAATAGCATGATAGCTAATCTAAATGGAAGGGTTACCAAGTAACCATGCACAAAGGACATGTAATAGCTTCACAGGTTCATAGTGGGGTACTATGCAGTCTGGCAAGTCTATGTGTAAGCACAACTACAGTGTTCACACCAGTGGCACCTCTCTAGTGTAGTGTCCTGTGAACAGCAGAGCCATGTGTTACCTGCACCTCTGCACAGTACAGCCACTGCAGTGATCCCTGGCGTACATGTATCTCCCATCCACCAAGTGAGGTATCACATGAACAGTGCTACTGAGTGTCCCTGCGTGATGTACATAGGAATCATGTTCCAAAGCATGGTGAGTGTCCGGTTTGGGAATGTAACCCTCAAGCACATCCCATTCATCGTTGCGTGTGTGCACATATCCATGAGCATGTTGCTCACAGTGGCTTTTGCTTATGTCGCGTATGTGGAGTATATCCATTAATATTGTTGTAGATATGGGCCCTGTCTGTTCAGCAGTATGCAACTGTGTACAGACGTGGTGTCCGTAGTTCAGCTGCATACTTTAACTGTTGGAGCTCAATAAACGTCATGGCATGTTAATGTTGTGGTATGTAAAGCTGTAGCTGTTGTGTAAGGTACACCCTAAATGGGGTGTTGTACCCTTGAATGTGTGTAGAAGTCTGGAGTTCAGAGGTACAATGGGTGCCTATGTATCAGCTATACACCCAGTACAGATAAGTGTGGCCACGTAGAAGGATATCCACGCCACAGTGGCAATATGGTAATCACAGGAGTGGGTGCGACATACGTGTGTACTACGAACATGTACAATGTGACATGTATGTAGGGGACTACCACCTATGTGATAGTCAGTGGGTGAATGGTGTAATGCAAAGGTGATGTTCATGCACCTTGTGTCATGCAGCTTGATGCCATGATATTCATATCAGGTATCCATCACAGTGACACCCATATGGATGGAGTCAGTATCAGCTGGTGGATCAATCATGGTGCTTTGTATGCAGTGGTTTGTAAAGCTAGGCAGGGAAAGTCCCTCTGTGCTAGCCTGTACCTCAGGGAAGCATATACCGAACATGAGGGGTCCTATGACTGAGGACTGTGGTATGCTAAGTGTAACTGAAATGCAGTAGGTACTATGGTATGCTACCCTCATTGTGTGTGTCCTGTCTATGAGCCACGTTGCATAACATCCTGAGACATAGGGTACGATGTGCAGGTGGATGTGTATGTTGTCAATACCAGAATGGAGAACGGTGCTGAAAGGCAATGAGAGGACAATGTAGGCTGTGTGGACCCCTGTACCATCATCAACTACCCTGGTAACTGTATGAAAGGAGTCCACCAGGTATAGGAGCCATGCTCTGGCCCTAACAAGTCCAACCCGGGTGGCATCAAAGGACCGGAGCCCAACAATGTCTCTGTGAATGACGTCCATGATGATGTGCCCCATAGCTGTGCAGAACAGTCCAGTCAGGTGTGTAGGGCAATAGTCCCACTTGTGCATTGTGGCGCCACCTGTGTGGAGTGTGATAACTGTTGCTGTGTGCCATTCAGGGGCCACAATGTCTGATACAAGGCTATTACTTAATATGGTGGCCTAGTGGGGAGACATGTCGTTCAGAGGTTTGTGGACATCACAGCCTGGGATTTTGGAAGGAGACATGGGGCCAGTGTCCCAGAACATATAGAGTGCAGGTCAGGACCGTGTAGGTGTGACCGCAGGGACACCACAATGTTCCTGCATGGATTGTGGCCCCATAGTGAGTGAGAGGGTGTAATGTTAGCGATGAATCCATCCGCCAGCATGTTGCCAACATCACCTGGTTCTGTAATGTTCCTGAGTGGCTGTCGTATGTGAGAGCAGATGTGGGTATTGCCATTGACTACTGACATACCACCATAATGCCTTGTGGTACACCCCAGAATGTGTCGCAGTAATGTTTACGTAGCTAGTTTTGGAGTATGTGATGAGGGATCCTGTGACCCAACCGAGGCTGACCAGTGAGCTACCTGACCCATGGGATTGTACACCACTGTGCAACAGCCTCCACCTGTTGTTGTAAATTATGTCCAAGGAACTTGACCCCCAGAGTGGCGTCTGTTATCTGGTGGGTACCATCATGGCTCTGTGTGGAATAGCATGATCCATGCAGTTGTGTACGTGCTAATGAAGTGCACTGGGGTATGTTTCAGCATTTGTATGTGCATTGTCCATCTGCACGGGTGTCATGACATTAACTACCGCTGTCATATGACGTCTGTAGTAGGTGTTGTAGTACACATGTACTATGTATGCCGTGAAGGGTGTGGTGCCGGAATATGGCTAACAAGGGTAATTAGCATATGTTCGGAATCCACCAATGAGGGCATAACCCCAGGTGTGGAACACTAGTCACATGTTGGTAGTGTTCATGTCAAGGATAATGTTGGTCATGGAGGTGGTGTGTATGGGTTAATTCAGCCGAGTGGAGGTTATGACTCACGGACAGCATTGGCCTAATGTGTCGGTACATGAGTGGCTATCCCAGTTAAGCGTGGGGTAGTGTCAGTCTCACATCAGTAGTAGCTGTCTGAGCCCTACTGTCCAGTACACCAACAAATGAGGTCTGGTAACCGTGGGGTATGTTGTTGAATCCGTAGCTTGTTACAATGTGTATAGCGGTTCTGGACACGGTTAGTTGCATGTGGAGCATCTCTGCTGCATTGTGCTAAGTAACTAGCCAGGATGTGTGTACAACATAGTGGAATATGGGAACACCTCAGCCATGGGTTTGCTGGTCCAGGTACGTGCCTGAAAGGTATGGTCTGTCTAAAACCTGTCATTGCAGGTGTGCTCTGCAGAGCCTAGAGGCAGGTCCCAGTCACTGCAGAGATATTGAAGTGGTGCATTATAAGGTGTGCCTTGCCTGCGTGCGTCACAGAGGAAGATGTCAAGCATTGCGTCACATGACCCCATGTTTTGCTTGCCAGTTCCCGTTCTGGTGGTGACTGTTATTGGAAACTGTGCTAGACAGGCAGTATAGAAGCAGCAAGAGCCTTACATGTGATCTGTACTCCCAGGGCTGACAGGTGCAGGTCATCTGTGCCAAAGCATCATGTCGTTTGACCAGGTCAGTCAAAGCAGACAGATACCAGATGCCTGTGGAATGACAGCAGAAGCATAGGCAGCTGTTGATGTGAAACAGTCAGTCATTGTACAGTGGTATCAGGTCTGGATGAATGCATAATGCTCCCCAGGGCTTGGACAACACTTTCAGGGCTACAAGACTGGTGAGCTATTGCATGTCCCTGCACACATAGTCTGTGAAGTTGCATCTCAGGGCAGTCACATTAACATGGAGAATGACAGTCACATCGTACCTGGTGAGGTGTGGCATGGGTGCATAGGTTATGTTGCAGAACCAGTTACCCGACAGCAAGATGTAAGTGAGTATCACCTTGTGTAGCCTGCTGAGTGGAACAGCAGTGTGACCGCCTACAGAGTCACCTATGACTGGTGTGTTGTGTATGCTATAACACCCTATTGGCTGTATGTGATGGGCACACATGAGTCTGTGGGCTGTAAGTTGGTGTTGTTGTGTTTGGTGATGAGGGCTGCCTTTGGAGCCTACACAGAGTATGGAGAGGTACTGCACAAGTTGTCCTCGTATGTGTGGCGTGTGGTGGAGATCATGTGAGACTATGTGATGAGTGGTGTGTGTTGTGAATGTTACACATCCCCACATGACTGTCAGGTGCAGTCAGGGTTGGTGACAGCATTACCCCCAGCAGGGCTGCATATGTGCATCCCCCACAGGCTGTAGTGTCGTATGTTGGGAGGTGAGCATGGACTGTGTACATGAGGCAATTGCTCTATTGCCACATGTATGACATAGCCATCATATAGACAGGCAATAGCACTGGTACGTGACAGTTGGACATGCCTGTATATACAATCATGTCTCACAGGATATGTGAGTTATGTGTGTACAACAGCTGTTGTATTGTAAGCAAGCTGGAAATGTGAGGACAGACAGTGTACCTGTGAGAAATGGTGTGGAATGAGTGCTATATTAATCAGTATCTCATGACATGCTCACAAGTTCTGAACAAGTGCTGAGCATGAACATACAATACAGATAGGGTGCTGGATAATATCAACCCACAAGTGGTGACGACAGTCATAATTGGTGGCACCGCACTATAACCCTGCTGAGTATGGTCTGCATGTCCATGAACCATTATTAATGTAGATGTTAGCAGTACAGATGTACAAGACAGTACGGATGTTTGATTACAAATACCTTTGTATGTCACAGGAGTGTTCTACCAGTGGCCTGTTGACAGACTCACAACTACAAAAGGTGCCAGAGTGACATGTGCATATCACACCAGTGCCAGCTACAGTAAAACAGGGTTAATGTGTTGTACTCCACCCTCATTGTGGCCCATACCACACAGACAAATGTCAGGCATCTGTGTATGTAGGGATGTGAATGTACATGACCTATGAGCAATAGCTGTCTCAGTGTTGTGAACAATATACAGAATGGGCTGTGTGGGTGAGGTGTGTGGCATATGTGCACATTCTGATGGATGATATCAGCATTGTTATCGCTATGTGAACATCCCTGCACCCATTAACTACCACCTAGGCTGTGGTCAACATTATGGACACTGTGTAAGGGATGGTGCTGTGCAGTACACCTCTCTGACTTGGTGACATCTCCAGGCCCCTTAGGTAGTCATACGAGGTACCCATGTCATGACAGGGTGCCATCCATGAGCACGGAGATCATTGGACAGGCATACACAGCACTTGGGTGACCAATATTGGATCACATATCACCTTTAAGGGGTAATGGCCATGCGTGAATGGGCAATACCAGCCTTTACAATCCTCACCTTCACTATGCAGCATGCTGTCTACCTTGCATAAAGACATTTGCTACACTATGATGTTGGACATGCTACATGTCCATATCCTGATCTGAAAGACATACGTCATGGACAGCCACCATCCTAATACTAGGATCGCCACATGCTGGACAGATCCCTGTGCCATACATGTGACATACTCCCACCATACCATGCAACCCTGTCCATCAAAGCTGCACATGTCATCCCTGTCATACATGGTGTGATGGCCGCATGGTAGATGTAGTATCACCTATCTGGGTCAGTAATGTGGCACTGATGCACCTCACGGTGGCATAATGGCTGTTGGATACAGCTAGGAAACCTTGCCCGTACATGCTATAGTTGATAACCATCCCTGCGAATGACGTCCGACTAGCCATTGTCCCATGTCTATCACATGTGCAACACAGGCGATACATGGCAGGATGTTGAACAGCTGTACAGTGCTGTGTAGATGTATATGGCAAAACACTTGCATGTACAGGTTTCCATGCGTATGTGTGCATTGTCACTGCTCATGTCCATTAAGGCTGTGTCTGTGTTGATATGTGACATATACACAGCATCAAGGTCAACAGCATTACCATGGATACATCCAGGCATGTGCAGATAGGTAAGAACACCAGTGCAGGCAAACAGACATGCCCACATCAAGACAGCATTCACATGGAGTATGAACACTGTAAT
The DNA here is from genome assembly GCF_019279795.1 of Protopterus annectens. NCBI lineage: Eukaryota > Metazoa > Chordata > Ceratodontiformes > Protopteridae > Protopterus > Protopterus annectens. The sequence continues at coordinate 253,221,998 of NC_056731.1, forward strand.
GAGGTGACACACATATATGGTGATGATATCCAATGCATAACAGGTGTTACATGTGTGTGACACAAACATGTCAGTCATGTCAGTGTCATGATGATTTGCAAAGATAACTGTGCAGATGTACTAGATGTCATAGAAATGTATGTGCAGCAGTATCTCTGTACATCTCTGAAACTGTGACCTGTCACCATCATTATGTCTTACAGATGTCTCATACATGCCTTCCAGCGTACAGCCACCAGGAGAATGATGTGCTCATCCTGTACCTCCATGAGAACTACGAGGTGTTGTTCAGCCATGTGCCACAGCATACCCAGCAGTGGGACGACCTGTGGCAGGATCTTCTCAGGAGGGTGAATGATGTGGGTGGCCATAACCGCACCTACCAGCAGGTGCACAGACACTGCATGGACCTGATACGACATGCAAAACAGCGTGCCACTGCAATCGCCAGGGAACAAGGTGGAATAGGTGGTGAGCCACCAACCCAGCCCCCACTCACACACACTGAGGAGCTACTGGCCAGTCTGGGGACACCCTCAGAACAGCATCCACAAACACTAGCTGCCATTGTGGAGGTGGGTGTCCCCCAACCAATGAGCCTGGAGTTTCCTGGTAAGTCAGTACTGCACATATGGCTACTATATCCCATTTACGTGCATGTGTCACTGTACATTATGTAATGTAACAACATATGCATGGTATGTGGACACACATGCTGCATACTACAGTATGCTACCCTGTGTATGCACACATGTGCATACTATATGCTATTGTACAGGCGAATGTGTTAACATGCACAGTGCACCCTGTGGCTGTCATACAGTCATGGATAATGTTCATACTGCTGTGTCACCCCTATAGAGGTACCTCTGGCGTGCTGCACAGACATGAGTCCATTGCAGGTGAGACTGTCATCAGTATCAGACATGTTAAAGCATAGATCTATTTGCCATGTGGCCAGTTAACTCTTGTACACATGATGTTCTTTCCATTCACCATATACAGGTCACATCACCCATTATTCAAACAGGCCACCCATGTGCAATATATACAAATGAAATGATACACCGTCATGAAACCACAGTATTTGTCATTGCTACATGTGTGGTCAGCTGTGCATACAACGGTGGAGGTGTTCTACAATGGAGGCTTATGTACTATACATTGGAACAACACGTGTGGTACGCAAACAGTACCACACAGTGAGCTGTGATATGGGCAGTCCACAGGAGTCACCATTGTGTTATATGCCCCTGCAATGGGTGCACACATTGTGATGTGCCATCTGACATGTCCCAGACACGTAGTGTATTGGCTGCAATAATGTCACATTATCCCATAACCCATACCCCACATACCACACATACAACCTGTTGTCTGCATAGCCCTGTGGATGGTGACATATCTGACATCTATGGATGTATGTCATATGGGACAACACAGACATGTGTGATAGATGGCCATCACACACATTTGTCCAACACATGTGCACACATGGCCATGGGGGATGGCCAGATATACGTAGCCACACAGTAGATGTGATGTGTATACACCCTGTTTCACATTGTCCACACATGGTGCAATTATAGCCTTAGTTGACTGATTATACAGTTGATGTGGTACACTGGACATCCTAAAAGCCTGTGCACAGCTAGTGGAGGTGTCACTGACGTCGACCATATAAGATGCGTTGAACATCATGCCTGTGTCATAGCATGACAGTAGTCACCTCTACAGCTTCCACAGACATTGACACCACATCAGGCCACAGATACAGTACATTTCCCTTGCTGCTGTAGGACATCACTGTTAGCTGTGCACCTCATGTGTGTGGTACATCAATGTCATGTGGGACATGGTGAATTGACAAGTCCGCTATGTGTGGACATGGTTGCCAGGCAGCTAAGACTCTGTAGTTGTTGTGCAGGGGTGTCATCTGTAGGTCCTCCAGTGACCTGTCACATGACACAGCATGGTTTGGTGTGTACACACCTCAGCATCATGGGTCACAATCCACAGTTATGTCATGGGTATGCATGCAGTTATGGCTATGCAATGTGTATGTATTATGCACTGTATAGCAATATAGATGCCTCATGATGCCATGCAATGGCACAGTGTCTGTACTTCACACTGTAGAGCAATGTAGATGGCTCACACTACCCTTCCATGCACATGCACATTTGCTAAACATGCATTCTATCTGTAGGGCATGCAGACAACACTGCAATGTGATGCCCATTACGATGCTGTACATGTGTCAGGACACCATTGTGTCAGACATGTATGCATGTTAATGCACACGTCAGCAGATTACATGTCAAGGTCATGTCAGCCATGTGTACTGTTATCCTGTTCTGGTCCACATGGTGTATCATGGGGATGCATGCATACTACCATGATTGTGTGAACTGCATGGCTACTGATATGACACCTGCTTGCTGTAGTGTGCACCCCAGGGGGTATGCTTACTAACACTATTAATGTCTGAGCTGCATGCCATCTGCTGTATCACAGGCATGCTGCATGCCATCTGTTGAATCACATGCATGGTGTGTGTCTGTGTGTGTGTGTGTGTGTGTGTGTGTGTGTCTGTGTGTGTGTGTGTGTCTGTGTGTGTGTGTCTGTGTGTGTGTGTGTCTGTGTGTGTGTGTGTGTGTGTGTCTGTGTGTGTGTGTGTGTGTGTGTGTGTGTGTGTGTGTCTGTGTGTGTGTGTCTGTGTGTGTCTGCCTGTGTGTGTGTCTGTCTGTGTGTGTGTGTCTGTGTGTGTGTGTGTCTGTGTGTGTGTGTCTGTGTGTGTGTGTGTGTGTGTGTGTGTGTGTCTGTGTGTGTGTGTCTGTCTGTCTGTGTGTGTGTCTATTGTAATTTAGAGTCTTTCTTTGCATTCACAGGTGATGTAGGTGTGTTACCCTCCTGCGGTCCATCTGATGTTAGTGTCCCCACAGATACTAGCAGCGATGAGCATATGAATGAGGTACAGGCAGGGTTGTCAGGGGCTGAATCTGTGACAATGGTTGCCATCCCAGCTATGTCCCCCTCTTCCCCGCACACAGTTCTGCTGCCAACACATACCGCATCACCAGTGGACATAGAGGAAGGACAGTCAGCGTCTGTTAGCGTGGAACAGGAATGTTTGGTGGCTACAGAAGGTGTGTCTCCACACCATGGTGTCAGTGTATGTCTGCAGATGTGCCACACAGGCATGTGGCCGTTGCTGCTCGTAGGAGGACCTCTGGCAGGCATGCACCTGCAGGACAGAGCGCAGCAGCTGGTATCACCAGACGCATGTTCCAGACTGTAATGGCAGCACAGGCATGTGCTGAATGGCAGAACAGAGAAGGGCAGAGGCTGCAGAGGGATGCTATCCGTACCCTAAATGACAACATCCAGGCATTGGCAAATGCTCAACAGCAGATTGCTGATGTTCTGGACAGGCGATTGGGTGACATGGTCGGAATCCTTGACCGTGGCATGGCAGTCCGCGAGCGTGAGCTGTCTGTGCTGGAACATCTGGTAGGAGTGTGGCATAGGCCACGTGGACGTAGGCCAGCTACACCACCTAGTGCAGGTCAACGTGAGCATGCCACCTCACATGCCCGCTCCCATAGTGCCGGTAGCAGTAGCAGTGCAGCTGGTGCTGTCCACACCAGGACACAGCAGGCCATGTGGACGTGGCCCTGGACATTCCCAGCAGGGACACGGTTCCAGTGGACATGTGTCATCAGACAGTAGCCAATCTGTACCTCCGCCTGGTAGTGCCATGCAACCCCTGGCAGGCACAGGTCATGTGGCCATGGCCGGACACAGTGAGCTGTACAACCTGGTCTGTACAATCTGGAGCTGTCAATAATACCCCTGTGTAGGCCTCACAAAAGGCAGAACTGTGTGCACACATACATGCACACAGCAAACACATCTGTAGGGCACCACAGCACCCACATGCATACTGAACAGACATGTCCAGTCATATCACCTGCCCTTACCCACACACATGATGTCACCCACTGGTGCAGCCTATGCCCCTGGCAAACATTATCACCCTGTGCATATGATGAAGCCTGTGCCACATCCCTGTCATCCACACCATCGGTGCAGGGACATGCTCAAATGGTCTGATGCACAGGGTGAACAGAATAGTGAGAAGTGTATATTACATTAGTTGTGTACGACTAGTGAGGGAAGTGTATATTACATTAGTTGTGTAAGAATAGTGAGAGACGTGTATATTACATTAGTTGTGTACTGTTGACATGCACCAGACATACCATTTAGTACAGGTGTAGCATGCATTGTTATATGTTCACAGTATGTGTCTCGGTAGCAACAGTAACAGCATGTTGGTAATGATGCCCTGGTTCCATCCTTATGGTCTACTTGCATGTGCCTACAGGTAGCAGTGTTTGCAGTCTCCCATGTGTAACTGTGGAGTACTCACAGGCACGTATGGCAATATCAGCATGCTATACGTAGCCTCAACCAGACTGCTGGAAAGTCTAACATACCACAGATGTCCACACATATACTGATCCAGCAGCATGTGTGCAGTTTAATAGGCTACAGTGGCTAGAGACGTGACATCCATACCAGGTCACATCACAGGTATGTTGACATGGTGCAGGGGTTGTACACAGCGGTCTGGCCAATGATAATGTTAGAGGCCACTTGATAGCATGAGGCCTCACTGTGTAGCAGTAATACCCTGTCACATTACAGGAACATGCCCACACTCACAGGGTCAACAACACTATAATGCACACCCCATAGTGTTGAGGTGAGGACACTTGCCTATGTGGTCATCACCCTCACAGTACTGTGCACCCACATGATGCGACACAGAGAAAGGACATGTACAAGTAGCCAGTACGGCTGAGACCGATGGCATCAACAGGGTAGTAGATGCATCACCATGAGGGGTTAGGGATCCTGTGTGTTCTGTATGGTAGCATACATCCTCACTCCATGCACCAGACAGCCATACATACACACACACACACACACACACACACACACACACACACACACACACACACACACACACACACACACACACACTGTGGAGACCACAAATGTCATACACATACGGATAGCTGATATGTGTGATACACACACCACACCTGCCTACATCATGCTTTCCACACTGCAGTATGTACAGATGTCTACAACAGTGTACAGGGGTGTGTAACAATTGGGATGTATTTGCCACCATATGTGGCATATATGGTCACACATGCAAACACACATGGCAGTACTGTGAATGATACACCTGCTATATGATGATACGTCTGACAGACATGCAGCAGTATTGGCCGCATTATGTGTACCAACACTATGTCTGGCAATTGTGCTGCTATATGCACACGGGAGGATGTAAGTGTTACAGGTGTCAAGTGATGTACAGTCGGTAACACCTGACCGCTGTGTAGGTTTATGTCTTCACCGTCAAGTAACAGTAACATAGCTTACTGTTTGCACATGTAATGGTAGGATGGCATGTGACACACCTGTGAGCCGTCCCCGGCGAACATCCATCTACACAGGTGGATCACCACTTTATGTACACACATCCATCCATACCTGATGTACATCCTACTGTACTGTCAGTATGTCACCATATACAGGTGTCAATGATGGGGCTGCATTCCAACTGCATGTTGTAGTTAGGCACAGATGAGTTACTTACATCAGCTACTGCACATGCATGGTAGCTGCATGCACACTACAGTTTGTACATGTGTGTTGGTCCTACATGCCTGTCATGTAGCCATGTTTGTATGCATTGCAATTGGTGGACATGTGTGTTGACATACATAACACATGGACTGTTGTATGATATGATGGGTGTCATGGGTAACTAGTACAGAGGGAATGTGTCCTCGGTCAGCATTGCTACCTCATGTACTGTTGGCATTCAACAGCCATGGACCCACCTTCCATTTGCGTGCGTATGATTGCTGTAGCCACTTGTCTGCACGGAGGACAGCAAAAGCTATGCTATGTACATATGTGTTGTGTGTGTGGTCCATGCACATATCCACTGCAATTACATGTATGACATATCCAAACATGTGTGTTCATTGGTGTACAGCGACAGTCATCTGTCACAGCTGTGTAAGACCCAGGACCCCTGGTATGTGTAGAGCCGACCTGGTTATATACAGTGGTATCATTGCAATGCATAACACATGATGGAACCCTGTCGGTACATGTGTAGTCTGCGCAGTTGCTGTACACCTATGTACAGTCCACTGGTCATGAGTCACACGGTGTTGTGTTGATGTATGGCTGTGTAATGATGGTCCAACGACATAGTGATGTCTGAGGGCTACATTGTAGACTGCGGTGTGTACCTCTGTGATCTGCACCTCAGACATCTGTGATGGCTCCTGAGTGTGTACTGGTCAATACATGTGAGTGGCCTTCATGTACGTGGGGACAGTAATACCATACTGTGCCCTTCCATGTTTAGTATGCATGCAAAATGGCCCTTTGCAACTGCTAAGTGTGTGAGGATGCCCAGTACGCTGTTGTGTGTATATATATATATATATATATATATATATATATATATATATATATATGTGTAATGTAGATAGATATAGACATGTATGCGGATATTAGCACTATTGAATGTGCTGCATTATCTGTACGTGATCACTTTTGATGTATGTAAATCTGCTACGGCTCTGTGATAGTGCACATACTGTGTGCTGTAGTGATCCTGGGTTATAGTTGTGTAGTGACCAGTTATTTTGTTGCTGGGTATTACAAGGGACATTGAAAACAATGATAGTACAGCACCTTTAAACGGTCATGTGCACATCTCAGTAACAGTCAGCAGTGGTTATTACTTTAGAGGATGTGTATGGCTCATATAACTATGTATTAACTGACAATACTATGCAAATCAGGTTAACATTACTGACTCCCGTTTATCCACAGGTTGTGATACAGATCCCAAGAATGTATGTGTATACATTGACAGGTGCAGGACTGGAATATTGTTGAATGTATGGAGGGGTGTCCATGGCCAGTAATGGCGATCTGTACAGCCTGGCAGGTACGGTCTGTGACTGTCCTACAACCTCCTGTATATGGCTGACACATGCTGAAACTGTGTACATGCAGACACACACACATAAAACAAACAGCTAGGGCTAACACATACACACACACATTGCATCAACATTGGGCCATGCAAACACTGTTGTCCCTCACACACACACATACTTACATGTTGATTGGATGGCTCAATGACAGGCTCTGGAAAAGAAACACCATACCCTGTGTATATGATGACACCTGTGCCACCACCTGTAATGTGTAACATTGATGCAGGAACAGACTAACATGGTGCTGATGCACAGGGTGGCTTTATAGCACTGTATTAATGTTAAAATGTTAACACAAAGTGTGATATCCTTCTAGGTGTATGTAAGCAGGCATGATGCATTGCAGCTATGACCATCAATGTAGTATAGTTTACAGCACTGTTAATTCTGAAGATTTATTATCCATCCATGTGCCATTTGACTGATGTGTGTAGTATTGGCAGCATGTGTTTCAGAGTGTGCAGTACATGTGTGATGTGTGTAGTACAGATTTATACATGCTTACAAACGCATACACTGGCTTACATGACATTACACGGGCTTCAACATTCTTACACTAGCTTACTCGTTCTTCAACGCGAGCACACGGGCTGACACGTGCGCACACATGCTTACTCCGGCTTACAGGCACGCACAGGCGTGAACACACTATAAGCAGGTTTGCAAGAAACTTCAGTGATATCCATGGCATACACCATCAGTTTCCTGACCTTACCTAGGATAAATCATAACACGCCTCTTCCACTGATGAGTAACTGACAGGAAACATGTGACACACTGCTCCGATAAGATTACAGTGTTTTACACATACACACTCATGATGTCACCTATCTTCTACTCTGATAGTCCCCTTAATCTACTCTTACACTGTAGTGGCTTCGCCCATATGGCATGACAAATTGTGATTCACTATCCTCAGCCTCAAGTGTATTGGATTGCCTACTAATGCTTGGTTACATCTCTGACAGAGCGCTTCCACACATAGCAACCAGTACTCAGTAGCCATGTTGTCTTCAGCTTCCATTCACCTGCATGGCGAAGTAACTTTTAACTAAAATTACAATTTGTATGTATATTTTAAATATTTTTCTTGTTTTGACAGCGCAGCGCGTTTTCGCGCCTCTGCGCTATGCTTAAACACCGGAGATTGGGGGAGGACAAATAGAGTTTTATTAATTCCAATGGAAAAAATGCCACTGGCCTTATATTTGGCCATTGGCATGCTTCTTCAACTAAATGCATCCTTTATTTGCAACTGACATTGCTCCGTTTAGCTACTTGCAGAACGTAACTCGGTTAACATCCGGGTACATTTCTGCACATAACTCTACTCTTGCACGGACAGCTTACTGTTTCATGTATCGCAAATTTACATAATTTGCATAGCTTTCACCTACAAATGGGGTAATTTGCATATCCTAACATTGTCCATGCAACGTTTGTTTTAGGGGCTGTGTTACACGCCCCCTACAGGATATTGCTGAATAGCTCGGCAGACATCTTGCCTTGCTCTACTCTTACTCTACTCGTACATGCCGGCCAAGGCTCCATGAATCCTGGCCTAAGCTTTGCTGTGTGCTAATATGTCTATTTGTGGAGTATGCATGGCTGTAGGTATGTTTTGACCTGCTACGTCTGACATTTCTACAGAGCAGCACCCACTTTCATCGTTTGTAAAGGTGACAGCCCTATAGGTACTATATATACAGCTGTGACATTTGACAAGTCAACACATACCTGCAGTCAATACTAAACTGACTACTTCAGCGCTTTTCATATATTCAGATTTTTCTTGTAGTAGTATAGTCGATAATACTGTTTCCTATAACATGTATCTGTTTCTGATACAAGATATATCATTTTATTACACCACTACACACAAGAAGAAATCACAGGCCAGATGCCATTACATTCCTTTTGCAGGACACACCCGCCCAGAGTGTTGTGTTCCTCACAATAGCCAACAGGTACTAATCAAAACATATTATGCTATCATCTACCTTATGTGTTCGCCGGTATTTGCGCTTTCCATCAGTGGCAGAACTCACATGCGAGTGTGGGAGACTGAACACTGTATCGGGGACACTGCATAACATCCTGAGGGACACATTTATTTTGTTTCTATTAACCTTCCACATTGACCATCACAGGGCATAAGTATTCATTCACATTTATCGAGGTACATGCTTTTGACTTATACATGTTTTGTCATTTGTCATCACGTCTTTCTTCACACCTGTCCACCTAATATCACTAGTTCTGTACATTTATTTAGGACAGGGTTACCTTCATACCTCTCAACTGTACACATTTTGGGTAAATGTCCCGAACTTAGACTTATAATTTTGTTCCTTTTTTCATAATATTGTGCCTTTCTGGTAAATTAGTGGCAAGTCATTAAGGACTGTGAGGTTAGATAATAATGACAGACATTAGTATTTTATAATTAATAACCCTCAAAACATTCATACTAATGAATTATCCATTATACTATCAACGTTCTAACTTTGTAAGAGGAATATTTAAAATAGTCCCTATTTGTACTTATTTTAATATGCCTTTGTCTAGATGTCTTATTCTGAAAGGTTGAGAGGTATGGTTACCATCTTATTCGTATGCATGTACATCCATGATAATCGCTTACATGACACTGATATAAGTCCCTACGTCTTCCCCCAATGGTTTACACAATATCCAGTAGATGGGTTCTTCATTTTTGGAAGATATAGGCGTGTGCTATACCCACATAGGAATATTAATCACTCCCATGGGGTGGACCTAATAAATCTGTGCCAACCAACACCTAGGCACCTAGGCCCATTATTGCATACCCATGATTCCCATACCTGACACCCCTCCACAGTAGTCATAAGACATATTTAATGTGAGCGAAAATAAAGTATGAAGACACTTCTAAGCACTATCCACTCTCCGCGTATCGGGACATAACATACATTCTGTCAACCCATGTGTTATTACCCTTGCACAAGCTACTGTTGCATGTACAGCTATATTGTAGCTGCGGATGTGACTTTCTTTGCTTCAATCATTACAGGACGGTGCCTGTAGTGGATCAATTTTTGGGGTCCTGCAAAGGACACCTATATCCATGTTTAAAGAGTAGAACTTGCAGATCTGGCACACTGATACTTTCCGGCCAATGGTTTGGAAAGCAGCAGTGTATTTACCTTTCTTGCATGTCTGTATGTCTATCCATAATAGCTATGACGTAACCTATTTATGAACATGTGTTATATCTACAAGGACATATGTTTATATGTTTTATGTATATATCAATTAATGTATTGTGTGTGTGTGTGTATATATATATATATATATATATATATATATATATATATATGTCTGTACATTCTTTATTTCATATATTTATTTAGTTTAAGTCTGGGGATATATATCTATACACAAATATATATACCCATATATAGATATATAAATAACGTGTAGAAAACAGCATTCATTTTCTATGCTGTGAGCGGATTACACATGCGCAGGTGCACTTGCATATCCTTATTGTGGGTTACATATGTTTACTAAGTCTTTGTGCTTACGGGGCTTTATTAATTGTGATGGTACCAGTAAAATATCTGTAATCTGGTTAACGGACATATGCGAAACACACGTTCACCTTTACATATTTAAATGTCTTTACAGCACAGACGCATTCATTACACTTTAACATTATATGTGCTGTAGTCGTAGTTGAACCGGGACTGCATTCACGTTGACTGGATGCTGTAACCACTATACTATTGGTGTTCTGACTCATTTATATGCATACCCATAGTACATAGCTACATTAACATATGCCTCACCGCTTCACTTACAACACAGGCATCTATTCTCCTGCTGGGAAAAATGCGGTACTACATATTACACATTCCCTATTCCTTACTGCTCTGGACCCAAGCTGCATGTTTAATCACTCCAAGGATATGCAGAACTCCAAGGCTTATAGTCCTGGCACATACAAGTCTTTGATTGTCAGGGTCTTCATGTGGTGATCTGGGTTTAGGCTTGTCCACCTGGTGAACGGAACTGCCCTGATCGAGTTCAAATGTCAGACAAAGCACATGGACAGAATTTGTCCATTTTATAAATATTTACCTGTGTTTACAGACACAGGTGTTTCGGCACCTGTCAGCAGCTTTTTATGTAGGCAATTCATAATATGGGTGGGGGTGGTTAGAATACATAATCCACGGTGAGGGGTGTTCCCATTCACATTTGACTATTTCCTGTATGCATTCATACGAGGATTATTATTTTGGACATGAATTAACTACAGGTATGCAGTAGTACAGAAACAAATGTGAAGGTTTGTTACTGTAAATATGTACGGACCTCTGTAATACACTGTTGTTTTCTGGCAAATCAGTAGCTAATCATTAAAGACTGAAGTCAGAACATAATGACAGACAGTTGAGTTTCAGACTTCATACTCTTCAGGAAATTAATGCCAATGTACAAACTGTTATTCTATCAACTTTCTAAGTTTCTAAGAGCAATCTTTACAAATTGTCCCTACTTTTGGGCCTTTGTCCCACTTTTATTCACGGCTTTGTCCAGATATCTTGCTCTCAGAGGTTGACAGGTATGGTCGATCACACCTACACACACATTACTTGTCCCTTACACAGTAGATCAGGGTTATCCTGTTTACGTCAGTGCCTTCATCACCCTTATACCATTTGCCATTATGCGAATGTGTGCAATATATTCTCCCGCTTATTCTTGTCGGGACACGTGCATCACGGGCAGGTGTTTGATCCTGGGTAGTAGGTTATGCATGACCACTTAGGACTGGACAGTGTTGTGCACCTTTAATGCACATTCCAACTTCTGTCCAGATATCTACAGGACTGGACTTCGTGTCTTCCGTTCTAATGTTTACACAGGCTACGTATCCCATGAGGGATATCCAAAAATTGGGCCGATCCACAGCAAGTGAAATAATGGACATCTTTTTGGAGTTACGAAAATGTGCTGAGGGCTTTACATGCAAGGGATACATAGTGTGCAATCCTGCAACCACCTAGGGTGACACTACCTACTACATATGCGTAGTGGTCACTATGTGTAGCTGTGGCTGCACCAAACCAGTAGGCCAAGTACGGCTGGATTTGGTGGACGTTCAGGTACAGGAGTGGGTTTTGTGATGTGGAGGGTATGCTGGGTAGTCCATTATGCATCCAGGTGTGTTGCATTTGTTATGGCCAGTTCCATCAGGACCAATCTGTGGGTATGTGCCAGTGACATATCTATACATTTGTATCGCACATTTCAATATTCATATGTTTGTGGGATTGTGTTCTACAGTGTGGCCTGTCTGCTTGTATTGCACTGTTTATACATGTGTTTGTGTTTCTTTCAGCTTCACCCGCTGCTCCCTCTTACACCTCCGGTTCACCTATTCTGCATACGACACAGTATCGCCTTGGAGGATTGTACCATTACCCATCCACCCCACACACACAGATTCCTCACACCCCATACATCACTGCTTTGGTTGTTGACCTATGACACGGCCAAAGTAACACATTGAATACCCTACATGTGTCAGGTACCTGTATGGTTGTGTGGACTACCCTGCCATGTTTGCTTTCCACATGCTATACCTCACGCACATAGGTACACGCCCATACTTAACTTTCATTACATGGTTGGTATACCCGGGTACTACCCGTTCGACTGTGACACATCCTGACAAGTTCGGCTAGTACCGCTGACTTCCGGATTTTGGCAGCCTGTTGTACTCATTGGTTGGATGCCACCTTTTCCTATGTCCAGGATGGGATATCTTCCGTACACATATCTGACTGTAGTAGACAACACCTCCCCACAGTCAACGGTAGGGTTGCCACCTTTTCAATTGGCCAAAGTGGGACATTTTTGGTACAAACATCACATTTTACAGGCCGACACATACCCACGGTCAGTACACAGGATAGAACTTAAAATTCTTGCCTATATAAAAGCTTATTCCTGTAGCATTTTAGTTGCTTATTCTGTTTCTTATAACATTTATGTAATTTAGATACAGAAAAACTGTTTAATGCAACTATTACATAACGTATAGGGAATAATTTTGTCCTATAATCTCAGGACATTTGCCATTTTTACAAGTTTTTGTCAGGACACAACTGCCCAAAGAGGGACTGTCGCTCGCAAAGTGGGACAGGTGGTAATCCTAGTCGACGGTACGGATAATACTGTTCCTTTCAGCCTACATGTGTCCTTATTGTTGTAGCTGTTTATATGCTCCTTCTGTTTCGTTTACATGCTTATTCTATTTCCTATCACATTTGGTATGTGACATACGGACATACCTTTTGTATGTGACTATTACATGCCTTGTGGGATATGATTCGGACATACGGTCGCTAGATATCTACATTTCTCGTGTATTTTGTTATGGACACATATGCCCAGCTGTGTACCCTCCCTCACATTATGGGTCAGCTGGTGACCCTCACCATTGGGCTGGATGTACCTACTGGCGGCTCGCTAACATATGATGCATTTCACTTCCACTTGGTATGGCTATCTACACTGCGTTGGACTGTGGCCACACTGTCTTCCATGTAATTTGTTCGCGGGATAGGGACCCGTTATTCCCTACCGTCCATTTGTGTTTGCTTCTTCACTTTGTGTTCGCAGGTACTTTCTTGCATGCTTTGCATACCTTTCAGTATCCACGGACACTGACAGATGTGATTACTATCTTGCAACTTGTTATATGCAAGCATTTTAGGTTGCACGTCGACAGCTGCCATTTCCACGTCTCCGTTCGGCACTTCGACACACTCTATGCACTCGTGCTCCTTTCCTGTGCACGTGGCTGTGTTGGCAGTGCGCCTTCATTAATATGCATTTGGCGCTACTGCGCCATCTTCATGCCGCACTGTCAGCGCAAGCCTACCGCCGTCCTTGCGCCGAGCTTCATGAATCCGGGGGAATGTCAGTTACAGTACACCCAGCATACTGCACAAAACAGGTTTCATCATGAATGCTGAGCATAGTTTGATTTCCATTTTCTAGTAATTGCTTTTTTGGCAGACTCCATTATTAGACACAGCAAGGCCTTCCCACGTCTAGGCAATTCCAATTCTGTATCATAGCTCAGAAAAATCATCTCCCTCATCAGACCAATCTGCCCACCCAACATCTCTGACAATGCATCCCACAGGGAATACTTAAAGTCTGCCAACTCACTGCACTCCCAGAAAATATGTTCCCAATTACCTTTTTCTTCCTCATCACACCTACAACATTTGCTGTCTGCCTGAAGAAAAATTCTCTGAAGTCTGCTTGGGGTATATAAATATCTATGTAAACATTTTCAGGCAAAAATCCTAAATCTTCTAGAATTTGTTGCATATTTGGGAGACATACTTATGTCCTCCCATTGTTTCCTTGTGAATTGCTTATCCATTTCTATCTTCTCAATCCTTTCTAACCTGCTCTGATTGATTCTTATAGTTATCATGCAATATTTTATATGCTCTACTAATTATTCCTTTTTAAACAGTAGTTTCTGTTCTAGATTATATTAAAATCTCTACCAGTGCTGGTCTTCATTTAAGACCCCCTATTTCTTTCTCTTTTGCCTCTGCCCTGATATCCCTGATAGGGAAGGCAATCTCTAACCTGCAGTCCAAATAAATTCTTGGCATCTTCCCATTCTGTCATCTTTTCCTCTCTAGTTATTTGCTCAAAATACCTTGGTTCCCTTGCCAGTTTTATCCAATAAATTCCAGCCCCCTCTTGCCTACTGTCGATATCCCTAATTGCAGTCATCCCTATTGGCAGAATCTCTTTTCTCCAATCCCATGTTGGCTTAGTTCTTAGAATACTTTCTGCTACTTAATGAATATAATATTCTGTATGATTACTGTTATTCTCCTTAAAAGCCTGCATCCAAAATTCCAGGCTCTCCTTGTTTCCTGAACCCCCCCCCCTTTCCACTTTAAATTATAGCTTTCTGCTTGTGCTAGGTATAGGAGTTCTAACTGTGTAGCTCTGAAATACCCCTTCAAATTAGGTAATCCCAATCCACCCTATTCTACTGGAAGAATCAGTTTATCCCACTTGACTCTTGCCATCTTCACCTCCCAGATAAAGTCCTTCAGCTCCTTTTTAATTGCTATCCACAACCTTTCTGGCTGATAAAAATATGCCTGACCTGTGTATAAGACTAAAGGGACTAAAAACATTTTAACTGCTTGTATTTTACTATCCATATCCCTATAACAGAGCTTCAGTTTTCTCAGTTTTTCTATTATCTTTTGTTTAGTCTCTTCCCACATATCCTCAGCTGCCACACTAGAATAATTTTTAATCCATACTCCTAAATATTTCATTTTATAATGTCCCCATAATTGTGGATATTAATGAATCAATTTGTGTGTGGATACATAATTTACCACTATTGCCTTTGTTTTAGCTTCATTAATTTTGTATCCTGAAAAGATCTGAAAATGTCTCAAAATGTTCCACAACCACTTTAATGTCTCTTTCTGGTTTTGTCAGGTATAAAATAATATCATCTCAAAATAAAGCCAGCTTTTCTTGACTACCATACCAATTATATCCTTTAATTTCTGAGTCCCTTATTTTCTTGGCCAATGGTTCTAAATATAATGCAAATAATAAAGGGGAAAATGGACACCCCTGCCTGGTTTCTCTGCTCAAGCAGAAATTATCAGAGAGGACCCCACTCACTTTAATTTTTGCCTCCAATCCTTCATATATCCTCCTAATCAACCTTATATATTTTTTTAGGAAATACAAATGCTTCCATTGCCCTGCTCATAAAGTCCCAGCTTACTCTGTCAAATGCTTTCTCTGCATCAAGACCCACCAACAGTGGTATTTTCTTATATTCTGCTTTCTTCTGAATCATCACTGTTCTGTTAATGTTGTCAAATGTTACCTCCCCTCCACAGAAGCACATTGATCCATATCTATCAGTTTTGGCATTCCTTTTGCCATTCTTTTAGCCATTATAGACATGAACACTTTATAATCATACTTTAGTATTGAAATAGGCCTGTATGAAGCTGGGTCTGATGGATCTTTTCCCTCTTTAAGTATTACAACTACCACTGCTTTCTTCCAGGACGTACTACTTAACAAGTGATGACCATAAAACCCCAGTAAGCAGGAGACTTGAAGTTTGTGATGCTTGGGTTAAAGTGACCTATCTGCTCCATGATAAAATGGACAGCTTAAAACCTTCAGATAGAATATATCAGTTCTGAAATGAATGCACATGCTAGGAAAACACAGGCCCAAAGTTAAATGAGTGCAACAAAAAGCAATAAATTAGAGCCCCAGTCAAGATGCTCTTCACAGAACCATTGCAAGCAAAATCTAAACTTAGAACTCATAATAGGTGAAATGCAAACAAAAGTACTACAATCAAAGCCACAATTCTAGACCTGCATTAAAGCAAATGTCCCTAGGAAGCTTCTTGCAGCGTATAAGAAGTGCCATTATGTGAAAATATTTCAAAACCATTAGGCACTTAGAAATGTGGAACAGGGTAAACATCCAAAATCTTATTACTGCAGTCAAATGATTCAAGTTTGTTGTAAAAACTGGATGACCCTGATGAAACTTATCCAGAAAGAAGTCACCTGTGCTAAGCCTCCCCCACCTGAGCTCCCTGGTTTCTTTCTACGTTTGCTCTTCTACCACAGGTAGGAGACTCCTCATCCTGTTCTCCAAGTACATTGCTGCTATAGTTCTTTTTAAAATCTGCTCTAGATTCTTCCATTCTGTCCTGTTTCAAGTTAATATACCTCTTCTAGTATAACATGGGGGGTAAGTTTTAATGTTGGGTATGATAGTGGGGGTTCAGTTTTAATGCTGGTTATGATAGTGGGGGGTTCAGTTTAAATTCTGGGTATGGTAGTGGCAGGAGCGGCCTTAGGTCAACTAGTGCCCTAGGCAAAAGGGCTCCACGGTGCCCCCCACCACACCATCTGGTGCCCCCATCCTGGTCTACCTACATCAAATAAATACTGGAAAAACGCCCCTGCTACAGTGGCACCCTAGGTGGCTGCCTAGTTGGCCTATGCCTAAAGCTGGCTATGGGTACTGGATGAGTTGAATTTTAATACCGGGCATGACAGCTGGGTAGGTTCAGTTTTAATGCTGGGTATGATAGTGGGGTATTCCGTTTTAATGCTGGGTATGATAACACTACCCTTTGACATTGTAGAGCCTTAGTTTTTTTGGCCCTGTTAATTAGCCTTGTGATATATCTCTGTGGATTTATAATTCATTGTACTTCCCCAATGCTAATTCACTTGAGGCCATCATTGATTGTGATCCATCAAAAACCCAATGAATCCCCTATTAATACAATCAGATGTACAGATGTTATATCATTTACTCCTGCCAAGTAAAGCCTCCAGTGAATGAAAATAAAACAAGAAAGCAAACATATGATTACAATAAATGTAATCTCACATCTCCTCCTTTCGCTTACCTCATATAGCTATGTGCTTGTCTCTATTTCTCCAAGGATTTTACCCTCTCAGCTGAGGCCCCATCATTCATGTTTGTGATCCTGCCCTATAAGAAGAGTGTATAAAATACCATTCCCATCCAAGCTCCATCCCAATAACTTCCAGCCACAATATTTGTTTAAATTAAAATAATATCAGTAGTGAATCATCTTTATGGCAAAACAAAACCCAATGTCTAGCTTCCACCACTTAGCAGTACAATGAGCTGGATACATTATGTTTCCACTGGGAAATGCCGAACAAATAGGGAGGACAGGCATAAATAAAGAGCATTGACATATCTAGTACAGGGGGAATAGGACCTTGTGTATGGAAAATACACAAAAACAAGTAAGGAGAGATACTTCATCACCCATTGGTGTCCACTTGACCCATTCTCTTTAATGTGAGATACTTTAAAGTGCATGTGGTAATGTAATATCTTTTTTTTAAAACAAGTTTATTGTTTTAACATATAAGAGAAATATCATAACAATTTTATACAAATAATTAAAAATAGGTATTATTATAATATTCAACAAAACAACTAAAGTATTTACAAAGACATCCACTACAATCAGATCAATTAATTAAAATAAAATACTGTGCTATTGAAATTAGAATTTTTTTAACAAATTTTGTAAATTATCCCATACAATAAAATGTGATGTTTTTCTAGTTGTTCTCATTCTAATTGTGCTTATTTCCATATGACACATTATATTCATAACATTTTTAAATTCATTGAACGAAGGAGGTGTATCTGAAATCCAATTTCTAGTTATTATTTTCCTAGCCACTGCTAGGATAGACCATAACAAGGGAAGCTTAATCTTTTTAACACATTGAGGTACCGGTGTGTTGAATAATATAAGAGACTTAGAAATAATGAAATTATCTGTAAAAAGAGCCTGCAAAAATTCATTAATTGACTTCCAGTATTCTTTCAACTTCATACAGTCATAAAACATATGAGCCCAGTCAGCATTAATTTCTACATTACATCTCTTACATAGATTATCTTTATTATTAATTTTATTCACCATCAAAGGTGTATAAAAAGATCTATGTAAAAATTTCCATGTATAAAGTCTCCAGACAATGGAAGATGTAGTTCTATAAGCAGATTCCAATATATATTGTTTATCTTGTTGAGTTGGTGGGTCCCCATTAATAGAGGTGAAATAATTCCAGTATGAATCTACATTGTAAAAAGTTTCTTGTCTGATAATTTTATGTATATATGAAAGTTTACCTTTATCAGAAACTTTATGCTGTAAATTTATTATCAAGTAATCAATCAGTTTTGGAATAGATTCTTTAACTGTTATAGACATTAGATCTATTCTATCAATGAGATGTTGTCTAAAGATCTGAACCTCTAACCAGCAAGTTTCTCTTAGATCAAATTCTTGTTTTAAGAAATCTAGATTTTAACTTTATTATCAGATATCAGCTGATACCAGTACTTTAGATTATTATCTATAGCTAAATGAGCTCCTTCAGAAGTAGATGACATAAGCATACCCTGAGTATAAATTATAGGAATACAATAAAATTCCATTCCCTATACTTAGGGTGCATGAATATAAAGTTACGATAACTAATAATAATATTTAATGGGTAACAGACCATATGTTTAGGTGTAATAGGTGAAGTACAAAATTCCTTTAGCAACCACAACATGGAGTTATTTATAATCATATTTTTATGTGTTAAGGAGATTTTCATGAAGTGCATACTAATTAGCTCCCAATAATCTTTCCATTTTGACATATGACCGATCTATTAATAAAGTAATAACTTTTATAATAGAAGAGATAATATATAAATTAAAGTCTGGAAAAGAAATACCCCTTGAGACCAGCTATTAGTATGTTTCTTTAATGCAATCCTAGGTCTATTAGGTGCCCATAAGAAATTTAACATTAGTGTATTCAGTTTCTTGATAGTTATTTTTGTAGGTGAAAGTATTATTGATTGTATTAAGTATAAAATCTTGGGGAATATTATCATTTTAATAATTGTAAGTCTCTCCTCCATAGTAAAATACATATTATTCCAGGTATTAAAAAGATTTTGTATATTAAGAAAACAGGTATTATAGTTATTATATATAATAGATTTAATATCTTTAGATAGTATTATACCTAAATAAGTTATCTGACCTGAGTTGGGTACATATTTAGTAAAATCACTAATGAGAGTATTTTTTCATGTATATATAGGTAGTATTTTAGTTTTTTCTTCATTGAATATTAAACCAGAAATACTTTTAAAATTCATCATTTTATCAAATAAAGACTGCATAGAAGAATTAGATCCTGCTGATGTAATTAGAACATCATCTGCAAAAAGTTGAATTTTTGATGTTGTATTTTCTTCTATTTCAAAACCCTCTATGTCAGTACTGTTTCTAATCAAATTAGCCCAAGGCTCCATTACTAAAGTGAATAATAGTGGAGAAAGTGGACATCCTCTGAGCTAACAGAATGGGAACAGGAAAGTGGACGAACCCTTTCAAAATCTCAGAAACAAGAAGTCCAAAAGTTTCTTCTGAGGAATAATGACATTTTAATTGTTACCTGGAAGGACAATTCTTATTAAACAATGCATAGGAATAATTGTGGAAGAGCTTAATTTTTAAGTCCCTATAGAGTGCCTGAGGTCCAGAAGCAAGTGGTCCATGAAGAAATAAAAATGTTAAAACTAAGAGTAATCTAAGTCAGCTAGTGAGTGGAATTGTAATATCACTCTAGTCCTGAAATCAGATGATACTGTCTGAATTTGCAATGGCTTTACAAAGCTTAGTAACGTCTCCAGGTTTGACAGCTACCTTTTGTCTAGGATAAATACGTTGGTGGAACTACCAGGGATATTGGCAGATTGCCTTAAACAATGAGGCTAAAGGGAAAATGCATATTCAACTTTAGATGGCCTATTTCAATATTCCATTCTTCCTTTTAATCTCTACATGGTTCCTTACTCACCTTCCAGAGATTGATGGATCAAATGCAAAAACCTGACCAGTCACATGTTACTGCTTATTATTATTTAGATGATGACATCATCTACTCAGGACACTGGGATTCACAACTTCCCAAAGTTCAAGCAGTGCTGGACTCAGGAAGACAAGCCAGGCTTACTGTTAGTGCTCCAAGACGTAAGGTTGAGATAACCAAGTGAAATACCTTGGTTATGTAATTCTAAGGGGGTTAATCAAAGCCAAGAAAAAAAGATAGTGATTTTGAGGGAATGGTCAGCCCGTCCCCCCCCCCCCAAAAAAAAAAAACAAACAGGTACAAGCTTTCTTATTTCTTGTGGGATACTGTAGAAAATTAATTCCCCAGTTTGCTTCCATAGTCTGTCTCCTCACAAACCTGACCATTATATAAGAGTGAGCTGTTTAAATTACACCCACAATATACAGCAAAATGGAATCTGGAAGAGAAGTTTGAGTCCAACATATGTGTTCTCCCAAATATTAATCCAGAGATAATCATTTTAATAAGACTTACTTTAACAGTTTTTCTAGTAGTTCATTTCCCTCATGTAGTAGTTAACTGAAATACCCATCTGTGTATCTATCCTGAATAATATAGATTTATTAAAGTAGTTTCTCAACACAAATCCATAAAGATATCATTATAGGTATGCATTCAAATAGGGCAATACTTATTTTGTGCTCCCTTTTCTACACTTATCTTGTCATAGGTGAGCAACCCATTCACCTTGGCACTGATCTCTGAAACCAATATTCCCCAATTATCTGTAAATAATGGACCTTCCTGATGAGTCACCTTTTACTATGGGACTACCATTCCATCAAAAGTGTTAGCGAGACACTTCTGTTATTGGCACCTTTTTCTTACCAAAGCTTATTATGTGGTCTGGAATCCTGCACAACAGAACATTTGAAACTTTTAACTCTGTTAACTGGTAGCATATCACCTTGTGTCTGTCTTTTCATTATTTGGCTTCATAGCTCAGTTGTTACATGGTGTAAGAAGTAATTGGATTTGAGACATGATA
Organism: Protopterus annectens; assembly: GCF_019279795.1. Classification (NCBI taxonomy): domain Eukaryota; kingdom Metazoa; phylum Chordata; order Ceratodontiformes; family Protopteridae; genus Protopterus; species Protopterus annectens. The sequence goes on from NC_056731.1 coordinate 253,243,674, forward strand.
CAATTATGACCTCCAGGAAATATCTCCCTATAAGGCATTTATCTGAAAACTGGGAAGTGTGCTTCAAGTAGTTTGATTTGTTCTTGAGGGTGAATAAAATAGCTTGGAAGCATGAAATATCATGACATTCCACATTTTTGCATATTGCAGGTGAAGAAGCAATCAAAGTGCATTAAGTGCTTGGATTTTGAGAAGGTGAGAAAGGCATTATATGTACTATGAAACAAGTTTCGGGACTATTACAACATGAGAAGAAAAATGCACTATAACTGCCATTTCTATTTCATGAGAAAGCAACATCATATAGAAAGTATCCATACATGTTACTGAATTAAAACAAAGAGCAAAATAGTTTGTTTGGTAAGTTATATAATTTATGGGTATGAGATAGAATTGTGTGTAGCATACAAAATGAACATACAGCAGGCAGATTGTTACGAAAAACTTATTTAACATTAAATAAAACTACAGATGTGTGTAGGTTCCAGTGAAAACACTTCACGTTAAGTAATTAACATAACAGAGCTAGTCACTCTTTTGGTGATTTTCATGCCTGTAGTGGCAGTTGTGTGGACACCATTATCTCATTCAAGCCAACAGTGCATGAAAGGCAAAACACATGCAGTGTTTTAGTTTCACTGTAACTTAATTGCAGTACTGAGTTTATAGCTTTCAGTGTCATGATTAAGAGAATTAAATGTAAAAAAGAATGATTAGAGCTGAAGAAAAAATGCAAAAGCTGCTTTCTTGTTCAAATGAAAAGAAATAAGGCATACGAAGCATGTCTCTGATAAGATTTGAACGAGTCGTGGCTAAAATATGAGAAAATGAAATGTTTTGCATTAGGTCAGTTATATAGTAGTTGTGATAGGATAAATCATTTAGTTAAACATGTGCAGAATGCAAAACAAAACAGAAGGTGTGACTGAAAAAAGTCCATGTAGTGAAACAGAACCATGAAAATTATTTATTTGATGGTACTGTAAGAGTTAAGATTGTGTAATGTACAAGTATATGAAACTGGGAGTATGTCTAAATAAGATGATTAATCAGAGGTTAAGATAGAAAAGCTCCAGTTAAACAGGGCTGGAGACAGAGGCAGTTGTGGCAGATGAAATATCTTAAAATTGACCCAGCTACCAGTAAAATGCAAAAAAAGAGGTGCTGTTGTTCATGTCTTCAATAAACAGCATGAGCTCAGTTGGTGTTCCTCTCCAAATAAAAAACAAATCAATAAAACAATGATAACTCACAATTTTGTGAGAGTGTCCACAATGTCCGCCCTTCTAGAGGACACAAAATTGAAACCTTTCTTTAATGAATTAGTCTCTGCTTCTGTAAAAACCCTGTGTGACAGGTTGTACATTTTGAAATCCATACGCATTACCTGCATGTTCGATGCCATTCTTGATTTTTTTCCTCTACGAAACGTACGGTAAACACTGGCTTGATTCGAAGTTTCGGCTACCTGCATCACTGTCGGATTGTTGTAGCTGTTCAAATTCCTCCTCAGTGGTACAGTTTGCTTCCTTGGTGTCACAGTCTCCCATTGGCCATGTTGCACTGTTTTTTTCTCCTGCAGAGGCTTCGAGCGCCGAGGGGATAAAAAAGACTTGGAAAATCTGCTGTTTTCTTGATTGTAAAAGCCTCCATTCAACATTATGTCCAAGTTCACCAATAGACACAAAATTGTGAGTTACCATCATTTTATTGATTTGTTTTTTATTTGGAGAGGAACACCAACTGAGCTCTTGTTGTTTATTGAAGACATGAACAACAGCACCTTTTTTTTGCATTTTACTGGTAGCTGGGACAATTTTAAGATTTGTTTTTTCGATTTAGAGGTTATTAAAGAGGAAGATAAAGATTTTTTGGGGTCCAGCATCAGTTATAAAAATGTAGCAAGTAATGGTATTTTGAGTTATTCTAGTATGCATCCCACTTATGTGAAATACAACATTATACAGGGGCAGTTAATAAGACTTAAGAGACTTACAAGTGGCGAAGCACAGTTAGATCTGTTAGTGCAGGAACTGCATTTTAGATTTAAAAACAGAGGGTACCCTTCCAAAATTCTGCACGACATTATTAGTACAAACGAAAAGGAGGGGCTCAGAGGAAACACACAGGACAAGAAGGACTGGGTTACGTCAATGTTGCTAACCTTTAACATAGCAAAGAAATCAAAAATATAGTGTCCAACAACTGGAGAATATTAGTTTCTAACAGTGATCTTCAGATGGTAGTAGGAGAAGCCCCCATTTTTGTTAACACAAGAGTAAGGAATTTCAAAGAAATGTTAGAAAGTAGACCAAGGAAAATAGCCCCAAGTTAACACAGGTACTTTTAAATGCAAAAGCTGCAATTTTTGTAAATACATTTCAGAGGGACCAGAATTTGATATTGTAACCCAGGACAAGATGTGGCATGTTCCAGGTATTTTCAATTGTAAATCTACCTTTGTGGTATATATGGCAAAATGCTCCACCTGTTTTTCGTTTTATATTGGGAAGACCAATAGGCAACTTAAAAACAGGATGTATGAACATTATTATGCCATTAGAAAGAGAAATATGGACAATGCTCTTTATAAGCACACTTTAAACTGTGTGGGTAACAATGATGGTGTTAAGTTTCTTTTCACAGTTACAGATCATGTTCCAGTGGATTTCAATGGAGACAGATGGGGAACTAGATTTTAGAGTTCAAATGGCAGGTTCTTTTGGATTCATGCAGGGCACCAGGGCCTAATAATGGTGTCAACTATAAAGCTGTGTTGAAAAGAAAAGCCTATTATAATAAATGTAAATAGTTTATATGTTTGTTAAAAATGAATGCATTATTTAGGATGTATTTTATACACATACATATATTTTTTACATTAAGTTTTAAGAAAACTGAGATCTGATTGGTTTGATGTGTACTGATGATGCTATAAAATGGGACAGATTTTTAACAGTTTGTTCTGATGAAGGCCTAATTTTTGGGCTGAAAGCACTAAACCAGTGGATTAAAGTATTTTTCTGTGACACAGTGCTTCACCATTACATGTGGTTTTCCTTTTAATTTTACAAATGTTACACAAGGTGTGAGACAAGTCTGCAGTTTTTTTTGAAGTACAAACTAAAAGTATTTCTTCTGTCGCCTAGTTTTTTCTCACTTCCTCCTTAATACAGTTTCATGTAATAAGCTGCAGTACTTTGTAACTCTTTAGACAAGCTTTTCTGCTAACTAAACCTGTACCTGGTTAACCCTCTGCTTTGAAACTATTTCTGCTAAACCCCATACAATAACTACGATTCTGTTATATAGCAACTTCTGCCAGTACTTGCCTTGGTCAGTATACTTTACTCTCTCTTCTAGCAGCTTTCCCTTGTAACATCACCTTTTATTATTTTTTACCACAAAAGCTTCTTACCTTGCTCACCTCCAAGCCTAGAGATAGTTTTTTTTCTCTTTCCATACTTCTTTGCCATTTTGGCTGGTATAGGCCACACCACGTGCCCTCACTCCACTCCCCTACCTTATCCCCAATTTCTACCCACCCCATCTATCCCTAATTTTATGCTTACACAACCCCCCCTTCCTGTACATAACTTCCCCTCTTCCTAGCTAAGCAACTTAGCATTCTGTTACCCCTCATCTGTCATTAGCACCTGATATTCTAATCCTACTATGTGTAGCTCCATCTTTCTAGCTCCAGCTATTTTACCTTTCTTCCATAGTACTCTTCAGCCTCCGTCACATTGTTTACTCCCACCATTACCTCCTATTACACTCCTTCTCTTCAGCATCTTATTTCTCCTATATATATGCTATATCTCTACAGCTGTCCTCTTTCTTCTCCCTTCTGCCTTCTCTGTATTCCATAGTTCTGACTTCCATATTCATACTTACCCAAAATCCTACCTACTTTTTATTTCCTTTTGATAATATAATTATATTTAGATATACCATCTATGCTCCATCATTGTCTTCACGTCTCTTGTCTCCAATACTCACCAAATATACTCTTCATCTAACTGTACAGTAATCTACACCTTCTGCAATCACACCTTACATGCTATATGACACCTTTCTCACCTATTTCACAATCCCCTGCTCTTATTCATGTGTCTATGTCACTTGACTGCCATTCACTATCAAAATTGCTTCTAGCTTATTCTGCTTCCCCCTATCTCTTTTGCAGATATTAATATTGTAACTCTTTTCTCTACCCATATATGGTAAAATTTAAATTCAATACCAACATACTGAAAATCCATCCCACTAGTCTGTACATAGTATAAAAATATCCTTTTATGCGGTGATGACCACCCAAACCCAGGTCCTGACTGCTTCTCTTCACCACCCTCTCTCTTTTCTACTGTAAGAAAATCTACTAACAATCTGCAAATCACATCCATGAATATTCAAAGTATAGTAAGCAAAGTTTCTAAATTTATGGCCTGGATCACTCATTGCTCCCCCGACATTATTATTCTTTTAGAAACTTGGCTCAAGCCACATAAAAAGGCTCAGAAATTCTCCCCCCCTGGATGCACTATTATTCGCTTGCACAGATTAAAAAAGAAAGGTGGCAGTGTAGACATAATGTTTTCTAACCATATTTCTATCTTTCCTTCTTCTATTTCTCTAGCTAAATTCATCTCCGCTGAGATCCTAGTCTTTCACTGTAAATTAAATGATCATAAAACACTGTGTATAATTGCCCTATGTATTCATCCAAGAAATAACATCCCTATTCTGGAAGACATCCTCCACTGGATATCTAGTTCCATTTCTCATGAAGTAATAATTTTTGGTGACATTATTAAACGGCAAACCTTCACTTCAGATTACCCTTCCACTAATATCAATCTATATAGATTCAGACAATTCATAACTTCCCATACTCACTTCAACAAAGCTAATAACACTGGGACTACCCTGGACTGGATCTTAGTTTCAAATCTAAATCTTTACCACTCTTCATAAACCCTCCCAGACTCCTTCAGTGACCACCATCTCACTTATGTTCAGACACTAGCAACTCATCATACCAATCAGCACCTTTAGAAAGACTGTTGTAACCTCTCAAATTTCAGTTCAATATCTTTAATGATATTCTCAATACCATTAATTGGTCCATCCTCTATTCCCTAGCATTGGATAATGCTGTTCTAAAATTTAATACAATATTTCTTGACACTTTCAATAGTCTTGCTTCTATAAGAAAAAAGAGAGCTACATTCACCCAAACACCCTGGCTATCCCCTTCTAGTAGACAATTAATGCATAACAGAGACAAAGCTCAGAAAAATTGACAAAATTACAAATCCCAAGCTCACCTACAGACCTACAAACAACTTTGAAACATGACAAAATCAACTTACTGGTGATAAGAAATGTTATTACTTCAACCCACAAATTAACCAAAAAAACAACCCCCCAAAATGTTGGTGTACTATCAAGAAAATATTGCACCCCAGAACTTGTAGTATCCTTAAGCCTGTCTACACATCTCTCCCTTAGAAACTGTTTCTAAATTACCAAAACTCCCTACACAACCCAGCACCTAACAGACTTCTAACATCTAACAATGCCACTTTCACATTAAAATCTGTCTGTACTCCCTATATAAAAATGTACTATACAAACTTTAACTCTGCTTACCCTCCATTGACAGTCTCCCATCAGAATATCTAAAGATTGCTGCTCCCTCTATTACCTATCCAATTTCTGTCTTAATCAATCAATCAATCAATCAATCAATCAATCAATCAATCAATCAATCAATCAATCAATCGATCAATCAATCAATCAATCAATCAATCAATCAATCAATCAATCAATCAATCCATTCATGTGTCATATGTCCCATCTCTCTGGAAAAATTTTACTTCATTTCACTTCATAAAGGGGGGGGGGACTCCACTGATATAACAAATGTCATACCTATTGCAGTCTTGTTCTCCCTGTCCAAAATATTAGAAAAAACATTCATAAACATCTTTTACAATATTTGCACCAAGAAAACCTAGTAAACCACCAAAAGGGGAGGGGTGTCATAATGGTTAAGGTCTTCACCTCACAGACACAAGCCACTGGGTTTGACTCTGACCTTGGGTTATTGGCTAGGCTTGTAATAGTCTGCAGATTGATTACCTAGTATTTACCTATGAACATATGAACCTATAAAATAATGTACAAGCCAAACAGTAGAACTACGAATCATCTGAAAACATGGCTCAAACCAGTCAAGAGACTCAAGGAATTGTAGAAAAACGAATTTATTTCTTAAAAGTTAAGCACTTTTATCCCATGTGCTCAGGACTTCATTGGAACTGAACAGCTCACCATAAAATGTCATTAAATATTAATTAAAATTGGACCAATCACAAAACTCCATTAGCATATAAAATTAATCTAACTAGAAGTCATTTTAAAGACACCAGTATCACATAAATACATCAATCTAAATATTTCAATAAAAATTCACCCTTTTAAGAGATGTATATTAAAACATTAAAACATATATTGGGAACAAAACCTGAGTAGGGAACTATAATTTTGCTGCCCTAAACTTCACTAAACTAGTCAAGGAGACAGCATCATTTAACCCTGGCTTTTTACTTGTGTTTAATCTCACCTCCTATAAAGATTTCCTATACTCTAAGGTATGCTCACAGGGACCACCCTTTGGACTCCTAAAAAAAATTCTTACTAACTCCTCAAGAGTTACTTTAGCTAATGTGTACCTTCTTCCTTCACTACTATATGCCTCACCAATTCATACCAAGTTTCAGATTCACTAAGATTAAAACTTGAGCTTTGCCTCAACAAAGTAGCTAGATTTGCAGCCAATCAGACATACAACTCCCATCACTGAACTGTCTCGAGTTACCTCACTTCCTCAAGTTTACTCATCTCCTTCTTGCTCATAAAATGGTATACACATCTTCGTTCTGCCCAGCAACCAGCACCTTTCTTAACCATTACCTTTCAAATCACGCTCTTCGCTCATCTGAGAAATACCTCCTTGAAATCTATACACCAAATAAATTATTCCAAAGTCTGGAACAGTATTCCCACAGATATTAGAGCAATGTCCTGTAGTTGTGTTTAAAGAGATTCCTTCTTAACTCTTGGCTCTGTACACGTCTTACACCAGGCTGACACTACTGTTTATTTCTTCTTCTCTTTCCCTTGTTTTTTTTCCTCTTTCCTTTCTCTCTTCTCTAATTTGCCAGATCTCCAGTTACTTCTCCTGTGACTCCCTACTTTAACTTCATTTTTTCATCTCTCCCCAACTGTAAAATCTCTTAGCTTTATTTCAGTCATTTGCCAATATGTTTACGTTTATCGTCAGTTATCACTATTGACAGTATCTTACTTGGTGTTTAATAACTTATTACTGGTGTTCATATTCACTGTATGTTCGACTGATTTGATTTTATTTATCCCATGTGTTGATTATCCTACTGGATACTGTACTTTGTGGGTTAATATTATGTTATGTATTAATATTAATTGAACTATGTGGAGCTATTCTCTCTCTGGGCTTCCGCTAAAAATGGGATTCATGCCCAGTCGCACTTTCCCGGTAAACAAATGTAAAATAAAAAAAAAAAAAAAAAATTAATACATACTGCCACAGAACAGACTGTATGTTATGGTAGTTCGATGGGACTGGGGATATACTTAACTAATTGTGCAAAACTGCAAAGACTGATGGATGTACAGTACACCCCCACTATCAGACAGATTCCAGGAAACACAACATTATATCTCAATTTTCTGTCTTTTAATACTGGTACAAATGTCAGATTGCCTACTACTTGGGAGGTCAAAGGTGGTAGATGGGCAGTAACTGCTACATGATACTTTACTCCATCATTCAGACACACAAATTCATTTACATGTCTCACTGTGTATGACTGCACTTTGCACACATTTGAATGGTATTACGTTTGCAATACCTACTCACTGATGATGTCAGGGATCTGCTTGAAGGTGTGACATTTCAGTTGACCATTAGGGATAATGACAGTGTATACTTTTGCCTACAGGACTCTGGTGCACCATTGTGATGTATCAACAAAATTGGATGTCATGTTTCTGTGATATCTTGCCACTTTAGAGCAACATATCCCTAAAATGAGTATATATTTATATGTTCATAGGTATATAGGTTAATACTAGGCTTCTGATCAAATGATCCATTTGTAGCCTAGCCACATAATCCCACAATGAATTTATTAAGACTTGTATTATATGAATTAATGCCAGACTCCCATCAGGATGAATTACTTTGGATCTAGTTGCATCCCCTTTGCATAAGGACTTGAGGTGCCAGATCAGAATTGTACTTATAATTGCTAATCTAGTCATTCAGCTCCCACTTAAGAGGGTCAGGAAACTATTATGCTTTACATCTGGGGGAGTACATTCCATAAAAGAGGTATTCTCTGTGATAGATAGCTATCACACAAGCAGGTTGTATTTATATTTCAGTGGAAGTTGAGATCTTTTAAGCAGATGCCTAGGGTGTTATTAGTTTTGGGGATGTGAAGAAGGTTGCATAGGACCAAACCATTTGAGGCTCTGTAGACTACCCTTTCAAAAGTTGATAGGAAATGGAAAGGAGTGAGAGCATTTTAAGGTTGTCCAGATATCTGAAAATGAAAGCTTCCGTGATTGTCTGAATAAGAAAACACTGTGTTTTCTTGAGCTGGGTCATGTGCTTACATAAATACCAAAGGGGATTTTACTCTATAACTGCCAAATTAGGGAGGAGTAGGGGTGGGATGGGGTGATGACTTCCTTAGATCGAGAAGATATACATATTATCAAAGGGTAGTTCATTGTCAATGAAACATTCCATGTCCCTAATGATGTAATCAGCTTTTATGGGCATGTTACCTATGTGATACGAACATGGGTACCCAGGCTTGTAAAGGACTCAGTGATGCATTTCTTGACATTTAGTTTGAGGCCATGGTCTAAGCATCACTTGTTAGTGTGTGTTGGGCCCTCCTGGAGAATCTGGTGATAAGTTGGGTCATTTGCAATTATCAGAAAACTTCATCAGCCACAGGATCATTGTGCCAGCCTTGCTGTTAGGAAGCAGATACAAAAGAGGAATGGTCCCAGTACAGATCCCTAGGTCACACAGCTGATAACCACTCTTTGGTTGAGAGTCTGCCTCCAAAACTAATAGATTTGGGTTCTGTCAGAGATCCAGTTTTCTATCCAGTATGTAGCAAAGGGGTTTACATTTAGTTTTTTTTAGCTTATCAATGATATCAGAATGTGAGATTGCATCAAAGACTTTGTACAAATACAGGTACACAGTGTGAACCAATTTGTCTGAGTCCACTGTCTCAGTGGCATGTTCCAAAAAAAAAAAAAATTACAGGTTTAGGACTTATGATCTGACTTTAACCAAAATTGTTTAGTTCCACAGTTTGAAGACTGCCTATAATAATGCACTCCACTGACAGATAAGGCTGGTGAGACTTATGAGTCTGTAGTTTACCTGATCAGTAGTGGGCCCCCCTCTGTAGACTGGGATGACAGATCTCTGTACCTCTGGCATGAATCTAGTGGAGAGGTCGAGATTGACTAGATTTAATATGCTTTGCCTGATGTATGTGCAGATGTGCAGATATAAACCGATCCATAGAAAGGTATGAGAGGTGTGGTGCTGACCTATGGTCATTGAGCTGGCATGCAAAGCATTGTCTCACCACATATTGATGCAAACGTCAGGGTTATACAGAACCCATTCTTACAGTCTAGCTATCTTAATATGATATCTGACCAGTAACACAGCTAGGGTATGGTGAATGGGGCATCCACCCCAGATGCAAAGTGCTAGGGGACATGATTGGCCGAAGCTGATTTGTCTTCAATGCATTACCAGCATTTGAATGCCAATATTTGCATTCAGAACTAAACTGCTTTAGTGCTCTGCATATAGCAGGGCATTGGGGCAAAAACTGCTTTTTTTCTGCTCTTCAACTAAAGGTTTAAGTGGCAGTCTAAGCATCAGAATAGCTAGATAAACCCCCTCCATGGTAAAAGGAGATATGATGAAAACAGTAAGGGATCGTCTGGTCATAAGATCTTTTTCCTTATGCCCAACACATATAATAAATAGTCATTTGATAGCACTATAAGCAAAAAATAAAAGACTAATAAAAACACATAACTCTGCTCAGATTCAAAAACGTCTGCACTTAGTCTAACAAATGTATTTTAATGTAAAATGTTTGTATTTATTTAAACATCACCTACAAGCAATCATTAATAAAATGGAGAAACATCAACCAAATTTATATAGTTTGAAAATGTCATTATAAAAGGGTGAAATGAACCAACTTAGTAAACTATGTAGGGACACTGTGCAACTTTAATTTATTTGATTATTTCATTTGCTGACTGTAAGAATATAAAGTTTTTAGAACAGTTCCTCATTACATTACATTACATAATACATTGCATATATCTTTTTTTAATTTATTGATTTAATGACTGATTTACTGGGCAAACAAACATGCAACAGATTATATATATATATATGTGTGTGTGTGTGTGTGTGTGTGTGTGTGTGTGTGTGTGTGTGTGTGTGTGTGTGTGTGTGTGTGTGTGTGTGTGTGTGTATATAAAAACAAATTATTTATTTATTTAATGACATTTGCTTATGTATGTGTGTGTGTATGTATATATATATATATATATATATATATATATATATATATATACAGTAATCTTTTTCAATGCTCATAATAAAACAAACTCTAACCATTCTAAATACAACACACCTAACAATTATCAATCAGAACACAGCCAAAATAATTCAATAAATACATAAAGATTTTTCCTTTCAAATCTGTTTAATACTGACTCTCATTTAATCATGGATAGCTATCTGCATGGAAATAATTTATCCACTTATATTCAATACATTCAGTGTTTAATATAACATCACAACCTCTATTACTTACTAATAGTACTAATCACTTTAAATTTAAACTTATGGGGCTCATGCATATCCATTATGTGCTAAGCCAAATCATTGCTATTAACTTTTCTATGTATATAGGAAAGATGTTCTGATAAACGTTCTTTTAACATCCTATTTGTCTTTTTTATTTGAAACTTACTTCTGCTAATTGGGAGCCAGTTTTGATTGTCTGATATTTAATAAACAGCTGGTATGGGAGTGTAGGGAAGTTTGCCCCCTGCAAAAACATTGTTTTTGATGTATTTAGTTTCTGTAAACCTTTTTTGGTTTAGGGCTTTTTTGTTGACTATTTTCATGTCAACTTTAATGCGGTTTAGACTAATTTAAGTAGATCTGTATCTCTGTCTCTCTATCTATCTGTCTGTCTTTCTGTTATTCCAGTGAAACATATGAATTCCAGAATTATGCTTTTATGGATAATTCAAAGCCCTTGAAGAACTCAGACATGAATTCTCTTCAAATTTTAGTTTCAGCCAGTCTTTACAGAGTTTAATATACATTTTGTATCATGTTGTATTAAACTAAATCTAGATTTCATATGAAATTAAAATGCCACCACATCTCATAACTGTACAGACTTTCACAGATTGTTCAGGTTTTTGTCTCATAGTTTTGGACTATTCCTCATAAAATTGTTTTCTGGCAAATCATTGAGGGCTGAAATCTCTAAATAATGACAGACATTTGAGTTTCAGACTTCATATCCTTCAGAACGTGCTTACTAATATAATCTGCTATTCTAACAACTTTTTAAGTTTATGAAAGCAATATTTAAAATCTGTCTGCGATTTTGGTCCTTTCACCCCCTTTAATTTTGACTTTGTCCAGAATTATTATGCTAAGAAGCTGAGGGTCTGTTCTCAACATTGCAGTGGCATGCATTACCCATACTATTTTTGGCTAACTACCTTCAGCAATAAAGTTTCAAGCTGGTCGTTGTAGCCATTTTAGTCACATGTACATCAAAGCAAGCTGCAAAACTGTAACAGTATAGGGACTTAGGAAAATCTTGTACCTAAGCTTGCTGATGGAAGAGTTTCACCTCAGATTTGTCTAAAAATTTTTTTCATTCCCATGATTGAGAACTAAGAGAATGACCAGTCAGCTTTCACATCTCTGCTATATTCTGCTTTCCTTTAAGCCAAACTTAAATTTCATGTGTAACAAATTTGGGAAATGCTAGTCTGGGTTTTCTCTCTTGGAAATTAATTGCTGCATTATTATTTCCTGGAATTATATTCTTACATACTGGTTTTACAAATCTGTCAGCCAGAGTACAACTTTAAGTACTGTCTGTTTGCCCAGTGACATGTCAGGCGCAGTATTAGTTCATTTTTTACTGATGTTAAACAGTTTCTTCTTTTATTCTGTTGCAGTATGAATAAGCTAAAGAAAAAAGCTCTCTTAAAGCTAGAATTTGTACATATGTTATTCCTTATGCCGATGCAAAATACAGTCTTGGATTTTTATATCCATAGATGCTCATTCTAAACACGTCTTTATATTTAGTGTGTGTAAATGTCAAGCAGAGAGAAACTCACTCTTCACCTTGGGGCTGATCTTTTTGTTTGCTTCACAGTGTCATATGACATGCCATTAAATAGTTTTTACATGTGGATACTACAGCTATATTTCAAAAATGTTGTGACAAGTTCGCTATATGACTTATGGTTCCACTCTCTCACAGATGTGCAACAGTCCACACTGTATGGCAATCAACTGGCCATTGTCCACACAGAAGTAAATCTATTGCTGGAAATGTGAGAAGTAACAAAAATGCTAGAAACTGCTGATGGCGTGTGGGTGTTTTCCCATGTTCTTTTGAAATGAATGTTTGCAGCAAATATAGGCGAGTCATTCTTTTCAAAAGGGACTGAATTACTGTCACACTGTCTCAGGTGAGTATCTCTGATTTCAAGTTAAAGTGTACTACTTAAAAAAAAAAACAACAACAAGAACAAAAAAGACAATGCACACAGGATTAGTGTTAGGCTCACCACCTTTCCAAATACCCAAAGTGGGGCATTTTTTATGGTATGATGAGAATTTGCTGGACTTCATCTTTTTTGCAAAAATAAAAGCTCAGTCTTTTATACTTTGTGTTGTTTTATATCATATTAAGGCAATTTGGGTACAAAATATTTGTTTCATGCAACTATTCAAGAAAACTTAAAAAATACTTTTTGCCCTGAAATCTAAATCTGTTTTGTCATCTTTCATGTCATTTCAAAGATCACAGCTTCCCAGGTAGGAAGTGCCCTGCATGGAAAGAATAATTTAAATCATCCTGTGATGACAGGCACAGTGTGTCCCAGTTTAATCTGCATAGACAGTAAAAAGAGAGTAAGACGAGGAACCACACTAGTAGGAATATGACTCGGATGACAATGTTTTGCAAAATATGTCCAGTGTTTGTGGGGGATGTGGTTGCTATGAAATGTAAGCTAGAGTGGAAAGCATGACCTGAATGTTGTAGTTAACAAACAAGTGAAAGCATTCAACAATTTATTCTTTATCAGTCTTTCTGGACAGGAGCCAAGTCTCCCTGGCAGCAACCTTATATGGTAACAATTGTGTGGAAGAAAACATAGCACTCTTTAAAAATATCCCCGAGAATGATGCTTCGAGTTGCATTACAGGAAAATGGAATTTTCACACTGAATTGAAAAAAAATATCAGGAAATAACTTCCGAGTAATGGGCTGATAAAGCTTGTTGTTGAAACACCAGTGTGGAATGGGCAGGGTTACCAAAGGCTTTGAATATTTTATCTATTGCCTCTGCTTTTGATTTGCTTCTAATTTGCTTCTATCATTCAGCTCTCAACATTGCATAGTAATAAAAGCAAGTGTGAGAATTAGTGTAAAAGAGCTACTGTATTATTTTCTGCTTTTATTCACTATTGCAAGTAAATATGTTGTTACAGTTCAGACAATGCAACCTACAAGTGTAACGGCCTTAAATTTATATTACTAGAAATGTCATCTGAGTGATCAACATTGTAGGAGACTAGGCCTTGCAGAATTCTACTCAGTTCCTTTAGTATTCAAGCTTCCTTGTGTGACTCTTGGTTCTAAACAAGAGCTCTGAATGTTGCCTTGACTAAAACAATTTGTCTGGACCCTATATTATTTTTTTGGAAACTAGAGTTTCTTCTACAGCAGATTAATGTGTGCTTCACATGAATGAAAAACTGCTTAGGAGCATGCTATTACCTATTAAAAATTATCAGAAGGCAGTGTTCGCATTATTTGTTTGCTAGAATTCTTTCAACCTTAATTCGGAGCAACATAAAACTACTTACCAGAGTCTACTGTATGCAAAGAAATATTTTCTGTCTCTGCAACAAGTAATAACTTGTTGGACAATTCCAATCATAAAATAAAAATCATATTTAATTATAACTTGACTTCTTATGCAGTAGTAACTTGTGTACATCATCCCAAGTGGTTAATCTTATTTCACAATTTGTTATACTCAAAATGGTATAATATTCCTCTCTACTCCTTCATTATCAGACATATAACAGAATATAAAGCACTTTTTGGTATGTATCTGTCCGGACATACGAATCATCTTGAAAAACCCCAGTGGTCCCACACAAAGAAGATCAAGGACCTGGCACCAAATGCTATGCTGATTGCCTTAAAGCATTACATGTCTTCTGTGTTTTGTACAAACTCGTAATGGATGACCTCTGCCTTGCCTACTTTAAAGAACTAAATTTCCACCATAACATAAGCAGAACCTGTTGGTGGAATAGAGAGTGCTCTCAAATAATTCCTCTCCTCTCAAACAGACTTAATTAACCCTCATCAAACACAACCTAGATAAGTGAATGAAAGATTGTTAATTCAACCCAGATCTACCCCTCTATCCTTCATAGGAAGGAGAACCAAACAAATAGTGCCTTCCAAACCAAGTACTGGATGCAAATCCCCTTCCCATGGTTGGGGAACTAACTCAAAAAACCTGAGCAAGTAGTAAAATTTGCTGTTAAGAAAGAGTAAGCTTTTAGGGGGATTTTATTGTCTAGGCTACAAATGATCAAACCAATCAACAGCCTAGAATGATCCTATAAAATGGCTCAACAGGGACTGGTCCACTGAGGTGAATTTGTTATTCAGACTGTCAATTTTCCCACAATGCACTTTGTGTCATCATGGTAATACAAGTGCTAGATGTCATACATTTGGGTGCCTTGTCTCTTTATTTACTTGGAATGGCATCACTGTAAATCAGTGGCCTCTTTGACTATGTCTGTGGAGGGAGTTAGAGTTATAATTCCACAGAGTTTCTGTGATTTTTGTTAAATGTAAGCAACTAAAATGTCTTACATTGCATTCTTAAAATTTTCTAGATGAAGTAGCAAAAGTTCATGTTTCTGCTATGCACCCTGGCTGTTAATTCAAAGAACATCTCCTCACCAGTTTCTCTCAATGTATTGCTAAGGTTAACAGTTCACACATCACAGACCTATCAGGTTAGTTTAAAATATGTAATGCAGGTTTGGGATGAATTTTCTACAGCAAATTTTAATTCAGGAAAAAACATGATGGGAAAATGACTCATTGCTGCTGCCTGTGACAGGAAAGGGATGCATTAATAGGT
The DNA here is from genome assembly GCF_019279795.1 of Protopterus annectens. Taxonomy (NCBI): domain Eukaryota; kingdom Metazoa; phylum Chordata; order Ceratodontiformes; family Protopteridae; genus Protopterus; species Protopterus annectens. Next base: position 253,259,295 of record NC_056731.1, read on the forward strand.
AATCAATGGTTTGTTAGTGTTTTACTAAATAAAGCTGTTATTACAGACAGAAAAATATTGGATGAGGTAAAGTGGATGAGACAGTAAATGTCCTTTAACCAAAGTAAAAAGTATTTCACTAGAGGCATGTGTTCTTACTTTTACCATATAATCTATGAGAAAATAAGACAGTGGACAATTAATTATATAACTGGGTAGAGACTGAGGGCAAGCACTTGGGGCTTAGAGGAGAACAGAAAATAAAGGATTTAGAGTTCCTAAAAGTACATGGGGTCATTCATATATTTTTTAGGAAAGCAGCTTCTATAGCAAAAGTGGAGAATTCATGGGCACTATGAATTTTCACAACTGTCACACTGCAATGTTATGTTCTTAATTTGCTAAGCAGGAGATAATCAGGCCCACTGGTATTTCTCATATCTTCCCTGTAAAAAAAAAAAAAAAATCTGAATCAAAAACTGTGTAATTACGTACAGATACCAGACCTGTATATCTGTCTTGCATTTGCATGCAGTACTTATAGGTCCATACACAGACACACACACACACACACACACACACACACACACACACACACACACACACACACACACTAATGATTTTAATTATATCAATGCTATTATTAATTACAACTTCTCACTCTCTCTCCCCTCTCATTTTTTCCCTCTGTCGAAGCACTTTTATTGGCAGAGACAAGTGAGATCAGGTACTGTACCATGATGTGTTCTATTAACAAGTCTGCAGACACAAGAACCAAGGCTCAGGATAACTGCAGGATGAGGCCAGCACCCTAGCTGTTCATCTTATACACAGCAATGGTAAAGGAGTAAGTGTTGCCTCATCCCCATCTGTCTCTGTGTTCATGTACCTGTGTTTTATAAATGCTTGCTAACCTTTATTTTATCAACTTTTCATTTACCTTGATTAACAGTGTATAGTTTTTTTCAAAATGGGCTGTTAAGCTTCAGATTAACAATAATACACAAAAATAAATGCATCCTTCTACCACAAAAAATGTTGTGTTCTTAACTTAAGGCTTCACCTCCTGTGTTCCAGTATTGTCAGTTTCTAAAAACACTCTTCATCAACAGGACAGACAAGAAAACCTGCTTCTTTTATCTTTAATTTGCTGACACCAGTATCACATAGCCCACCCCAGCATGAGTGTCTGGTATAGTAAATTCACTTACTGGATTTATTTTTCTCTGTGTGGATTTTTCGGTGCACTGGTCACACAAATACATTCTTAACTTCCCTTATACAAGTTAGACTCTAGTTTCTTGTCTTAGTGTTGCACAATAACCAAATTTAGTGTGTATCCTTGCAAACAGTAACATGAAAGTGAATTTTATACAAACAAAAAGTGCCTTTTATGTATGATGTAATCTCATGCAAACAAGGCCGAGCTTTACCTTTTTAATGAATGACCTAGGCCATTTGATGGCTTCATCGTCTCATAACTTAAAATGCTTTCACACAAGGGCATAGATTTATACATCTAAATGCTTTTTTGTTGTCTTCTGCTAGGAATAAAGCTGACAGTGAAACTAGTTTCAACTGATAATACATCATGATGTAATTTGCCTTTAATATTGGTAGTGTCACCATAACTCTTTTTATATCAGATTACTGTCAAATAAAGCATACTGTGTAGACATCACAATAGCATATACATACACCCACATGTTTCCCAGAACAGGCAGACATCACAGTCTGATGAAGTCTCATCTCTTCAATGAGAAAAAAGTTTATTCTGTTTTTCATGCAATGTGAATAATTCCCTTTTCAACCTTTCATTTCATGTTTTTTTCACTTTTCTGCAACATGTACAGTTGCTATAGTGATGTTCAGCTTCTTTTGGGGGTTGAACTGTAGATAAAAATAATTGATTATGTATATCTGATTGGAAATATGTATGTCTGTGTGTGCATGTATGTGTGTGTATGCGTGAGCACAATATTACTGACTGGTGTATTGTTTGCTGAGAGTCTGTATGTGAGTGTGTTTGTGTATGCTTTTGAGCTTTGTCTGTGTGTGTGTGTGTGTGTGTGTGTGTGTGTGTGTGTGTGTGTGTGTGTGTGTGTGTGTGTTTGGGGGCCTGTGAGAAGGCATTGGAAACACTGGTCACAGTTAAAACTATTCTCTTTATCTGTTGTTTTTTCCCATGGGACAACAAGAAACAAAGGAAAGACAATAAAATGAATCCCCTCATTTCTGGTACCCATACTGATTATTTCTGAATCCTAATGCACTGGAATTTATGGCCTCAGTGAAGGACGACAACATGAGTATCCACAATCATATTGCACACAAACTGAAACTCATGATACTTCACTTCGATTTTATCTGTGTTAAAGTTTGTGCGTGTTTGTGTGTGTGTGTGTGTGTGTGTGTGTGTGTGTGTGTGTGTGTGTGTGTGTGTGTGTGTGTGTGTGTGTGTGTTTGGGGGCCTGTGAGAAGGCATTGGAAACACTGGTCACAGTTAAAACTATTCTCTTTATCTGTTGTTTTTTGGGACAACAAGAAACAAAGGAAAGACAATAAAATGAATCCCCTCATTTCTGATACCCATACTGATTATTTCTGAATCCTAATGCACTGGAATTTATGGCCTCAGTGAAGGACGACAAGATGAGTATCCACAATCATATTGCACACAAACTGAAACTCATGATACTTCACTTCGATTTTATCTGTGTTAAAGTTTGTGCGTGTTTGTGTGTGTGTGTGTGTGTGTGTGTGTGTGTGTGTGTGTGTTTGTGTATTTATGTATGTCTTAGTGATTTGTCTGGTTCTTTGTGTGTGTGTGTGTGTTTGTGTGTGCATGTATCTGTGTGTGTGTCTGTGTGTACATATGCATTTTCTTTTATTTTTTTCAGAAAGCAGCATTGACACTGTAGTACTTATGCAAATGGAGCAGTGAAATTCTGCTTTGCCTTTTGTCAATTAGAGTTTTTATTTTAACATCACATGACTAAATAAAAACTATTTTCAAACACCAATACTGTACCTTTTTGAAAGGGATCTAAGACATTTTATATTGCAAAGGACAAGCAACATATAACTTTTTGAAATATTTGCAATAAACAGCATTTGACATTGTAGTCCTTTTTAACCTGAGTGGAGGTGTGGCATTCTGCTTTGTAGTTTATGAGACAGAGTACATATATTGACCATTTAGAGCAATCCTTATATCCAAAACGTACTTCCTTGACTGGGACATGTGGGAATGGGGATGTGTACGTGTGTGTGTGTGTGTGTGTGTGTGTGTGTGTGTGTGTGGTGGGGGTGGGGGATGAGTATATTATCCAACAAAAATGGAATGCATGTACTGGAGACATCTCTTACCAAGACTTAGACAATTTCTAAAAGATATATATATTTGTAAATCTCTAATCTAAAAGATAGTGCCCTACAATTTTGTTACTAGTAGGGTCTCAGTACCTCAGGGAAAGTCAGTATAAGACTAACTGTGTCTGCTATGACTTCCAATAGCCATATCACATGGTGCACTGAGACATTTCATATTATCAGGATTCAAAAAGGCTGAAAGGTAAGGTTCAGAATCAAAGTCCTTAGCAGTGTGATTCTAAAGGAATCCCACCAATTCGCTAAAGATATTTCACCTGAGTCTGTTTCAACAAATTCAAAGTGTGAAAAGCTATTTTCAGTAAATTAGACAAACTTGTAAAACCAGAACCAATGATAGCCAAACAGCTTCGGTGGTGTCGAGATGTGAAGAAAATTGATAATAAGCCGATCCAAGTCCAATGAAGTTATAAACAATTTTATTAAACCAAGAAATAAAAAAAAATAGAAAATAATTAATGGAATCAATATAATCAAGTGCTTTCATCTCCTGTATAGGAGACTTTTTCACGATAGAGCATGCCCATTGAGACATTTCTTTTAAACATAAAGGTTAACAGATACTCAAGTGGTGCACCAATCACATTCAACACTAATGAATAATTCATGAAGCATGAGGTGCATTATTTAAAGATGTACTTAACCAAATAACTGTTTATAAACCATACTAGCACTCTTTACTTGTAATACATTAGACGCATAACAATATATTGTGTTGCTCAACATAAAAATAACCAACCATCGACAAGCTTAAATACTTGACAGGACTAAACAAAATTTGGGAAATTTTTAAAGCTTGAAAAGTTTGAAATAATTTAAAATGGATTAAAAATGGATTAGAAGTGAAAGTAAGGACCGGGTCAGAATGCACATAAATATAAATATAAAATAAATGAGTGTGGGTACAGAGGTGTACCTATATACATCTAGATAAATACTGTGGACATAAATAAATATATGTTGTATATTATATGTATATAATATAATGTTAATATATATATATATATATATATATATATATATATATATATATATATATATATATAAAAAAAAAATATATATATATATATATATATATATATATATATATATATATATAAATTAATCCTAAAAACCACTTATAAACAACACTAATACAATATAGTAAAATACCTAAATAAATGTTTTTAAAAACAGTCACATCTACCTATACTAAAACGTGTATAAATAGTAAATGCGTATGTCAGATAAATGACAGATGAATACGTATGCTTTCAATTAAACCATATATATGCCATTAAACCTATAATTCCTAATGCTTATTCTCACCTTATAACATTCAATCTGTTTAAATCAACAAACCTTTTACCTATCTAGGGCTTTTAATTTAAAAAAAACAGGTGATTGAAACAGAATTATTCAGACCTGGCCATTGGGTGGCATTCGTTCTCAATTGCCATAAGGCTTCATTCCTTTCCAGATACAATGGCCATGGTCCTCCCCTTGGATTAGACTCCATCGGTTCTATCACAGTAAATTTAAAACTATGACCAGGCCATTCATTACAGTGTCTTGCCAAAGCGTTAATGTCTTTTCTTAATTTTATGTCTCTCAAATGTTCATAAATACATTTTTTAACTTCCTTTCAGTTTTTCCAATATAAAAACAGGAACATTCACAACATAAGGCGCAATAAACAACTTTTTCTGTATAGCAACAACACTTTTTTCTTTAACGATACTCTTATGCCATTAATGTTAAATTTACTGCCTTCCATTATGTATTTACAATAATTAACAAACTCCACACTTTTTCATAGAGCCAACAGTTTGAACCTGGGTGTTGTTTTCACGTGTATTTTTCAAGGACTGGCCTTTTCTGAATACAATAGGTCTTTCACCTATACATTGTCTAACCTCATTACATGAGGATAGAATTATCCAATTCTTTTCCAAAATCCTTAAAATGTCCTTGCTTGCTATGTTGTAGGTGGTGATGAAGACAGAACGATAATTAACATTTGTTGATACTGATCTATTTAGTATCATAATATTATCATTACTTGACACATCATCACAAATGGTATGCTGTCCAATGTTACCATTCAGGTTATTACCATATTGTATAACATCAACTTTTAAGATAGCTTGAAAAAGGCCCATTTCCCTTTTATTAATCACTTCTAATATCAAGTTATTGACCAAGTCCATTTGATACTCTCTTTTTAAAAACATATTTTTCAATACATCACACTCGTTAAGAAAAGAGTCAAAGCAGGAAAACCATCCGGGCAGCTCGCACAAATTGGCCCTTTACTACCGCTCTTTTTTGTTTGTAGGGGTGTGCACTGTCGAAATGCAAGAAACTGTTGGAATAAGTTTCTTTTCAATGAATTTCTGACACAAATTTCTTTAAAAGACTGTCCTTTAACAATGTGGCATCCAAATAAGAAATTTCATTTATACCAATAGTGTGTGTAAAGTTCAGAAAAGGTGTTGAATTATTGATGTAAACTATAAATTCATTAATAAGTTCTCTTGGCCCATCCCAAAAAATAAAAATATCATCTAAAAATCTTAAATACATTTTACAAGTATAAAAATGTGATTCGAAGATGATTTTCTTCTCCTACTGTAGCATAACCATGTTAGCATAAAGACCGCCACAGAGGGATCCCACTGCAACACCCACTACTTGGATGAAAAATTCATTATTGAAAAATATACAATTGTTTTTCAGGACTAGTTCAAATAATTGTTCATATACGTTGATCCTGGGTTGGAGTACTCCCTTTCAAAGTAGATAATTGAAAGCATACATATTCATCTGTCATTTATCTGACATATGCATATACTATTTATACACATTTTTGGTATAGGTAGATGTGAATGTTTTTAAAAACATTTATTTAAGTATTTTACTATATTGTATTAGTGCTGTTTATAAGTGGATTTTAGGATGAATTTATATTTATATTTATTTATATATATATATTTATTAACATTATATTATATACATATACCATACAACATATATTTATTTATGTCCACAGTATTTATCTAGCTATATATAGGTACACCTCTGTACCCACACTCATTTATTTTATATTTATATTTATGTGCATTCTGACGCGGTCCTTACTTTCACTTCTAATCCATTTTTAATCCATTTTAAATTATTTCAAACTTTTCAAGCTTTTAAAATTTCCCAATTTTTGTTTAGTCTTGTCAAGTATTTAAGCTTGTCAATGGTTGGTTATTTTTATGTTGAGCAACACAATATATTGTTATGCGTCTAATGTATTACAAATAAAAAGTGCTAGTATGGTTTATAAACAGTTATTTGGTTAAGTACATCTTTAAATAATGCACCTCATGCTTCATGAATTATTCATTAGTGTTGAATGTGATTGGTGCACCACTTGAGTATCTGTTAACCTTTATGTTTAAAAGAAATGTCTCAATGGGCATGCTCTATCTTGATAAAGTCTCCTATACAGGAGATGAAAGCACTTGATTATATTGATTCCATTAATTATTTTCTATTTTTTTTATTTCTTGGTTTAATAAAATTGTTTATAACTTCATTGGACTTGGATCAGCTTATTATCAATTTTCTTCACATCTCGACACCACCGAAGCCTTTTGGCTATCATTACTTTCAGTAAATGTTGAGGTTGCACGTTTCTCCACTGACCGTGGAGTTGGCATATTTAAGTTTGGGGTATGTAGGAGTCTCAACTCCCTTCAAAAACTACGTTTGCATTTCTTTGAAAGTGCTTTTCATCATTTTGTTTTCTTACAAATGGATTTCGGTGAAATATACTTCGTTGGATCAACATGAAGCTGTTCACAAACTCTGCTGGAAAATACCAAGGATGAATGTTAATATAGCATCCTATTCTACTATAATTACAGTCAGTCTTGCTCAGTTTTGCAGACAATTTTACCTAAGTGAAATTGCTTGGACAGCTGTGCAAATGCAGCATGTCTGAACCGCTTTACAAAACAACCTAGGAAATTCTAAAATTCCTTGAGTATTATAAATACAGCTAGAATCAGAATGTTAAGGACTTTGATTTGGAACTTTACCTTCCAGCCTTTTTGAATCCTTGTGTGACAAAGGGGGATACTGCCAGCACAGCTATCTGGAATTTTGTAAATAATTATATGTCATTTGTGACTATCAACATGATTTATATAAGATGTTTGTGTTGCAAAATGTATTAGAACTGTATGTCATGTGTATATCAAACTGCTGGTACAGAGGTGTGTGTTGAAAAGGTTTTTGTAAAGTGATGTTTGAAATGTAACCACAGAGTGCCCTACTGAAATAGAACGGAAATGTACATGCACTATTGTAACTGTTTAAATGTATATATTTTAACAGTGGAAACTGGAATACAGGAGGTCAACTTCAGAAAAATAGCTGAAATTAAATTACTTTATGGCTATGCAATAAAAGATTATATCTTTCAGTTTTCAGTGCAACAAGAGACACAATGTCTGTATTAGGGAGCTCTCTGTATTGTCTTTAGGGTGAAATAATTACTAGTCTTGAACTGTGGAGGAATGTAATTGTTTTATGACTTCCAGCATCTGCCAAAGATCTGATGTCTATGTATTTTTACAGGTAGATGCTAAATACTGCTAGCTTCTAGTAGTGGGGGTTTCATCTGGGAACTAGAGTCAGATGACAAGAAATGATGTCATTCTGCAAGCTATCCCAGCAGTAATATTTGCGATATTAATTTGAGAAGTCTCTTAGTGAGACACAGCATTCTATATTTGGTCTTGAACCTGACAAGAACCATTCACCACAACATCTGCCTTGCTCTAATGAAGTAAATTTCTAGGGTATAGTAATTCTCTTATATTCAGTCAGGAATATAGTGAAGCATAGTTTAGATGTGTTTCTTTATTTATTTGAGACTGTCTTTCAATGTTGTTGAAATATTTTCTGTGGTTTTGAACTCTGATGTCACTGTAAATACATATTTGGTATTGTCTTGTTCCTTTATTATTTATTATTAAGCATATTTAACCCTTTAATTGTGGCTGATCTGTGTCGAGACATTTAAGTTTTGAGAGCACTTGCATATTTATTTGGTGACACTGTGTGGGCCACTCCTAATAACCTCATTGTTGGTCAAACTACCATTTGTATTAATATCAATATTACACAGTAAGATTGGACACCCCTTGTTAAGGGCCTTAAAGTAGTTGTTAAACATCTGATTGGCGGCAGTAGTAACTACCTTATAGTCTGGGCAGAAGGGGGCATAGCCAGGAAACCTGTTCCAGTCTCTCCCAGGTGTGTGTGCATGTAAATAAAACCTCAAAGAGTGTGTGTGTGTGTCAGCTACTTGGACAGGGACGTAAAGCACAGGTTGGACAGAGAGGGTGCTGGTAGGTCTTGCCTTGGCCTCTCAGCTGAGATCTCAACTCTATAGCTGTGCTAGTGGGGAGTCTTATTGGGGATCTGGACTGACCATGGTCTCTGTGTGCTCTTACGGGAAATTGCACTTGATGCAGAGAGCTGCATCTGGAAATACTGTGTGTGTACTTGTCATCCTCCCAGTGTATGCCCCCCACTGGTGCCAGTGGTGAAGACTGAGGCTCCTTGATTACTGGTCGTGTAGTGGGGCATCACATATTGGTTGGCAGTGGTGGGATATCCACATCACATATTGGTTGGCAGTGGTGGGATATACACATACCTTACTGGTGGCAGTGGTGGGATTGAGGATCCTTGATTACTGGTCCAGTGGTGGGCATCACACCTTGTAATATAAACACTTTAGTACTAATCAGCTACGTATTACAGATTCACGATTCTCTAAAGACTCCAGACTGTAGAAATCTATGTTCCAGTACCTCAGGAAGTCAGTGCCAAGACAGCCAATAATGCTTGAAGCAGTGCTTAGAAATAAACAGTAGTTATAAAGATAGATGCAACTGTATTCATTTAGTCATCTCTGGGTACATGGCTCTAACAAACTGTGTCCAGTTTTTTACCTCCTTCTAGTCACAAAATTTTAAAAAGAGACAAGTAAAAATAAGTTTACTGGTGAACTCCTCTAAGGCTAACTTTGAGACCAAATTGGCCACATCCAGTAAGGACAATTACAAGGCCTTCTTCACATACGTCTGCAATCTCAAAGGTTACACCCAATCTGCTCAATAACACCACATACACAAATCCCATAGATCTAGCCAACCTGCTGGCAGACAGGTTTAGTGAAAACTTCACCACCCTGTCCCCCCATCAGTAAACTAGGACATCCCCAGCACCTGCCCCCCTCCCCTCATCACCAGGGAGCAGGTCTTCAATACCCTCTTAAAGGCAAAAAATACAGTCTCCATAGGACCTGATAACATCCCTGGCTGTATCCTAGATGAACTCAGACATGAGCTCTCAGCTCCATTAGGCACCCTACTCAACCAAAGCCTGAGCACTGGCTTCATCCCAGCCAAATGGAGGACAGCTACTGTCATCCCTCTACACAAAGGTGGATCATCCACTGACCCAGGTAGTTATAGGCCTAACTAGCCTGATCTGCAAGGCCATGGAATGTATTATCATGGACATTATAAACAAGGACATTGGCAACCTACAAACTCTTGACCCCACACAGTTTGGTTTTGTCAAAGGGAGATCATGCCTGTTAAACTTGGTTGACTTCTTCGAAACAGTCACCAAAGCCATGGACGAGGGTAAGACGGTGCACACCACCTACCTTGACCTAGCCAAAGCCTTTGACACTATTCCCCACTTGGGCATAATAGATAAACTCTCCCAGCTAGGCATCAACACGTATGTTACCAGATGGGTAGCTAACTGGCTCACTGATAGAACCCAGTCAACCAAAATAGGGGAAGCCACCTCTAGTAGTAGACCCGTAACAAGTGTTGTGTCCCAAGGATTGGTCTCGGGGCCTCTACTGTTTAGGATATACTTTTCTGAGGTGCAAGCAAAAAACAGTGGTCTGTGACTGACCAGGTTTGCAGATGACTGCAAGCTGGGTGCTGTCTTATATTCCCCTAGTGATGTGAACATCCACCAAGAGGGCCTTACACAAATCAATGACTCATGCCAGAAGCATGGCCTCAAACTGAATGCCAAGAAATGCATCATTATCCCCTTTGGAGAAAATGGCATCCTCACTAATTATCGCATTAATAACAAAGTACTAAGCATGCAGTCAGTTGTAAGGGGCTTGGGCAGCCAGGTTGATAGCAGCCTGACTTTTGACCACCACATTACCTCCGTTGTATGGAAGGCTTTCTACATGGCCCACCTCATAAATAAGGGTATTTCATCCAGAAACAAGGAGGTCATAACATCCCTGTACTCCTCCCTTATCAGACCCATTATCGAGTACAATGCCCCCTTCGGCATGTATCTTGCTAAGCACATGCAGTAGCTGGAGAGACCACAGAGTTTCCTGACCAGGAAAATCAAGGGCCTCAAACACCTATCCTATACAGATAGGCTAAAAGTTCTGTCGCTCTACTCAGTCTCATACAGACTGGTCACAGGTGACCTGTGTCTGGCATACAAGGCCATCAGAGACCCAGCCTTGATGGAGTTGCTGCATATCCATAAGTCAAACTCCACTCACACAACCTGCATGCAAGGCCTCAACCTGGTCTGTGACATTAATAGAACTTGTTGGTGGGATAGATTTGTGTCCCAAAGACTCCCCCATCTGTGGAATAGACTCCCTCTCCATGTCAAGCAGCGTACCTCTCTAGCCCTCTTTAAGAGGAACCTGGATGACTGGATGGGAAACAGAAAATACACTCCTGAGATCCCATCTGTGTCCCTGCTAGACAGGAGAAACAGATGCTAACTTTGTGGGAACATGGGGGAAATTCTTGGCTAGGCTTATAAGGGCCTCTGGGCCAATAGCCTAGCATCATCCTATGAATCTATGAACCTATAAAAACTTTATTAGACAAACAATGATATGGCTATATTAAAATATAGAATAGATTATCCAGTTATTGTAGCTTTAAAAAATAAAATCAAGGATCAAACTATAGCCATAGCTTAGTTGGTAAGCCATTGGATATTGCTTAGACTCACCAATATGTTGATAGGACACAAACAATTATGGTAGGAGATGCAGTAGAAATGTTTCAAAGTGTTAAACCAGTTAGCATGTCAATTGCCTTGAGTCAGACTAAAAGCATTTGACTATTAGTTGATGGAACTACAAATGCTTAAAATGCTGTTTCTGTTAACTACGTCTGTCTTGGGGATTTTGGTTAAAAATGCATATACTATCTTTATGTCCTTAGATAAATGCCTGGCGTATTTACATTTTTCATGAGATCTAGACATTCAAGTACACTTGGAAATCCCGACTCTACATTTGGGAGAAGTGCCTTCACATAGTCTGTGATATGTAAATACTTAGTAGAAGGATAGTTTCTGAAATTTAGAAACACTTCTAGCCATAAGGACCTCATCAAAACATGACTTGACCTAGTGACAAGTATACATGAAAAGGTTCTGATTGATCATATATGGCTTCAGTTTATAGTATCTCAAATGTATTGCAGTGCTCACTTTACCTAAGTGCAGCTAACTGCTAGTGGAACGGTAATGTAGATTGGGAGAGCGGGAAACAAGATACTACATATATCAAAACTAAAGCATTTTGCTATGAAAATGTGCTCATTGTAGCTCATGTACTTGAGCCAGTGTGACCTTTTGAATGGAACGGCATAGTAGTATGTGAAAAATGAAGTCTGCGGATCCACCAATAAGTGCCACACGTCCTATATAATAAAAGCCGATTTACTGAAACAAGGAGAACAAATCACGAACTTGCTACAATGTATAATCTGATAAAACAAAAAGCATGTAATGAATGTAATACATTCCGTGAAAAACAGTTAAGTGCTTTCACCCATGACATCTGGGCTTCATCAGAACTGGTCGATAAATGCAAAAAATGGTTTAAAAACCTTTTTTGGCACCAAAAAAATTCAAACTTCTTAAAGTGACATTAGCACTCAGTTTCCAATAGCGCTGTATTTCAAACACATATCATCCAACAATTACTGTGTATAAAACAATTTGTGTCTAATAAACATCAATCAAAAATGACTAAACTCCACTAAATAATATGTGAAGAATATTGTTTAAAAAACATATCTATAAAAATATCTTTTGCAAGGTTTTGTATGCATGTTCAGAGTTTTATATGCATAGTAAAGCTTTGATTTCAGTCCACATTGCCAGACAGATGCTCGTATGCTAAGTTCCTCCACAGTCTACAAGTCTTTCTTTAGAGCCTAGTGATATAAAATTATATGGGGAGCAGATGCTGCATTAGTGTTACTAATGATGAAAAATTTGAGGATTTACTACTACAGTCAGAGAGCTACAGATATTATTTTTACTCATCTCTTAGCCACTGTCTTTAAGGTACATAAGGCATAACCCAATCGTAAGTTTATTTTTAAACTCTCCGTTAACTAAATGTGATTATGAACTCAGTGATCAGTTGAGGTAAATCCCATATAAATAAAATGAATTTATCTATATACACTGCAGTAGTTAGGACCTAATTTTAACAGCATTTTATAAAACAAAATCAATAGAATAATAAAAGGATATTGGGGAGGTATAAAGTCCTCATTACTTAAAAAATTGTGAATTCTAACTGATACTGTAAATAAAATTACAAAAGAAAAATATATATATATATTGCATTCTGCGAATATGTGATGGTGAATTACGACTATAATACTGTATGAAATCTGCACATTACAGATGTTCAGAGTTCAATATTCTGTCTAGCAAGTTTCCTGTTTTACAGAGTCACAGACTATGCACCATAAGGTCAAAAACTGTTTTTGTAATAGCTGTGTTATTCCTCTGTGGTCAAAAGAGACTAGAGATTATGACCTTGTGTTTATGTTTGGTCTTCATGAGAAATTGTGAATTAAAGGGGATTAATAAGCTATAAAATCTTTAACAATTTTATATTGTAAATATGAAGAATAAAAATGTGATAGGGAAAATTGCACACGTTAAGTCTACTACTGACATAATAACATGCAATTTACAAAATGTTTTTCAGTTGTTTCCTCATCTGCACTTTTCTGTTTCAATAAAACATAATGGCTGGGAAAATGTTACAAAAATAATGATATAAAACGAAATGAAAAAATGAGAAAAATGTGGGGTTTGCCCATCACTATATTTCACGTTTAAAGTAAACTGTTTCGTTTTAAATAGTTTTTGTCTTAGATTTGTATTTCAAGGTTTTAAAGAACTGAAATGACACAACTGATTATAGACACAAAGACATATACACATACAAGTGTGGACACATGCATATACACTCGCTTGAGGGCACAGACGTATGCATATGCGTGTGTCTCTGTATATGTGTGTGCAGGCACACACATTTAGTGATATCTACCATTCAACAAATATTATTTAGTGGAATGCAATATCCCCAGTTCCAACTCCTGAAAGTGACATATGCTGGAAGGATTTGCCATTAATCTGTGTTCTCTGAAATCTGGGAATGGATCTATACACACATATATATATATATATATATATATATATATATATATATATATATATATATATATATATTTTAGTCTTTTGAGGGTGTTTCTTTTTTCCATGGATGTGCAGGCATAAAATTATTATTTAAAAGTAATGGTGTGTGCAGCCAGAGTCCCCAATTAGTGGGTTTCAGTGGGCTTGCCCCCTGTAAAAAAAAATGAAATTAGCAGGCTACACAGGATAACAGTCCAACAGTTTTTGCATCTCAGAGACAGTAGCCATATACTACTTCATCATAGAAACAGACTCTCAGGATGTATGGTAATGACAGGCTTCTTTCTTTAGGTCAGAATACTCCTTATACCAGCCACTCTAAGGTTAAATAACCAATAGGCTTCCTAGATTCTCCCAGAAATGCTCACTCTGACTTTTGTAGTTACTCTTCTCCCACCATGTGACCTGAATGAGATTCCTCTAACTCACTCAGTAGGAACCTAGAATCTGGGTCACTGTGCTATTAACACACCTAATATGCAGCTCACGGCAGGGTGCTTCCAGTTCCTTCTCAGCTTACCTTTCTGTAGGGATTTCTCAGTATTTGTCTTCAGTATCCTGCCTCCAATGAACACCAGCCCAGTTGTGTATGCAGCAGATAATATCCCTGGTTGCTGATCAGGCTCAGTCACTATGATACTTTATTTTTCATATATATATATATATATATTATTTTTTATTTATTTTTATTTTACATTTGTTGACCAGGAAAGTCTGAGTGGAACAAGGTCCATCTACAGCGGGGGCCCAGGGACAAAAGCACCACATTAGTTAAACAATAATTGCAAAAGGTCATAAGACAAGCAAAAAAAAAATCACACAAGAAATAATACATATTTACAATAGATTTGTTCCAAGCAAGCTTAAATTGCAGAAAGCTAGGCCCCAGATGGCAGTCATCTGAGGAGTTTCACATTGTAGCATGCAGGCAGTAAGAAGAAGTAGACTGGAAGGTTAGAAGGAGTGGAAGAGAAGGAAAGTACTTATGCAATGCATGGACAGAGCCAGGAATCCATAAGGAAAGTATTTATGTGATGCATGGACAGAGCCAGGAATCCATAAGGAAAGTATTTATGCGATGCATGGACACAGCCAGGAATCCATAAGGAAAGTATTTATGCGATGCAAGGACAGAGCCAGGAATCCATAAGGAAAGTATTTATGCGATGCAAGGACAGAGCCAGGAATCCATAAGGAAAGTATTTATGCGATGCAAGGACAGAGCCAGGAATCCATAAGGAAAGTATTTATGCGATGCATGGACAGAGCCAGGAATCCATAAGGAAAGTATTTATGCGATGCATGGACAGAGCCAGGAATCCATAAGGAAAGTATTTATGCGATGCATGGACAGAGCCAGGAATCCATAAGGAAAGTATTTATGCGATGCATGGACAGAGACAGGAATCCATAAGGAAAGTATTTATGCGATGCATGGACAGAGCCAGGAATCCATAAGGAAAGTATTTATGCGATGCATGGACAGAGCCAGGAATCCATAAGGAAAGTATTTATGCGATGCAAGGACAGAGCCAGGAATCCATAAGGAAAGTATTTATGCGATGCATGGACAGAGCCAGGAATCCATAAGGAAAGTATTTATGCGATGCAAGGGCAGAGCCAGGAATCCATAAGGAAAGTATTTATGCGACGCATGGGCAGAGCCAGGAATCCATAAGGAAAGTATTTACGCGACACATGGGCAGAGCCAGGAATCCACAAGGAAAGTATTTACGCGACGCATGGGCAGAGCCAGGAATCCATAAGGAATGTAATTACGCGACGCATGGGCAGAGCCAGGAATCCATAAGGAAAGTATTTACGCGATGCATGGGCAGAGCCAGGAATCCATAAGGAAAGTATTTACGTGACGCATGGGCAGAGCCAGGAATCCATAAGGAAAGTATTTACGTATCGCAAGGACACAGCCAGGAATCCAAAAGGAAAGTATTTATGCAACGCATGGACACAGCCAGGAATCCATAAGGAAAGTATTTACGCAACGCATGGACACAGCCAGGAATCCATAAGGAAAGTATTTATGCAACGCATGGACACAGCCAGGAATCCATAAGGAAAGTATTTATGCAACGCATGGACACAGCCAGGAATCCATAAGGAAAGTATTTATGTAATGCAAGGACACAGCCAGGAATCCATAAGGAAAGTATTTATGCAATGCATGGACACAGCCAGGAATCCATAAGGAAAGTATTTATGCAATGCATGGACACAGCCAGGAATCCATAAGGAAAGTATTTATGTGATGCAAGGACACAGCCAGGAATCCATAAGGAAAGTATTTATGCGATGCATGGACACAGCCAGGAATCCATAAGGAAAGTATTTATGCGATGCATGGACACAGCCAGGAATCCATAAGGAAAGTATTTATGCGATGCATGGACACAGCCAGGAATCCATAAGGAAAGTATTTATGTGATGCATGGACTGAGCCAGGAATCCATAAGGAAAGTATTTATGTAATGCATGGACTGAGCCAGGAATCCATAAGGAAAGTATTTATGTAATGCATGGACACAGCCAGGAATCCATAAGGAAAGTATTTATGCAATGCATGGACAGAGCCAGGAATCCATAAGGAAAGTATTTATGTAATGCATGGACAGAGCCAGGAATCCATAAGGAAAGTATTTATGTAATGCAAGGACAGAGCCAGGAATCCATAAGGAAAGTATTTATGTAATGCATGGACAGAGCCAGGAATCCATAAGGAAAGTATTTATGCAATGCATGGACAGAGCCAGGAATCCATAAGGAAAGTATTTATGCAATGCATGGACAGAGCCAGGAATCCATAAGGAAAGTATTTATGTAATGCATGGACAGAGCCAGGAATCCATAAGGAAAGTATTTATGTAATGCATGGACAGAGCCAGGAATCCATAAGGAAAGTATTTATGTAATGCAAGGACAGAGCCAGGAATCCATAAGGAAAGTATTTATGTAATGCATGGACAGAGCCAGGAATCCATAAGGAAAGTATTTATGCAATGCATGGACAGAGCCAGGAATCCATAAGGAAAGTATTTATGCAATGCATGGACAGAGCCAGGAATCCATAAGGAAAGTATTTATGTAATGCATGGACAGAGCCAGGAATCCATAAGGAAAGTATTTATGCAATGCATAGACAGAGCCAGGAATCCATAAGCTGTGACTTAAGTGAGTTTTTGAACTGTGCTATAGATGATGCAGAAGACACATTATGGGGGAGGTTATTCCACTTTCTAGCTATGGAATGAGAGACTAGAGCTTTGCCAGCAGTGTTGTTAGCGTTAGAGATACAGAGGAGAGTTTTGTTGGTAGAACGGAGAGGACGATTTGCTGAATATTGGGTCAGTAGTTGGTTTAGAGCTGGAGTTTTGTGAGGATTCCTTAGAATGTTGTAGGCAAGAGCTAGTAGGTGGTAACTAAGTAACTGAGAAAGTTCTAGCCCCTGTAGTTCCTTTAGGGCGAGGCAGTGATGGCTTCTAAAAGCAGAGTTATTGGCAAATTTGGCAATTTTATTGTAACATGACTCAAGTTTGTCTAGGTCTAATTTCCTGACCTGGGTTAAGATTGGTGCTGCATACATCAGGGTAGACAACATGTGGGTTTGGGTTAGGGTGACCCGTGCTTGATGTGATAGGAAGTTTTTGTGTTTGTATAGAGTTCCCATTTTTTTATGTAGTTTTGATGGTTTGAGAAATATGGACATCAAAGTGAAGATTTTTGTCTATTTCTACACATGGGGAGAGGGAGAAATTACAGTGCCATTACTGGAGGTGATAGCGAAGGAAAGAGGAGAGGTTTTAGATTTGTTGGGAGTAAATAGGAGTAATTTGGTTTTGTTGGGGTTTAGGATAAGTTGGATATCAGTAATCCATTTTTCCACAGAGCTGAAGGATTCCTAGGTAGGTTGCTGTAAAGTGGTTAGGGATGGGGCTGAGCAGATTAGTGCTGAATCATCTGCATACTGTATAAGTGAGGCATGCTGGGTGGAGGTGTGTAATTTGTTGGCGAAAATGGAGAATAGTAGTGGCCCCAGTACTGAGCCTTGTGGTACGCCTATGGTAGTTGGCAGTAGAGGTGATAGCAAACCTTGCAATTGGACAGATTGTTTCCTGTCAGATAGATAGCTTTTGAACCAGGCAATAGTAGAGGGGGCAAAGGACATGGAGGATAGAGTGTCTAATAGTATGGTATGTGAGACCATGTCAAATGATTTAGGGAGATCTAAAGAACAGCTGATACAAAATTGTTGTTTCTAAGATGGTTAACATGATTAGTAAAAAAGAGAAGTGCAGTAGTTGTGCTATGGTTTGGGCAGAAGCCATGCTGTGTGACGGAGAGGAAATTATGTGAATTCAGGAAGTACATAACTTGAGTGTGAATACATTTCTCAAGGTGGTTAGATAGGGGAGATAAGATAGCAATGGGGCGGTAGTTTGTTAGGTCATAGGAGTTGCCGCCTTTGTGAAGAAGGATAATATATGAGACTTTCCATAGTTGAGGGATGTATGCTTCCTGTATGGAGCAGTTGATAAGAATTGAGACAGGGTAAGCTAAGGATTCAGCTGATATTTTTAGGAAATTAGCAGGTATACCATCGGCAGTGAGAGTGGTATGTTTCAGTTTTAAGAGTAGTTTTTTAATTATAGAGGTTGGTACAGCTGAGCGAGTAAAGAAAGGTATATTATTGTGACTTGTGGTGGAGGTGGCTATAGAGTTATTCTTGGATAGTTGGGCAGATAATGACAGAATAGATTCTGTGAACTGATGATTAAATTGAGAAGCTATGTCATCGTTATTAGTGTTGGTGTTGGGAGATGGGGTGGTAGTTTTGCTGAGTTTCAGTAGGGAATTGATAGCTTGCCAAAACTTTTGGAGATTTTTGGAGTGTTTGTCTTGGATACCTAGGAAGTAGTTCTGTTTATCAAGTTTTGTTTGTTTTTTGGCCTGATGTCTAAGTTGTTGGTAGTTTTGTCTGTCTAGGCTAGTGTTATTCTTTTTCCAGATCTTCCAGGCTTTATCTCTGGACTTTAGTAAGGCTCTTGTGCTCCTGCTTAGCCATGGGGCATAGTTTGCTTTAGCTCTAATTCTTCTAATGGGAGCGACTGTATTAAGGACATTGGTAAAAGTACTGTTGAAGAAATTCAACTGCCTGGTCTAATGCTAGAGTTTGTAGTGGGTGCCAGTTACATTGTTTTAACATACTGTTAAGAATTTGTGGGTTTAGTTTGTGTTCATCCCTAGTTTGCTTATAAACTAAGGGTATGGGTATGTTTACACGTTTCTGAAGGAGGAATGTGGGGAGGTGATCACTAAGCTCATCAGGTAATTTTGTTTGTGGAAATTTACTAACGTCCAATCAAGGATTGATTGTTTTGGGGATTTCCTGTCAACTCTGGTGGGTTCTTGGATTAGTTGTGAAAATCCAAATAAGTTAATATGGTTAGAGGGATTGTTAGAGTTGCAGGCTAGCCAGTCTAAATTTAGGTTACCTAACAGGATAGTTTCCTGAGGCAGGTTGCCTGTAGCCCATTGTAAGATTTCCTCGATTATGGGAGTTGTTTCCTGGAGGGATGTAACTACAGAGAAAGTTGATTCTCTTTTTGTTGTTTAGAAATAAAATGGAGCCTAATGTTTCAGCATTCAGAAATTTGGGTAGAGGGGTTTGCAGAGGTTGGAGGTTAAGTGTGTTTTTAAATAGAATTGCAACTCCACCTCCTTTCCTAACGCCTCTATCTAGTCTTAGGATGTTATATCCTGGGCTTTTATATCCACAACTATTTACACATTCTTCTTGGAATGTCTGTTAAATCTGGTCGACTTCATTGAGACAGTTACCAAAGCCACGGACAAGGGGAAGATGGTGCACACCACCTACCTTGACCTGGCCAAAGCCTTCTACACTGTTCCCCACTCTGGTATAATTGATAAACTCTCTCAACTAGGAATCAATCCATATGTTACCAGATGGGTAGCAAACTGGCTCACTGATAGAACCCACCTAATCAAAATAGGGGAAGGCACCTACATCCTCCAAGAAGGTCTCACCCAAACAAATGACTGGTGCCAGAAACATGGCCTCAAGCTGAATGCCAAAAAATGCATCATCATCCCCTTTGGGGAGAGTTATGTCCCCACATATTATCACTTTAATAACAATGTCTTAAGCATGCAATCAGTCATGAGGGATTTGGGCACCCAGGTTGATAGTGACCTGAATTTTGACCACAATGTTGCTTCCATTGTATGGAAGACTTTCTACATGGCCCACCTCATAAGTAAGGGTATCTCATCCATGGACAAGGAGGTTATAGCATCCCTGTATTCTTCCTATTATAAGGCCAATTATTGAGTACAATGTCCCCTTCAGCATGAACCTCACAAAGTACATTCAGCAGCTGGAGAGACCACAGATGTTCCTCACCAGGAGAATCCAGGGTCTCAGACATCTACCCTACACAGATAGGCTAAAGGCCCTGTCCATCTACTGAGTTTCATACAGACTCCTCAGAGGTGACCTCTGTCTGGCATACAAAGCAATCTCAGAGCCCACCTTGATGGAACTGCTGCATATCGCAAGTCAAGCTCCACTCGAGAAACCTGCATGTGCAACCTCAACCAGGTCTGTGACATCAATAGGACATATTGGTGGGACAGATTTGTATCCCAGAGACTCCCCCATTTGTGGAATAGACTCCCTCTTCATGTCTAGCAGAGCACCTCATTATCCCTTTTTAAGCGCAACCTGGATAACTGGATAGGAAACAGAAAATACACCCCTGGGATTCCACCTGTGTCCCTGCTGGACAGGGGCTTTGGGTGCTGACTTGTCTAAACATGGACTAAACTTTTGGCTAGGCTCATAAGGGCCTCAGAGCCAATAGCCTAGTAACTTCCTATGATCCTGTGATCCTATGAATGGACAGAGGCTTAATTAGTGGAGCAATCAATCACTCAGTTCTCCTAGACCATCTCACTGAAACAAGCATTAGTGATGACAGACTTTCCTGGACAATAAACTACCCACTAACCAACACTTCTCAGTTAATATCAACTCATCACCCTGTGCATCAGTTCCTCTGCAGAAAGGTGTCCCTCAAGGATCTGTTTTGATACCTCTTCTCCTTCCTATCTACATTAACAAATCTTATTCTGACTTATACCATCTTCCTCTCCCACATTATGCTGATGACATGGTCCTATTCTGTTCCAGATATTCTGTCGCTTCTCTTGAACTCAAACTTCAGGCTGATTTTCATGCCCTTATCTGATGGGCCAATGGTAAACAATTACTACTAAACTCTTCTAAAGCAAAAACAATGCTTTTTGGCAATTCATTCAAATAGCTAGGTTTTGGTTTGACACCCTTCCCAAATTTCCAACTCCACCCGGTCTACACACACACACAAAATCAACTCTCTCCAGTTCTGGGTTAATAGGACTTCCCCTTTCTACTTGCTTATCAACTAAATAAACTTATCAACAATGACAATTCCCTCCTCTAGATTCCAGACTATTCAGATATGCACTGACATACAACCATAGAATTCTTAACCACTCATGTTCTCTCCTTCAAACTGCCCCAAACTAGGCTTCACTGCACAGACCATTTTTTTGGTTCTTTGTCCCAAACTTGGAAATTTCTCTTGTCTTTTCTCAAAGATCATTCCTTTTGCCCCAGTTTCCATTCACAAATAAAAGCACATTTCAAGACTCTAGGAGAATGCAGTTGCTATTACTCTGGTCATATAACTTAACCTATTCATTCCCTTCCTTGCTCTGACTATTTTTGATTGTGAATCTTTCAGCATGCCAACTCTGATTTCCACTCTCCATATATTGTGTGTGTGTATATATATATATATATATATATATATATATATATATATATATATATATAAGCTTTTTCACTCACTCTGTATATAATGTCATTTATCTAGTGCCTTTATTCCCTCAAGGCAGGTATGATATTCACTTTGCATATAATATATATATATATATATATATATATATATATATATATATATATATATATATATATATTGCATTTTGTCATTTACTGTGTGTATAATTTCATGTAACTATTGTGTTTTCCTCAGGCTGAGACTGAAATGGGTCCAATGGGTTTAGTACTCTACTCTAGTTAACAAATTCAAAATAAAATAAAGAAAGACATATTAAAGTTAAAGGATGTATGATCTTCATAATAAATGTGTCATTCAGCTGCTCAGTTTTTGAAGTCTAACATAGAACTCTGTTGATTAACCAATATCTCGGCAGATAATAGAGTTAAATCAATTGATTCAAAAGTGGAGAAGTCTTCTGTGACAAGTGGCACTCAGAAAAGTACTTTGAAAATAGTTTGGATAAGAATCCTGTATGACGCTTCTAATGAAAAGCTGCTATAGTGAAATACATGCATGTGTATAACGAATGTACTTGCATTTGCCATTTATTTTTTTATAAAAAGCCTTAAAAGTGGAATCAGTGATGGTAGTTTATGTCAAATGACTTTTTCAAAAGATAAGAAGCGTGGGAAAATGGTAGGGAAGGTTCAAAAACAACGGGGTTTGGATGAAATGGTGCAATCAGCAGAATGCTTAACCCTTTGGACCATTGGCTTGCAAGACACTACCTGCATGTATTGTTGGCAATTCCTCCTCCATAAATACATTACCAATACTGTGGCAACTTAGTAGAAACAACCAAAACATTGAAGGGTTTGCATGTGAAGCCATAAAGGGAGATTTAAGGAATTAATATGGATACCGTTAGTGAAAGAATCAGCAGGACGTGGCAGAAAGTCCGTAAATCAGAGTTTAAAAAGATAATAGCAAAGATATATGGCATATTAATTGAACAAATATCCCATTTATGTGGGATGCTAGGATTTCCCATGTGATCAATTTATGAGCAAAGAAATGGTGAAATATGTGGAAATGAGATTCTGTGATCTCTACTCCTACATTGCTTTCCAAATTACAAGAGCCACATTGTTGCTGCAACCTTTTTTTGTCTACCTCCAATGTAAACATCACAATTACATTACTACTGTTATAAAAATTAACCCCACTCTGTTCATGCCAAAAAAAAAAACAGATTAATGAAGAAATGAAATGCTGACATGTATTGAACTATCAGAGTTGTAGTGCTGTACTCTATGTGATATGATGAAGAGGAAACTCATTGTTTTTATTATTTGAATAGGGTCCCTGCCACACCATTTACGAAATGGGTGCCTAGACAACTTAAATGTAAACAGAAAGGCTTACTCAGAGATGACAGTCACTACTGAATAAAATATCACATTTTAACCATGTAGTACTCAGTGTTATTGACAACGCTGACAGAATTCTATAATGTACGGCATACAGCACCCTGCCGACTGATATCAGTGCAGCTTTAGGCAGAACGTCAAAGTGATCCTAATAGTTTTATCACATCGCAAGATCATACAGAAACTCAGCTAGCTTGCTTTTTTCCCCAGTCCATATCTCTGAACACTAACTCAGTGATGAGGATAGAATGTACTGCATTTTTGTCAACATGGATGACCAATGCACTAAAATAGTTTGGGGAAGATGTACTTTTCCAAGGATGGCTTGATAAATTAAGCTAATGCATTTTTTAAATTCTTTAATTCATGTTTTTTATCTATCACTGTCAAAACCATTATTAAACCAGAGGGATGCATGCACGTGAAGTTACATAAACATAGGTATTCAAAGGAAGTGTAATAATTTTATGACTCCTCAGGACAGTATGTTCCATAAATCAGACAACTAAATATGTGATAGTAAGAAATTAATCTTTGAAATGGTAGGGTAGAAATTATTTTACTATGTGACCTAATGCAGTTAGGGTATTCAGTGTGTTTCAGTTTATTTTTGCTGCCAAGTACTGACTTGGTTTAACTTAAACATTTTGTTTTAGTATAGGTTTTCTCTGACTTGTATTTGTATATTGCATATTAATCATTTAGATAGGCGCAGCATGCTCTGATTAGACATCTGCATTTGTTCCCTGTGTTATACAACCACAATTTTAAAGAGAGATTGCATAGAGGAGTGAATGCTGGGTATTCGGCAATTCATTAAGTCACAAGGTGAGCATCAGTTGAATAACTATATTATAAACAAGTAGTCTATCACTATTAAGATATATGCTTAAAATATGACTAAAATTAACATTGCTTTAAATGGTGTATTAGAAAGGGGCATTATCAAACTGAGTTTGCTGTATGTTGATAGCACATGTAGTTAAGATGTTGTTAATCCCAAAGAACATATTTTACTTTGATTAGTATTAACTTTTGAAATAGGCTGATATGGACTGACTTATTGTTCCTTGATAGTTTCAGATTTTTATTATTTTAAATGCAAATATATTTATAGTTTATTGCACAAAACAGCGGTTTAGGTTTCTAATGAAGATTTTTAAACTTCTGCAGTATTGACACATTTTATATATCAGGTACTAAATCTGCCTTGACTTATTCAATAAATAGTTCTCTTGCTGTATCACCATGTATGATATATCAATAATTTTCTATTGAATGAAACATTCAAAGCTTTATTTGGGGTCTAAGATGTGTCATCATGAGCTTTTGCTGGGTGGAGGTGGCTGGTTTTCTTCCACATTTCAAAGATATGCAGGAAGGTGAACTAGGGGTGTGTGCAAATGTATTTATGTGTGACATGAGACAGACTAGCATCTTGTGCAGGATTGAGTCTCTGCCTTAAACTCATTGTGCTCAAAAAAAAAGCTTGAGATCCCATGACCATGAATTAGATAAAACAGATATTGGAGCTTGACTGCATGAATGAATGTTCTTTATATATATATATATATATATATATATATATATATATATATATATATATATATATAGGACTACTTTAGATCGAAATGCCACTTACCCAACTTTTAAAACGCCAAAACGAAAGCACCGAAAATCCACTTAAACAAACACTTACATCACCGACAAAAAACTACAGTAAGTAACCACTTGTCCACCATGGTGAACTTTGCCCCTTTCCTCACTGTAGTGTGATCTCGGAGTTGGTATACTTAGTTGGGGGGTTGGGAGGTGGGGGGCACAGCTCCCCACATAGGGGAGTCTGGGTTTCATGTGGTTCAGTTTTCGTGTTTTGTTGTGGTGCAGCCAAATGGTTACTTACCTGTATTTTTTTATCGGTGATGTCAGTGTTCGTTTAAGTGGATTTTCAGTGCTTTCATCTTGGCGTTTTAAAAGTCGAGTAAGTGGTGTTTCAATTATCTAAAGTAGACCCATATATATATATATATATATATATATATAGACACACACACACACACACACACATATATAAATGTGTGTGTGTGTGTTTACATATATACATATACACATACACACACACAAACACACACACACACACACACACACACACACATATATATATATATATATATATATATATATATATATATATATATATATAATTTGTGTATGTGTTCGTGTACATGCACACTTGTATGTATAGCCACATCTTTATGATAGGCAAATAAGTAGTAGTAAAGCCCTAACTCTATGAACTCTAAGCAGGAGCTTAGATTTATTAGAAAGAAGTACATCTTTTTGCTGCCATAACTGTTGTTTTGAAGTTTGGCTAACCATATTTTTTTATATAAAGCTAAAAAAATGCTGCATTAAAAACCATAATTGCTTGCAGGCAGTTTCACTTCTGTCCAATTATTTTAAACTGACATGTAATTCTTGGTAGTAAACGTTTCTAGCAATAATGAAAAACACAGTGCCAGAGCTGCAAGTGGAACGTTGTATGTCTTCGCATGACTGCTTCCTATATACATGCACCACAAACACGTCAAGTAACCCTCCTGGCCCCTAGGAAACATGGAAAATAACATTAGCTTTGAAGTAAATTAGAAAAATTTAAATATTTACAGCTGTCAAAGTAGTTATGTTTTTACCTTTACAATGGGGATGACCACAAGCTGTTGTGCTTATATCCCATCTGTTTAGAGACACTACCCCAGCTAATATTTCATTGATTATGTATTATTAAGTTTCATTTAAAGTGGAAACAAACTAAGCTAAATATAATCCTACTTATAAACTAAGACTGCAAACATTCACCAAAACTCAGTATCCTGTATAACTTCCACATGCTAAGCAATTCAAGCTGTTTTTTGGGGGGGCTCAGGGTTTCCATATTGGAGTCACCATGATTCAACAGGGGAACTTGATGGCTCTAGCTTTCTTTAAGGAAGACATCTCAGGAGATTAATCATAGGTCTCTGACACTGTACACAACAGCAACCTGAGTGTTAGCCCTGTATTGCAGTATATACTGAAAAAGTGTATGCAGTCTCAGCGGTGCAGCTGGTAGCACACTTGCTTTTTGGTGTAGAAGGTTGTGGTTTCTATTCCTGCACCAGGTAAATGGATTGCTGACACTTCACATAAGGGGGTGCTGCCCTCCTGACTGTGCCATCCTTTGGATGAGATGTTAAACTGAGGTCCCATCTGCCTGAATTGGTCGTAGTGTAGGTAGATGTAAAAGATCATACAGCACCTATCAAAATGAGTAGAGGACGTTTCCTGATGCCCTGGCCAAATTTCCCCTATTAGTATAAACATCATCTCAGATCTCACTTGAAAAGAGACCATTAATGTAATCAGACAAAACTGGTCAGCAAAGGATAAAAAAAAACATACATATCTTCAAGTAGCTTTAGATTTTTACTGCACTTTTCAGATAACAAATGTGAGTCAACAATGCAATGCTCTAGACATTTTTAGTATAAAATGAGACAGTATTTCACAATGCTCATACTATCTCAGCTGGTTGTACAGTCTCCTTTAATCTTATCAGATGAGAAGGGTGTGAAGTCAAGTCACCAAAAGACATGGGTTCATGCCCCGGCACTGACAATGTAGCTACTTGGGTTCATGCTCCTTATCATGCGAGGGGTGCTGCCCTCTGATGTACTATCCTACAGATGTTAGACTGAGATACGGTCTGCTTTGGTTGGTGCTTCTTCAGATTAATGTTAAGGATTTCACAATCTTTGTTAATGGAAACAAAAATACATTTCCTGGTGCACTAACCTTATTTTCTTCAGTTTCCTGTGAAAGCCATCCGAGGTGTCAGGCATCACTAGTGCACAGGTGGTAGCCATGACTGCAGTGCCAATGATCTAGGGTCAGCTTCTGGGTGTATGTAATGGATTCATAAGGCTGGCAGATGGGAGTGAGTGGCTGAATGCAGGTGACAGAGCAATAATTACTTCATAGGGGTGTGACTCAAGAATCATGACGAACCCAAAGAGATCCATGCCATACCAGGTATTTTTCCATGAGATAGTATGGATATATGTGGGTTCATGTTTATGACGTCTGTAAAGACTTGTGTCTATTGCATTATACTGACACAAGATGGGGAATGTAAGTTCTTCAAAAGTAATGGCTTCTTCCTTAGAATGAAGGTTACAGTTTTTCTTAGTGAAACTAGAATATGGGTGTCAGTCAACCTTTAGACAGCCATTTCTTCAACTGCTTATAAACTGGAGATATTGCACCAAAACACCTTTCAGAAACAGTGGGGTTAACTCTTTTGTCCACTATTCTACAACCTCAGAGTAGATATATAATTTCTGATGGTGTGAGGGGCTTGCCCCTCCTACATCGCAGGATGCAGGGAGACTTGCCACCGTTCAGAAAATATTTTTGTGAAATGGCAAAAAGTGTTTCGGCATGCTTTTTTTGATATATTGGCAGTAGAAGAAACAGCTGTCAATAGATCAGCCTGAATGCCAGCTGACCAGATGAGTGTATAGCATATTTAAGGTTTGGGACAAAAGTATTAAATACATATTCATTTATTCTTTATTTCTCACCTGGATTTAAGGCTGAAAAGGGTTTTAGTAGGATAATAGAACCTACCTTGATAGCAAAATAAAGCAGTGTTGTAGGTCTCTGCAGCTGAGCTTCTGCGTGAATGATGGAGCAGCTGGCAGAGTGGGATCAGTGGCTCAACAAGTAAAGCACTCAGTTTTGATACTGAGAAGACCAGAAATCTGTGGGTTCAATGCCCACATCAGGTACGTATAGCATAAGCAGAGTACTATATTATCCAGTTGCTGTATTTCAGTTAAGATGAGATCATATCTACCAGAAGTATTGGCATTTCAAGTGTATGTTAAAATCTACTTGCTATTTGTCAAAAAAGAGCAGGAGGAGACTTTATTTGGTGTCCTGGCCAATTTACCCCCAGTCAGTATAAATACCACTGTGAAATTCCCCTAAAAACAATCCATAACCTGGTCAACAAAAAGTAAATAAAAGAAAGCAATATTATCTTTAAGAGGATGACACAGTCAGAGTTTATGCAGTCTAGAAAGATCAGTGTAGCAGTATGACTCACCATTATTTTGTCAAGAAAAAAATAAGTATATGGAGAGCAAAGAGTTATGGTTCCTGCTGAAAAGTAGTAACACTGCCTTGTTAATGATCTGAATCTGAAGCTACCCGAGAATGTGTGTACTGAGTAAGCAAAGCCCGACAACTTCAGCTATTCAGAAGTACATCTTAGGAAAGTAAGGAAGAAATTACAATGGTCCTTGTCATCATAATGATTGCTTGTGACTTGACCAGGCCTTCTCCTCTGACCAGATAACCTGTGACTGAAAGGCTTCCAGAGGCATACCCTCTGCATTATAAAATGAACTAAAAAAAGAAGATAGCCTAAACAACAACCAACCTGGAGTTCAGATTACATCTCACCAGATTATATCTATATGAACAAAATATAGTCATGTGGTTAGAGTACATATGTAAGAGATACAAATCTCTAACTTGACAACATCCATGGAAACAAGATACACCTGCATGAACAAGTTGCACTTTAATGAGAAGATGGAACACCTTATGACCACAACCTCTTAAACAGAGATATATGTCTAATTCCAGAGAACACATTATGAGCATTGCATTTCTATGAAAAGGAATATTTTGTTATTTAAAAAAAAAAAAACAAAGATACAAAGCTCTGCATGAACTATTTTTCATCTGTGGGACCAGGGAATATCCTATGATTAAAGTGCATTAGAATAAACAGGTTACACCCATAAAACTTGATTTTATTTATATAAACAGGATAATTCCCTCAGGGAAAGAGTGAATTTATGAAGAAAGAGTTGACCTCTGTGATCAGTGTACATTGTATGATAGTCATACAATGTATGTCTACAGCCAGGGTATACCTTTATGAGCTGTATTGTGAACCACTGCATCTGGAAAAATAGGGCACCAGCATACATCTATATGTAAGTGTTGCATCACTGTGATCACACTTCGCCCATGAGTATGGTGCAGTCCAGGGCTCTGTACAAGCAGGTCATACTTAACCAATACCCTTACTGTCACACCTCCTTACTATAGTGTTACTGGTGTTACTACACTGAGTCCAAACTATATCACAGTGTTTAAGCATTCCTGGTTTATCACCATGAAGGTAGTCTTACTTTCATCTTTAATAAATATTGCTATAGCACAAGGTGTCAATTAAACCTTTTAAGTGTATCTGCTCAAGACATGTGCTTTAATTGTATGTTGATAACATAATGCAACACATATAAACCAGCAGCAGGAGACTGTTAGTCTACCTAACCTACTCGAGGGCTGCAGGTAACCTAAGATAGCTGCTCCTCCTATTCTCTTTCCTCCTGTCCCTCCAGGTATTTTACTCCTGTCCAGGCCTCTGATACACATTCCACCAACTGATTCCATTCATTCATCACCTTCTATACAAAAAGTATTTCCTATATCTAAAATAAACTGCACCCCTTGATTTGCTGGACAAACCTCTTCTTTCCAACCCAGTTCTTCCGTTTAAGTGTGATTCCTTCACACTTTCCCTTTCAGTGTCTTGTATACCCATACTGTATGGCCTCCCCCCCAACACTGTCCTGATACATCATACTCCCTTACAATCCCAGTTACATTTCTCTGTACACTTTCCTAAACTGTCACCTCCCTATAAGGCCCTCAGAATTACATGCACTATTTTCACCTTTGGTATTACCATTATCTGAGAGAGGGATGATTGCCCCATCTGTCTTTAGATTCCACCCTCTAGTTACACACTTTACCAGATGGTTTGCTTTATATCTGATGGTTTAACATTTCCATAATAATAATGATGCCAATGTCATAACCTTGTTCCATATTTTTGTTCCGATTCCTAATTGCATATTCAAGCCCTGGATTATATCTAGGCTGTATCATTGTGCACTTGGAAGGAGTTGTATAAAGCTGCTGCTTCCTTGATAGTGCTTCCAGTTTAAATACATCAGGTATACCCCGAACGGATTCTATCTGTCAACCCTGGTGTCATTAAGAGTGACTGATCCAGTCTTTCATACCCCATGTCAGGTTGGAGAACGTCATTTTATGTTCATGAACTATGTGTTCTATTGTTGTACCAATGTTGAGATCAGACTATAAAAAAATCATAAATAATTTTGATTGACCAACAATGATTGTGGTTGTATTTACAGCTAGGCTATGTCCTCTACAGGGTTACTTCCTTGAAGTGCTGACATTTTCTTGTTCTTTTTTTACTGCTTTTATAAACTTGTTGCAGTTTTAGATCTTGTCTGTATTCCTTTTTCTTTGTGACTTCTAATCTGTCTGTGGCAGAAGAGGGCCCATTCGTATAAATCTACCAATATAGTTATCAGACCTCAATTAAATAATATCCCTATGACCAGAGAATATGTTAATATCACTAGGGTAATTATTGTGGTGGAAGTTTAACCAGATGAACAGTGACAGCTTTGTAAGTAAACTTCAAATATACAAACAATTTATAGCCATATTAACAAGAACAAGGACTATCCTAAGAACTACACTACATCTACATGAAAATTGCACATCAGTAGAAACAGCACATCTTCAGGAACATGGTAAATTGCTGTAACTAGCATTCAGCTACATAATAGAGTTATGACATTCTGACTGTTTAAATTGTTTCAATTGTTGTGACTTAAGTATTATCATAACAGCAAAAATACAGTGACTAGAACAAGATATTTCCTTTTGCTGGGAATGTGCAAAATCATATTATTATCCCCACAGAATAACCATGTAAAGGGAGGATATCCCTGTGACCAGAGTATATTGATATGAAAAGGCCATTCCTCTATTGCAATAATGCATATTATAGTCAAAGTATAGCCCTGTAATCTGAGTATATGCAAAGCAGCAGGGTTCTTTATTATGACTAGAGTTAATTTGCAGTAACAAGACAAGTTCCTATGATTGGAGCACATTTATGAGAAACTAGTATAATCTCATGAGCAGAATAACAAGCTGTCAGTGCTAGTGGCTCAAAAGGTATCACACTCATCTTTGGTGCTAGAATATCAGAAGGCTGTGGGTTCTATTCCTGTATCAGACACTTCATACTGAAGCTGTAGTCCAGATGGAGAGATGATAAAATCAGCAAGCAAAGGAGAGTAGTGCTGTTGGAAAATAATTCATCCTCAAGTCTTGGAGAGTACCTTCACAAGGTGGACCATGTTTTTACAAAATCTCACCAAGACGACACTGATATATAGACTGTTTTTATATAGCATATATCATCAACAGAAGAAGGTTAAAAAATCAGAAATACAGCTGGGTCCACAAGTCCCAGGATAAGTATCCAGTCCTGGAAGGTGTACTGGTGCCAGGACTGGAAGAAATGACAGCGTAGAATCCTCAAGACATGGAACCATTCCTACAATGGGATTAGGCCAGTCTCAGGAGGAGGATGGCCCCCTGCTGTAGTAGTCCACAAAAAACACAAAACTGACAGGCCAAAAAAAGGCCATGAAGGTGATAGGGTGGACTATTAAGGATAAGAAAGAAGTTATGTATTGTTACTATTATACAAGAAGCCCTGAATTTCCAAATAGAAGATATTCAAAAAGATTAAGAGAGAGAAATTAAAGGAAAGAAAAATACTTGTGCAATAAACACTGTTAAAAGTTTCAAATGCAAATGTGTGCTCATTAATACAACAAATTCATGAAAAACACTATATGGACTAAGAAATCTTGGGCCATTTGGAAAAAGAAACAATTGAAGAAGTGTGAAAATATAAAGAACAAAACCTAGTGATTTTTAAAGGTATAAAAATAAACATGGATATGGGAAAGAAAGAGAGATTTGATATGGTGTAATATGTATACAGAGAAGAAAGTGAAACTAATCAATACAAAAAGCAGCACCAAAGCTACTTGAAGAAAGATAAAAGTGAAGGCACTCAGATATCGCATTTTCACAATAAAAAAATAAGATCGCAAAGGGGGAATGTAGAACAGAAGATTAGTAAAGTAGAAGTTAAACAAATATAAGTTGAAGTTATGGAATACCTACAAAGTGAAGGATTTAGTGTATAAAGTCTGACACAGGTCTGAAGTAAGGGGAAACAGGTGGAGCGGAAGACATCTAAATAAGAAATATGGACATGAGAAAGAAAAAGAGATTTAATATAGTGAAATATTTATGCAAAGGAGAAAGCAAAACGAATCAATACAAAGAAGCAGCACCAAAGATATTTGAAGAGAAATACATGCAAGGCATTTGGATATGGGAAATCTTACAATACAAAAAATAAGGCAACAAAGGGGAAAGTCGAAAAAGAGGATTAGTAATGGAGAAGTTAAAGAAATAGAAACTGAAGTTATGGGTTACCTATGACGTAAAAGATTTAGTGTAAAAAAATCCAAGTCTGGTAACATCACAGCATGATGGAACTGTGTGTTCCCAAATTAAGGAGAAGCAAGTAGAATTGTGATTATCTGATCAGTTGCCACATGAAGATACCCTGGTGCCATCAGTAAGAAACCAGTTTAAAAGTTCAATTGGAGTTGCACAGCAAGGGAAGGGACAGGAAATGGTGGCAACTCTAATATAGTCAATGCTGTGGAGTGATAGGCCAGTGAGCTCCCATATCAAAGAGCAACAGATGACAGATAAAGCTGAGGAGAATATGTCACAGGAAGATTTTCTGGAACTTTCTGTAGAATGCTTACAGGAAACAGAGAATAATGAATGTGCCCTCAGCTTAGAAGAAAAAGATATAATGGGAGAGTTGTTTGATTTAATGGAAATGGATAGACATATTAAGATCGATGAAAGAAATAGATTACAGAAAGTCAATAAGACCCAAAATGTTAGAAGTTTGATAAAACAAATGAACACAGTACTCAAGACAATTAACAGAAATTCATGGGATATAACAGAAATAAATAGGATATATTACTGCACAGCAAAATTAATAACAGATAAAGTCTTACTTCAAAAATGCAGGGCAATAAGGGAAAGGAGGGGAAGATATCAAATGCCATCTTGAAAGTATCAAATAAAGAAAACTATAAAGCAATTAAGACAAGAAGTTTCACTGTCAGATGAGTATAGAAGAGTGAACAGCTCAACAAAAATACTTAGAAAGACACACGTGATAAAAGCAATGTGCAGTATTAGAACAGACCAGGATCTATAGTGCACTACTGCAAATAATAAACGAAAGATGTCAGCACAGGCAGAAAAACATAGAAGATATGCAGATAAATATGAAGGAAAAGTATAAAATTAGCAATTGATTGATGATCCAAAAAGGATTTACACAGAATTGGGAAACAAAGCAAAAGACATAGACACACCATCAAAAAAGTAATAAACACATCTTGGAGAAATATTTATGAAGACCCTGGGGAACATAACAAAGATGAATAGAGGAAGTACAAGAATAGAAGTAAAAGAAACAGTAGGAAATTCAAATGTACAGATTATGAAATGGGATGAAGTAACAGCCAGAGAAATTGAAACAAAATTCAGAAAAACTCTTAAATGGAACCCCCAGGCCCAGATACAGTATCTAACTTCTGGCTAAAAGTATTAACATCATTACACAAAGATTTAGCCCTGAGTAAGAATTACTTATATGCACACCCTGAACACACACCAACCTGGTTAACAACAGGAAAAATAATACTCTTCCATAAGAGTGAACCTGCAAGCTATCCTAAAAACTATAGCCCGATAACTTGTCTTCCAACAATATATAAACTATATAGAGGAATGAATGCTGACAGAGTTTATAGTCATTTAGAAGAAAAAACAATCATGGCACTAAAACAAAAGGGTAAGAAAAGAAAGCCATATGGAACAAAGGATCATTTGTTGCTAAATAAAGTCATAATGGAGAATTGCAAAAAGGGGAAGAATCTAAGTATGGTATGGAATGATTACAAAAAAGCATTTGACAGTATCCCACATATATGGATAAAGGAGTGCTTACAGATGTATAAGATATACCCTACACTGATTGATTACATTACAGTGACCATGAAACAGTGGCAAACCACTTTGCAGCTAAGCTATGATAAAGGACAAATTATTATCTCAGGGATAAAAATTCAAAGGGGAATATTCCAGGGTGACTGCTGCTCTTTTGTCTTGCCCTTAACCCATTAAGCTATTTAGATTAGGTCATGATTACAGCCTGGCTCCCAGGCAACAGCAAAGTGTAAAGACTTTTCTCATCTTCTATTTGTGGATGATTTCAGACTGAATAGTTCATGAGACGAGGAGCTGAAAGCACAACTGTAAGTGGTCAAAACTTTCTCGGATTATGTCATTTGGTCTTGATAAATGTACAAAAGCAACATTTAAAGCAGGAAGGCTGCAGCACCAAGAAAGTATCTGTCTTTGACAGGAATGTGATATAAAGGAACTTGAGCAGGAGGGATTGTATAAATATTTGGAAATTGATGATGGATCGACAATAAGACATGAACAAATGCAAACAAAACTCAGTAAAGAATATTTTAGAGGACTAAAATTAATACTGAAAACAGCCTTGACATCTTAGAAACAAAGTGCAAGCTATAAACCAATTTACTTTTCCTGATCTAACTTACAGTTTTGGGGTGAGTGGACCCAAAAGATATTGGATCAGTTGGACCGGAAAACAAGAAAAATGTTTCACATTTCTCAAATGATATATAAAAATCGGTGATTATGTATTCCTCATTCTGAAGGAGGTATGGGTCTCCTCAAAATTGATTACATGTATAGATCTGCAATTGCAGGACTGCATACATATCTGCTGACCTCATCAGATCCAAACATAGTGAAAGTTCTGAAGCATGAAGAGAACAAGACGATTTCCCTGCTTAGTTTAGTAGAAGCATATCGGTGTCAAGCAGGAATGGAAACCAAACCAGATGTAGATGAAAATCAGGCAGCAACTGAATGTGCCAAAAAAAAAAAGAAAGAAAGAATATAAGGAGAAGGATCAGATGAGAAGGCAAAAAATGTGGAAAAGGCATAAATATAGTTGCAAGTATAGAAAACTCTTGGAACGGCCTCATGTAGATTAGAATCTGATGCAGGAAGCTTTAAGGAGAGGTGAACCTAAACCAAAAGATGAAAGGTTAATATTAGCGGCCCAGTTTGGTGGACTACATACATGTTGATTTACAAAGTCCATTAAACATGTGTAAGAAACAGACAAATGCAGGTTCTCTAAAACAGAACTGGAAAAAGTCGCAACCTTGTAGCTGGGTGTAATACACTACTGGCAGAGGGCCTGTATACTGAAAGGCATAATAATGTGACAAGACTGCTCACTGGGGATTGTGCTAACATTACAATATTGAAGTAGCTGAGAAGAATTGGAAACATGAGCCACAAAGCATTGTAGAGAATGATGAAGCTTATATCACATGGGATCACGCATTACCAACAGTTCAAAAATAGATGTGAGAAAAACAGCTATAGTGGTCCATGAAAAGAAGACAAAAGTAGCATTGATCATTGAAAATGCTACATCCAGTGACTACAGTGTCTTATGTACAGAGAGACACAAAGTCAAAAAATACCAGGATTTGCAGGCAGAAATGAGGCCAAATGTGGAAGGAGAATATTCAGGCAGTACCAATAGGCAATGTGTCTGGTAAAAAATAATGTACAGTCATATTTAGATACATTACCAATGCATGTAACTCGCTACGAATTGTAGAAGGAGACAATTCTGGGCACATTGCGGGTGCTGTGAAGAGCACTTTTCGCTAACATCAAAAACTGAAACAATGCTAATTTCATGAACTTTAATTATACTTTGACTTAGGAATGGAGCCCATTCCTGTCATGGTATTAGAAACCAAAAAGACTTGGAGAAATTAAAAAGGGTGAAAACACTGTAGTGTAGCATACAGGGATGCTGTACTCTTGAGCGTGCTAACTTTGGGATGAGACATTAAACAAAGGTCCCATCTACATGAGTTGGTGGTTGCTCAGGAGGATGTAAAACATCCTAATGAACCTATAAAAATAGTAAGGGTTGCTTTATTTACACTTCCTTGCATTATTTAGACATTTATATTTATAAGATATATTTTGTTATCATTTTACATGTTTTCTTAACATATAATTTACATGAAAAGCAATACTTTCCATTTTTATTGTTTCATAATAATAATAATAAACTAGGAATAAATCGCTTCTTCACCACTAGATTGCCAACTAGCTTACAGAGAGGATGCAGGAGATCAAAACAGGAGAAGCTAACTCCACAAAGAGACCAGTGCCCAGTGGAGTCCCCCAGAGTTCAGTGCTGGGACCTTTCTGTTAAGCATCTATTGTCAGATATAAAAGCCAGTACTAAAGGGCTCTGGATAATTAAGTTTGCAGATGCCTGCAAGCTAGGAGCAATGATCGAATCCACAAAAGACTCATCCACCCTACAGGAAGGCTTGTCCCAAATAAATAACCAGAGACAGACGCATGGACTAAAGCTAAATGCATTATTATCTCCTTTAGAAAGCCAACTCCCTTGGAGAACTAACACATTGATAACACATCCGTAAGAGTTGACCCAGATGTTTGACATTTGGGAACCTATGGGGACAGTGACCTAAGTCTTGGCCAGCATGTTTCCACTGTGGTAAGGAAGTCCTTCTATACTGTGCAACTCATAAATAAAGGGATTGCTTCAAGATCCAGGGATGCTGTTTTCCCCATTTACTCAGCCCTCATTAGGCCAGTCATTGAGCATAATACCCCTTTTGCCATGTATCTGCCCACAGAGATACTTTACAATAAGGATACAAGGCATAAACAATAAGTCCTGTATGAATCAGCTCAAAGCTTTATTGCCATATTTGGTCGTTTATGGACTGCTAAGAGATGATTTATGTGTAGCATACAAGGCATTCTCTGACCCATTACTAATGGACTTACTTCATGTACAAAAGTCCAGTGGTATCAGAAATACTCAATCCAGGGACCTAAGCCTATTCTGCAACATCAACAGAATGGTTTTGAGGGACAGGTATATCTCTCAGAGGATAATACTGCTCTGGGACATATACCTCATTCATGTAAAACAAAGCTCATCCCTGACCACATTCAAGCATAACCTGGATAAATGGATGGGAAATAGGAAGTTTATTGCAGGATTCCCCCTATACTACAATGCACACAAGCAGCTCCTAAATGCTTTAACTCTACACCTGGGTCCCCTCCAAATATCCATTTTTTATCTAGTAATTATTGCTAGAGTAATGCAAAATATAGATTTTGGAAAGAATTAGGTGAATCTAAACTCCAGATAGGTTCATTTTTAAGTACCAAATGGGGTAATTAGTTAGGTTTAAAAATGACCTGCAAAGACAGTTAGCCTAGTACTGACCTATGGACCTATACATCTAATTATTGTAAGTCAAGAGCAACTATTCTTTATAATCTCTTTATCTATCCTGCAGGAATTCTTCCACAACCATCATTTTATTTCACCTAGCACACCTTCATAATCTCTGTTTTTATTATACAATAATCATTGACATATTATTTGTCATAATCTTCAGATTGGTATAAACATTATTCCATTCCATTTTTTAGTTTCACATTTTTCCTGTCTCATATTATTGGTATACCATTTCATATATGTTAAGTTTTTAAATCCTTCCAGTTTATATTCCTTTTTGAAACTTTTACAAAACAGTTATTTTTTTTACATTGTACAAAAAACATTTTTTTTTTTTTTTCCTTATTACACTTATCACATTTTCTTGTTCCAATACCTTATAACTGATATTACTTTAATATGCTAACTTATTCAACAACATTCTCCACAGAATCTCCTGCTTCATAAACATTCTCAGACCTTTTCCTTCAAGTCTTTATAGCACTTTTACATCTTCTTTTAATTCCTTTCAATGATATTATTTTCCAGAATATTGTTATATGACAATTTTCTGTTTTTATCAGTTTTGTTAATTTTCACCTTTTATAATTTCATTTTACTTTCATATTCTTTTCCTTCCATCTTTTCTTGTTTACTACTTTTTCCTTCTTCATATTTCCATACTTCTTCTCTTATATATAACATTTCCCCTCATTTGCAACTGTCTCTCTTTCATCTTCTTTATTACCCAGAAGAAAAAAAGAATGGATGCTATGTGCATTATAGGACTTTTTTAGATTCAAACCTCCTTCTTTTTTATTACATATCACCCCTCTTTTTACTAGATTCAACCATGAACTCCAAATAAAATTAAAAAAAATATTTGTAACATCTCTTTCTCCATTTTTTCTGGATACATGTACACCTCCCCTAAATATGATAGTTTTCCTAATATGTATGTATTCCTCATATATACAGTGTTGTTAAAAGAGAGACCTCTGAGATCATCCATGTGCAACTATCATTGGGCAAATCTGCAATGCAAATTGTGGCCTCTTACAGATCACCCTACATGACCCAGGACCACCACTCCACCTTTCTGGAGACACTGGAAAACATGAAGGTCCTACTAAACACCCTGGTATTGGGCTATTTCAATTATCCTACCATTCACTGGGAAAACACCTCGAGTACAAACTCCCAGGCCCAGCGCTTCCTGGAATTCATCAACTAAAATGCCCTGGATCAGCTGGTAAACTCCCCTACCAGAGGTGAAAACATATTGGACCTGGTCATCACCAACATGGGCAACAGGTGTTCCACACCGGAGGTCAACCCGTCACTGGTTAGATCAGACCATAAACTAATCACTCTGGATGTCCACACCCTACCACCACCCCCAACTAAGAAAAACACAGTAAAAAACTTTTCTAAAGCAAACTTCACCTTACTTAAGACAGAGGTGGTAAGTTTCATAGCCCCCATGCTAAAGGATAACGCTGCCCAAGATGCAGAAACCTTTACAAATGCACTCTATGAGCACCTACAAGGATGCATGGGTCATGCCATCCCTAGCAAAACCAAGACTCACTCCTCTAAGAGAAGGAAACCAGTTTGGTGGACCCCTGCCATAAACAGGCTATACAATAGAAGGAGGAATCTAGTTCAGAATAAAAGCAAATCCCAAGAAGGAAAGACATCCCTGATCTGTAGCTGTAAGAAACTAAGGTCCCTCATGAAATCATTCAAGGCTAACTTCGAAAGAAAAATAGCCAAGGATTCAAAAGATAACCACAAAGCCTTCTTTAGCTATGTTAAGAATCTTAAGTGGCAACTCGCAAATATGCACTGAACTAGTGCAAAATAGCACAAAATATACTGAACCTACTGATATTACCAACATCCTGGCAGATAGATTCAGTGCAAACTTCACCCCCTCTCACCCCCAAAAGGGCACACAACAATACCAGGAATGTGTAGTGTCCCAAAAATCACAGACGCACAGGTGAAAACAGCCCTTTCAAAGACAAAAACACAGAATCAATGGGACTAGATGGTGTCCCAGGCTGCCTCTTGCACGAACTACAGAACAAACTAACCCCCCACCTAAACACACTGTTCAACCTCAGCCTCTCCACAGGCTACATGCCCATAGAATGGCGCACAGCAATGGTTATTCCTCTCCACAAAGGAGGGGCCACAACTGACCCTGGTAACTATCGCCCCATAAGCCTGACTAGCCTGTTCTGCAAGGCTATGGAGCGCATCTTCATGGAACTCATTAACAAAGACATTGGGAACCTCCAAACACTTGACCCAACCCAGTTCAGCTTTGTTAAGGGCAGATCATGCCTTCTAAACCTGGTTGACTTCTTCGAGACAGTCACCAAGGCCATAGATGAGGGAAAGGTGGTTCACACAGCCTACCTTGACCTCGCCAAGGCTTTTGACACCATTCTCCACTCAGGTATTACAGAAAAACTCACCAGCCTGAACATAAACCCTTACCTCACGAGATATGTTGCCAACTGGCTTACAGACAGAACTCACACGGTAAGAATAGTGGGCTTCAGGTCCGACTCTAAACCAGTCACAAGTGGTGTCCCACAAGGCTCGGTCCTTGGACCCCTACTGTTTGGCATATACTTCTCAGAAGTACAGGCAAACACAGGAGAACTATGGCTAACCAAGTTCGCCAATGACTGCAAACTGAGAGCCATAATTGACTCTCCGGCTGACACGGACATCCACCAAAAAGGCCTTACTGAGACGGACACCTGGTGTCAAAGTCATTGCCTCAAGCTAAATGCCAAAAAATGCATAGTCATCGCGTTTGGGAAAAACAAAACACCCACGAATTATCACATAGGTGGCAGTCCCATTAATACAAAAGAAGTAATAAGAGATCTGGGGACTCAGGGGGATAGTAATCTCTCCTTTGACAATCATATTGCCAAAGTTGTTAGGAAATCCTGCTATGTGGCCCATCTAATTACTAAAGGGTTTGCATCTAGAAATAAAGAGGTTATAGTGCCTCTCTACTCGTCACTCATTAGACCCATCATGGAGTACAATGCCCCATTTGGGTGTACCTCACAAGACAGTTCCAACAGCTGGAAAGACCACAAAGTATCTCACCAAGAGGATTACTGGCCTCAAACATATGTCCTATGCAGCCCGACTGAAAAAACTCCGGCTCTATTCAGTGGCATATCGCTTACTCAGAGGTGATCTCTGCCTGACTTACAAAGCCATGTCCAACTCAGAATTGATGGACATGCTCCACCTAAAGAAATCCAAGTCACTGCGAGCCATGCACTCTAGGGAGCTAAACCTCACCACAACAATAAATAGAACATGCTGGAGG
This sequence comes from Protopterus annectens, assembly GCF_019279795.1. Classification (NCBI taxonomy): domain Eukaryota; kingdom Metazoa; phylum Chordata; order Ceratodontiformes; family Protopteridae; genus Protopterus; species Protopterus annectens. Next base: position 253,300,359 of record NC_056731.1, read on the forward strand.
GATAGATTCCTGTCACAGAAACTCCCCATGCTTTGGAACAAAGTTCCAAACTATATTAGGCAGAGCCCCTCACTAACACTCTTCAAGAGAAATCTTGATGAGTGGATGGGTAACAGAAAATACACCCCTGGGATCACTTCATTAGCTCTGCTTGACAGAGGATCAGTTAATTAATCAATGGGGCGGTGAAAGTCGACACACTCTGGCTAGGCTTATAAATGCCCTCGGGCAGATAGCCTAGTACCTACCTATGAACCTACCATGATAGTATTTATTTTTTTTATTTTCCCAGCATTATTTTCTCCTGTTCTATTACATTTTACTACTTTTTTTTTTAATTTCACTTCTGATATATTTATTAATTCATAGCATAATACATTCCACTTATTTTTTTTTTGTTTCACCAAAACGTTTGCCTTATTTAACTGCAACCCAGTTTTCTTTAATAATTCCTCCACTTGTACCACCACTTCACATATCCATAGCTTATTTCTTTTGCCACAATCATGAAACAATCCCCATATTGCAGACAAATTGCTATTCTAACTCCTTTTCTCAACTCATGCTTTGTTTCTTTCATTTCACATATACATCCTTGAATTATTGTAGTCACTACCAGTACATGGAGGCACTCCATATTCATCCTTGTTTATCTTCTCTCGTAATTTTTATCTTCCCTACCATCTATTCATGTACTATACTAGCAAAAAACTACGATCACTCATAAAATCATCCAAGGCCAACTTTGAGAGAAAAATCGCTAATGACACAAAAGACAATCATAAGGCCTTCTTTAGCTATGTTAGAAACCTGGGTGGAAACTCCCAGATATGCTCAGAATTAGTCCAAAATGATAAAAAAATCACTGAACCCACAGACATTGCCAACATACTGGCAGACAGGTTCAGTGCAAATTTCTCCCCTCCCTCCCCCCCAAAAGGAGAAATATCTATCCCACCAGAGTCTAGCCTCCCAAACATCTCAGATGCCCAGGTGAGAGCTGCTCTCTCTAAAGCAAAAAACACAGCATCAATGGGACCAGACGGTGTCCCCGGCTGTGTGCTACATGAACTCAATGAGGAACTAAACCCACACATAAGGCTGCTGTTTAATCTTAGCCTTACTACAGGATACATACCCAAAGAATGGTGTACGGCAACTGTGGTCCCACTCCACAAAGGCGGTGCTTCTACGGACCCTGGAAATTACCGCCCCATAAGCTTGACGAGCCTTGTCTGCAAAGCTATGGAGAGGATCATAATGGAACTCATAAATAAAGACATTGGGGACCTACAGACACTGGATCCTACCCAATTTGGCTTTGTCAAGGGCAGATCCTGCCTCTTGAACTTGGTCGACTTTTTGAAACAGTCACTAAGGCCATTGATGAGGGTAAGGCAGTTCACACAGCCTACCTTGACCTAGCAAAAGCGTTGACACAATACCCCACTCGGGCATCATAGAAAAGCTCACCAGCTTAGATGTAAACCCATATGTCACAAGATGGGTTGCAAACTGGCTCAAGGACAGAACACACAGGGTTAGAGTTGCTGGTGCCATGTCAGACTCTAAGCCGGTCACGAGTGGTGTCCCACAGGGCTCAGTCCTGGGCCCCTCTTGTTCGGCATTTATTTTTCTGAAATGCAGACAAACATAGGGGATTGTGGCTGACAAAATTTGCAGATGACTGCAAACTGGGCACCATAATTGACACTCCATCAGACACAGACATCCTCCAGAGAGGTCTCATAGAAATGGATAACTGGTGTCAGAGCCATGGCCTTAAGCTAAATGCCAAAAAATGTATAGTCATACCCTTTGGGAAAAACAAGGTAACCCCTAATTACCACATAGGTGGTAATCCATTAAACAGAAGAAGTTATCAGGGACCTGGGGACCCAAGTTGACAGTAACCTCTCTTTTGACACTCACATTGCCAAAGTGGTTAGGAAGACCTTCTACATTGCCCACCTGATCATGAAGGGATTCACATCCAGATCAGGAGAGGTCATTGTACCCCTGTACTCTTCACTTATCAGACCAATGATCGAGTACAATGCCCCATTCGAATGTACCTTACCCGACACCTGCAGCAGTTGGAAAGACCCCAAAAGTTCCTCACCAAAAGGATAAAGGGGCTCAAACATATGTCATACGATGCCCGACTGAAGAAACTCCAGCTCTATTCAGTCGCATACCGTCTGCTCAGAGGTGATCTGTGCCTGACATACAAGGCCATGTCCAACCTGGAATTAATGGACATGCTCCACCTCAAAAAATCCAAATCCACCAGAGCCACGAGAGCAAGAGACTTAAACCTCAACACAGATATAAATAGGACGTGCTGGAGGGACAGATTCATCACCCAGAGACTCCCTACACTATGGAACAGAATCCCAGTCCATGTGAGGCAGAGCCCCTCACTAATTCTGTTCAAGAGAAATCTTGATGAGTGGATGGGAGATCATAGGTTTACCCCGGGAATCATCTCTGTATCACTGCTGGACAGAGGCACAGCAAACTAATGGGTATAGTATTCTCATCCTAAGGGGTGGTGAAAGCCACACACACTCTGGCTAGGCTTATAAATGCCCTAGAGCAGATAGCCTAGTATGAACCCATGAACCTATGAACCTATAACTTTCTCCCATGATATCTCATAGCATATTTTTATAGCATCCAATTTTTTTTCTTCTATTCCATATGTCTCTAGAATCTTCCATATTGTTTCATGATTAACCTGGTAAAAAGCCTTTACAACTTCACCTTATTAGCCTTATAGGTTCATAAGTATATACTGGGCTAACAACCACCATGGCCGTTATAAGCCTAGCTGCATAACTCAACCCAATCCTATGTCCATGTATCCTGGGTGTCTATTTGGACAGGTATGTTAGTTGGGAGGTAGCTATGGGTTTTGTGGGGAGGAGATATATTAGTTGGGGAATATTTTATGTTTGAATAGGGTCAGGGATTAACTCTGCCTTACATGGATGTATTCTATAGAGTGGAATCCTTTGAGACACATATCAGTCTTACCAGCATGCTCTATTTATGTCGCAGGCAAAGTCTAAATCATTGGCTCTAGTGTTTCTGGTGCTGTTTATTTCATGGCCCTGTAAAAGATACATTAGTGCTGGATCTGAGAGTGCCATGTATGCCAGGTATAGATCACCTGCCAGTAACCTGTAAAAGATTGAGTAAAGAGAAAGAGCCTTAAGGCGATATGTCTAGGAGACTGTTAATACCTTGGATGTTCCTGGTGAGGAGCCTCAGTGGGTGTTCTTATTGTTGCAAATGCCTGGTCAGGTACATGCTGAAGGTGGCATTATAGTCATTGCTGGGTCTGATAAGGGTTGAGTAGAGTGGTACTATAACTTTCTTGGACCTGGATGTCATATCCTTACTTATGAGTTGTGGGACATAGAATTACTTTCTTACTATCTTGGCTACATGTTGCTTAAAGGCCAGATTACTGTTTACATATGTTCCCAGATTCCTGACTACCAGGTCAGGTCTTAAGAGTGTTTTATGAATGGAGTCATTAGTTTGAGTGGACATTTTCTCAAAGGGTATTATAATACAGTTCTTTGCATTGAGTTTTAATCTGCAGTTTTGGTACCAGTCATTTCTCTGTGTTAGACCCTCTTGCAGGATGTTAGTGTCATGGGAGGAATTTAGGATAGGTCCCAGTTTACAGTCATCTGTGAACTTGGTGAGCCAGAGGGCATTAACATTATCTTTGACTTCTAAGAAGTAGATGCCAAACAGGAGTGGGCCCAGCAAAGAGTCCTGAGGTGCTCCACTGGTGACCAGTCTCTTGTTGGAGGTGGTCTCACCAAACCAGACTTTCTGGGTCCTATCTGTGAGCCAGCTCTCATTCCAGTGAGTTATGTATGTATTTTGTCAACAATATTTTGTCAACAATACCTGACTGGGGTGACATGTTGAATTAATTCGCTAAGTCAAGGTAGGCAGTATGCACTATTTCCCCCTCATCCACTTCCTTGATGACCATCTTGAAGAAGTGTATCAGGTTAAGTAGGCAAGACCTTCCCTTGACTGGAATGGGTCCAGTGTCTGTAGGTTGCCAATATCTTTGTTGATCATTTCCATATTTCTTTCCATGGCTTTGCATATTAAACTTGACAGACTGATGGGTCTGTAGTTTATGGGGTCAGTTGATAGACCACCCTTGTGAAGAGGGATGACCCTTACAGTTCTCCATTCCATTGTATATGACCTTTTTGAGGCAGTAGTTAAGAGCACCTCATATACTCCTGATAGGTCATATTTTAAACTATTTAGAAAGCAGCCCGGAATATTGTTGACAACCAACTGAGGCAGTGTTTTTGGCCTTGGAGAGTGTCTCTAGGATCTGCTTCCTGATGCTAGTTTGGGGGGTATGCTAGAAGGGATTTCACAGGAGGTAGCAGGGCAGGGGAGAGGGGGTGAAGTTACAGATGAATTTGTCAGTCAGCAGATTTGCTATTTCAACCTGATTGTTTAGGGTGCTGCCATTTACTACCATTTCAGTGCACTGTTGTGTGTTGCCTTTACGGTTTTGGACATAGCTGAAGAAGGCTTTGTCGTTGTCTTTAGTGTGGCTACCCTGACCTCATGATTGGCTATGTTGAAGTTAATTAGTCCCCTCAGTTTCTTAAAAATATCAAAACGGAACTGAAATAAACCAACAAAATTATAAAAAGAAAAATTCAGTGTCAGCTCAAAATCCATTAGAGACTTTTAATAAAACAGCCCTTAAAAACACAACAAAAACAAACTATGTTAAGAGCTTTTGTCTTAAAACCAAAAATACATCATTAGAACAGTGTGTATGAAAACTTAGAATACTTAAATACCCCCTTGTAGGCCTCCACCCACTCAAGTAATGCAGTAGTAATTGAATCCATTTTTAAAGGGCCAGGTTATAATTCAAGCTCTAGAAAACCTTGCTGTAAGTGTAATGCCCAGCAAATATATAATACTGATATAACAAGTGGAAAAAACATATTAAACACAATCAAACAATGCAATCCCTTCTTTTAAGTTCACTTACGATGGACATATTGTCATTTAACCCTGGAAAGGTTGTGGCATCAAGCCTTAATTGCCAAAGCATCTCTCGATGTAGTAAAAAGTTTTTCCAGTTCCCAGAACAGACAGTAGACCAAACCTGTTCCAGAACTAGGAAATGGAATTTTTTAAAACCATTACATTGAGTTGTATGATGTGCCAGGGCACTTTTGCTGTCAGATTTTTGCAGACTATATAGGAAAACTATTTGTTTTTTTTCCATTTGTTATATCAGTATTTTATATTTGCTGGGCATTACACTTGCAGCAAGGTTATCAAGTGCTTGAATTATAACCACTCTTCCAGTCTGTCCATTGTTCATAAAGCAGCCTCACTGTCATTGGCTATTCCCATAAAATCTAATGCTTCCTTTTTATCTCAATTGTTTAAGCAGTCTCTTCAGTCAAACTTTTTTTTATTTGTTTCCCTTCTCTTATTACTTTTCTGCCAATCCCTATTCTAGCCCTTACTGCTCTGTGTTCTGAAAACTCGGCCAATTCTATCCCACCAGTTATTTCTTTCAGATCGTTTGAATCCAGAACATAATCTCTTTTAGTTCTAAAACTCCCCTTTTGTAAGTTCATTAATTTTTTCACTTTTTTCCGGTACTTACGTATTATCGCAACCAGATTTTCATGGTTGCGAATTTTGCATACTTCAATAGAAACAAGCCCGCGAAACACTGTGAGGTGGTATTTTGAGTCTTTTTTGCTAAGGAATAAGTTTAGTTTCACTTCAGGAAGATTAACAATTGAGAAAACACTCTTCCTGTCTTGGCGTGCATTACACATGCACACTTGAATTGTTATGCCCGCTAGCTTACTGACCAACCACTTTTTTTTCAGTGTGTGGAAGGAGAATCCTTCATGAAAGGAGTGCACATACAGAGGGATTATGCTTCGGTCTCACTTTTTATTTTTTAAAGGTACAAATTTTTTTTTAAATTTTTGTTCAGGTACAAATGAAGACGGTGCTACATGCCACAAACGACAAAAAGAAGCGCATTTAGGCAGTAGGATGTTTTTCAGTGCTGTTCTTACTAGGGTTAATCAGGAAGTGATTTTCACTTTAGCTTTCATAATTTCTAAAGAATGGGCAGTGCTTCCCAAATGGGGGAACTTTCTTACCACCTGGAGTGAAAATCTTCATACATAAAGGAAGCACTCCTTCTCCTTGCGAGATGTAACTTTTGCTAGGGTGACAGGGTGTATTACATGACTTGCGTTCCTTCCTTTCCTTTTGCTGACATCGTGGTGAGAACTGCAGCTCTTACAAGGCGGTGCGCCACTGTTGAGTTTCAGGAGGTATGAGGTGTGTGACACAAAAGTTTCATTTAGTCCTCTTCCTGGTTCATACCCACTGCAATAGAGTAATGCTTACTTCTTCACAGACCCCTTATTAGGTTAAGCAACCTGTTTCAAAACACACATGCCAAATTATGGCAGTGCGAAAATCTGATTGCGATAATACATAAGTACTTGTTTCCAACTCCCCCATGTCTTATAGCTTCTCATACTACTTTTATATATCGGGTTCATTTCTCCTTCTCCTTTCTCAAATCGCAGTTACAAATCACCATTCATAATACTTCACTTATTTGAAAGGACATAATTTTTAATTTCTTTAAACATATTTTTCCAATCTGCCATGTTAGTTTATGTATACACTGTAATTCTTTTTACATAGCTTTCCCTTTTCCTCGTATCACATGCCTTTCATTTTCCAGATACTACGATGGTCACATCCGGTACCATTGTATCTTCACTTTAAAAAAACAAGCTCTTCCTAAACACACAACACTCCCACTGACCATGTAATCCTTTTACTTCATAGCTCCTCAATACTTTTTCTTTGTTCTTCCTTCGCACATCTTGTATCTAACAGAGATATAAGCTCCATACCTATTTTTTACACCACTCAGTCACTACAATGCCTCTAATAGCATGCTGAATAGCACATTTAGTAATAATATTTGTATGTCATCTCTTTCCTTTTTATGTATTTCTTATTTTCAGTTTTTGTTTTTATTTTCCTTCCCCATACCATCCCTCAATTTATCATTATTTCCCTCTTGTTCGGCCCGTCTCAAATCCTCCCTCTTGCCTTTCTCCAGTTCCTTGTACTGCATATCTTTTTTATCTTGCATCATGATATTTTCTCTTTGTAAAACATTTTCTACTTTATTCCCATCATTCTAATTTATATTAGTTACATTTTCCTCTTCAGGTATCTACCCTATAATACTTTTTGGACTAATATCGATAGCTGCATCTTCATCAACTTGTTTTCTTCTGAAATATTCTCTTTTCTGCTAACCTTTTTTTTTCTAGTACAGGACAGTCAGAAAAAAAATGTCCAGTCATTGCAATTTTTTATACTTAATCCTGCAATTTTTAATTGTATGTCTCTGTTTCCCGCACTAATCACATCTTCTTTTATTACAATCTTAACACCAAGCACCTGTTATTACCACAAAAAAAAAAAAATATGCTTTAGGATGACCCTGACCCAATACTTCACATTTCCTGTTTCCCATTCAGAATTATAACATTTGAAATATGCTGCATTTTCCCTTCACGCACATCCACTGTCGCCCATACCTCCCACACCCCTGTCCAAACATTTCATTCATCATACATTTTTTTTAACTTCATGCACCTTATTACAAACAGAAAGAAAAAAAGTCTTAAACTGAAGTTCCTCTTTGTCTGATGTTTTGAATTGCACATTTATTTTATACTTAACAGCAGGCCCAAGTTCTCAGAAATATACTCATTCTACAGTGGTAATGAACTCTTTTTCTCCACTTCATTTATAAATGTTTCAAGTCAAGTAAATGTATCAAAAGTAACCTTGCAAAAGCATTCTTCTCCTAAGAGATCTAATGTCTTGTACAAAGGTAAATAATGCTGTCCATAACTTCATACCTGTTAATAGTGTCACTGTTCTTTGTTTTGATTCTTACAATTGGTCTTCTCTTCTAATGTTGTTGTCCTTACGTCAGTCCTTGTTATTTCTGCTTCAAACACATCTTTTTTGCCTTTGTTTACCATATCTACATATGAATAATTTTTCTACTGCTCACCCTGTTGCAGGGACATGCTTTTAAAACCAGCAACTCATCTGATCAAGTGTATCCCTAAACTGTTCTCAGCACCTTCTGTTGTCTTTTCCCGATTCATTAGGAAGCTCTACCCCTGTTACCTCTCCCAGCAAGCAATCCACCATAGTACTTCTACTTACTTCCTGAGCAACATTCAGCTCACCTTGATCCATCATCATCTGCATCAACTCAGGAATGTCCAGACCTCCTTCTTCCAGCTCTGTAACAGCAATCTCCTCTCTTACAGCATCTGTTTGTGATAACTCATTATTCTGCATTACAGCACTGTCAGCCTGCTGTTTCCTTTCCTTTCCTTTCCCATCATTTCCTTCCCTTTCCTTTCCTTTCCCATCCTTTACCTTCCTTTCCTTTCCCCATCCTTTCCGTCCCTTTCCTTTCCCATCCTTTACCTTCATTTCCTTTCCTTTCTCATCCTTTCCTTTCTCACTCTTCCCTTTCCTTTCCTTTCCTTTCCCATCCTTTGCCTTCCTTTCCTCCCCTTTCCTTTCCTTTCTCATCCTTTCCTTTCCCACCCTTCCCTTTCCTTCCCTTCCCTTTCCTTTCCCATTCTTTCCTTTCCTTTCCCATCCTTTACCTTCCTCTCCCCACCCTTTCCTTCCCTTTTCTTTCCTTTCCTTTCCCATCCTTTACCTTCCTCTCCCCACCCTTTCCTTCCCTTTCCTTTCCTTTCCTTTCCTTTCCTTTCCTTTCCTTTCCTTTCCTTTCCTTTCCTTTCCTTTCCTTCCCTTCTTGGAATTCTACAAGCGATAGTGACAGCTTTTAGTGCCATCTATTACTTGAAAAGAGCAGGGGAAGTTCCCTGGTGCCCTGGCCAAATTTCCTCTAGTAGGTATGAATATCACGTCAGGTCTTCCCTGAAAAGAGGACATTTACCTAATGCGACTAACCCAGTCAGCAAAGAATAGGTAAATAAAAAAAAATGCACTTGCAAGAACAGGCTATAGCAATGAAAACAACGACTAGTTATATGACTAAATTAAAGGCACAGGAGACATTAATTCTGTATTGTATTTGTACATACATATATTATCAAGGCTGCCTGTGCTAACAGTGCCAAAACTGAGATCAACAAGCCTGACAGACAGATGTTTCACATCACAGAGAGAGGCTATAAAGCAGCACTGACTTCCACCACAGTTACAGCACATTGCTAGTTTTAACTTAGCAACTTAGCAATGAATTTTAAAAATGCTGATTCCTACTTTGAAACTGCTACAATGGGGGAATGTCCCTTCCCCCATGATGCAGCACCCTCAGAATTAATTGTATTTAGTGAGGAAGTGCAGGGTATGTAACGCCCTGCCTTTTGGATGTGGAGGAGGTCCTCATTATTATAAAAGGCTGTACTTCATAACTGGTGCTCATGCGTAATAGTTTATGTTGTCAGTTTGTCAGAGTAAGTATCCAAGGTGGCCTTTTGGCAACTCTGCTGTTGCTGAAGGCACTTTTGGCATACTGTGCCATATCCCAATGGTGTGAATCCGAATGACCAGGCTAAATTTCCACGAAATGATTATAAGCGTATGACCAGAACATATCGCTGTGAAGAATGAGAGTCAATGAGAGCAAGGTATATTTGTACAAACAGCATAAATCTCTATTATTACTGTGTTGTAAAAGACTGGATTGCCAACATAAATGCATATGTCAGTGAAATTACAGGCTCTCCGCTGTCAGTGAATATCCTTATAAAAAGATAAAATTCCTACTATCATGTATAGCCCTACGAAAAGAGTAAATTCCTTTCATCAATAGTAAATTCCTATGAGAAGAGTGGATCTCTGCCATTAGTGTAATATCATTCAAAAACAATGGGAGTCCTACCATCAATCTATACTTCTTTCAAAAAAGATTTAATCCCTGCTATCTGTGAATATCCCTAGGAAAAGAGTATATTCCTACTATCAGTGTTTGCCCCTATGAAAATATTGGATCCCTATAAACATATCTCCATATGAAATACAATATAACATTAAGATTAGCTACAGCACTGTAAAAATGTATCCCTAATTTTTTTTTGATTTCTCCAGTCAGGCTATATCTCTGTCAAGAAAGGAAATTCTGTTACCACTGTATAGTTCTATGAACTGAATGCATTCATAACATTTGCATGGATTCTAATAATTAGGGCTTACATCACTAAACAGAATGATTTTCTCAAGGTATATTCTTGACAATAGTGTATTTCTATGGCTTGGATATATATTGGTATAACCTTAATAATAAAATCCATCTATATAGCTGGATTCTTTCTCTATGCAGAAAATGTATCCATCTGAAAAGTGGGTATCTCTACAGCCAAGATGTAGTATACCCTCACTGATCTCAAAGAATGACTAAAAAGCAAACTTATTATTATTTTTTTTCTTTTAAAACTTGTAAACATACCAACCAATAAACATAAAACCCAAAGAAAATACATAATCAATAAAAGCAGTGTATTTATGGAAGACAATAAACAATATCAAATAGCAAGAGAAATTACAATATTGAACAATACAGGTCCATATAACCACAGATTTGAAAAAAATAGTGTAGTGTTTACTTTTAAAATATTATATACTTTTTAGATGTACTTACAAATGGTAACAGTAGCTGATTTTACATTTAAGCAAACATTGGACCACTGCATTGCATTAAAACAACTGAAATGGCCAGAATTCCCCCACTAACTTCATATAGCACAACTGCAAATCGCACACTCCATCCTGTACAAACCTACTGCTTGCTCCTCCCTCTCTACTCTAGTCTCCTTCTACGCCCCCACCAGATGGCTCAGAAGCTCTGACCAGCAACTCCTTGACATGCATAAACCCAACAGAAGTATAGGTAAACTTCTCTGCAACTACAATGTGTCTTTGGCCGGGAACAAACTTAATAATTCCATTAGAAACACCTCAAATACTATTCAATTCAAAAAGCAACTAAAACTCTTCCTCTTAAGCTCAAGGATCTGTCCTTGCTAGGATCCTACCTAACCACTCCCATCCTTCCAACCTTACCTCATATCTTCCAACTCACTTCTCTCCCTCTGTGATCAACCTGGCAGCTACTTTTTCCATTCAAACTCCCTTTGTACTGTAGTTTCTCTATACTGGTAATGTCACATATCAGTACCCATTGCATTTTTTAACAATGTAATTGTGTGTATATGTATTGTATTCTATGTATTGTATTATATTTTTTGTTATTACTGAAACTCTTAGAGGTCATCGACTCCTTCAACCTCTATTTTTGTTCTTTCCTAGACATCAGCTGTAAATACATACTGTACACAGTCAATGATGCCACTTCCTTTCAACTGTTTTTTTTTAAACTGTATTTTTTAGTGCTCGATCCTTTTTTATTTTTGTATATTTCCTTGTTGCACTATTTCACTCTAACTACTATGTATAGCTTAGAATATATCATTCTGTTTTAGTGTGAGTTTATTTATGTAAATACTCTGGAGCTTTTCTCCTTGGGTCTCCACCGAAATTGGGCTTCTGGCCCATTTGGACCAATCCGGTTAACAAATGTCAAATAAATAAATAAATAAATTAATATATAAATAAATAAATAACTAGTCGACCAAAATCAAAGCTGCACTTTATTGTTGACAAAATGACTATTCAACATTATCAATTACAGCTAATAAAATATATAGTCATCCTTAGAGTGGACCTTAGCTAAAGAGTATAATACAAACACCTATTTGGCAAACTGTATAGGTATATTTGTTATCTACGCTCCTGACATGTTATCAGTATTTATCTATACTGTTAGTGCATTGCCAACAGTTTCTCTAAAACTCATAATGCATTATTAAAGCTAATAAATGGGTCACACACCTGACATATTTGTGCTGCTAGGTAAATATCAGCATAAAACTTTTCTCAAGTTGCCCTAAGCCTGCCATATTTGTGCTACTTCTTAAATGCCAGCACATGTTTTTGACACTGCACAGAAAAAAAAAAACAAAACAAAAAAAGCACAATGCAAAATACTCTTGACTACTTAAAACAACTTGCTAAAATTAATTCTGCCATTAGTTTAAGAAGAAATCCTAATTAAAAAAAGAAACTAAAGAACAGACCACATTTCTTATTCACTACAATGTAAAAATGTAATTTTACATATACAAAATTAAGAGACTGACAACCCTACAAACACCTGAAACAACCCTGTCAACCCAAACATACATTTACCCAAGAATTCAGAAACATCTATGCCATTCACTGAAATCACCTATCTTAGGGTGGTCAATTTCCACACCTGTGAGAAAATGCTTTTCTGAGATAGAGTCCTTCTCATTGTACTCATACCTATCAGCTTATTAGAATGTCTCTGAATCACACTTTAGCTAACACTGTCAGAGCTGATAGTGGTAGTGTTTTCTCTGACAGCTCATGCATCACATTGGCAAAGTACTTCTACACACACACACACACACACACACACACACACACACACACACACACACACACACACACACACACACACACACACACACACACACACACACACACACACACACACACACACACACACACACACACACACACACACACTCACGCGCAAAGACATTCAGATGCCCCTTCCTACACAAACATTTACCCATCAACAAATAAGCCTGCTTACCTTTGACACAGTCATGTGTTCACCCATTTGCATCATACCTATCAACCTCTTAGTGCAAGAAATCCAGACAAACCTTGCCAAAATGGGGGGACAAAGGCCCAAAAATAGAGACAGATTTTAAATGTTGCTTTTATAAACTCAGAAAATTGCTAGAATAACAGAGTTTATGTTATCATACATTTTCTGAGGGATTTGAAGTCTGAAACTCCAATGTATGTCATTATTTGGTGACTTAAATCCTCAGATTATCCCAGTGACTTGCTAGAAAACCACACATTTTATGAGGAGCAGACCAAAAATATGAGGCAAAAATCCGGACATTCTGCGAAAATCTGGACAGTTGAGAGGTATGAATGCATGCTCTAACATACTCACACATCCAGATTCTTGAATTCTTACTTACTTAATTCCTTCAAACATGACCACCCAGGCAGACACATGCCGACACACACACACACACACACACACACACACACACACACACACACACACACACACACACACACACACACACACACACACACTCATTTAACTTCATTCATACCCTTACAAACTTGAACAGACACGTAGAGAAACAAACATACAAATATATATGTGTATATGTGTGAGTGTGTGTGTGTGTGTGTGTGTGTGTGTGTGTGTGTATATATATATATATATATATATATATATATATATATATATATATATATATATATATATATATATATATATATATATATGCACACTGATACCCCACCCCACATACCTGCACATCTTTGCTGAACTTACCTGCATTGCAACTGTTTCCATATGAGTGAATAGGCAACTGCCATCTTTTCATGGTGTTACCTTTTTCCTCTTCTTTATGCTTCTTTAAAGTACAGATCTATAAGTTAAGTAGCAGAGTTCTGATCCCACTACCATGTTTACTCATTATGTTATTCTTAGTAAGTCAGTCAAGCATGCTAAGCTGAGCTCAATATGTATTTTTACTGCCTTTCTGTGCTATTTGGATCATCTTGCAAATGAAACAACTGAGAAACTTTTTCTTTTAAGATGCAAAAATATAACATGATTCAAGAAAATTGTTTGCAAAACAGCAACCATATAAATCCAATTCCTTGATTTCCTTTTTCCCAAACTGCAGAATAAAATAAGACTTAATTCAAGAATTCCATTTATTTTTCACTTCTTCAGAACAGTGCAGGACGTCTAACTCTGCAGAAACATTTCTCCGGGCCTTAGAGAAATCAGCTCAGGAAATCTTATTAAGATTTCAGACTACAGTACCTTATTGATCTCCTTAACCTTGGAGCCATGATAGATAACAGATGAAGTCTTTATGAACTGCTGAAGCTTAGTATTTAAAATGAGGCAAACCTCAGACCTGCTATGCAATATCCATCAGTGAACATGCCAGCTGGCTGGTGACAACTTGTAGAATTCACAAGGGAGTGGCGGCGGTATTATTTATTAAGTTGTTTTCATCTTCCTTCCTGCTGTATTGTTTCTTTAGCTCCCTTGCTGTCATAGCTTACTTATTTCTGCAAAGATCATCCCTAGACTTATCCCTCCGTTTCTTACAAGCACCAGTGTGCCTCCCTTAGTAAGAAAGGCCCTCCAGCACTGTCACTCAAACCATCTTGCAGTATTATTGAAAATAATACGTGAAAAATGTAGTCTTAAGGTGTAAATTCCCTGCACTATCTGAATGCCTGCTATGTGAAATGTTTTTATCTGCAGGCTGTTCATATGTCCATTATTCCTTGAAGATGCCATTAGTGATATAGGAACATGCCAGAAAGATTATCCTGCACTGTTTTCAGTCTAATGTGCCAGTTGTACTCAACATTTCAGCATCACATAATTCTGTCTTACTTTCAGACCAAGAATAAAGTATTTGCTAGAAAAACATTACCTTTGCATGTTTCTTTTCTGTGGGGAAAAAGGAGTTACACTTACACACTGCACCCACCTCTGTGGTATAATGCATGTTTGGGAAATTCAGTTTTAAACTGCTGACTTTTTAGTCACTTTAAGTATCTTTAGACTGTAGTAAGCAGCTTGACTATGGGTGTTATCAGACTACGGCATGCTGGGACGTGCTCCAACTGTGAAATAGCACATATATGTGCATTTAAAATATATGTATTAAAAAAACTAAGCCAGTATGCCCATAAATTGAAAAAAAAATGTGTCTCGCCCATGACCTATTCCTATGTAGCTTATTGTAAGCACCTTCAATTAACTGCTAAGGACAACCAATCACAGTGCTTTCCCAGCAATCTCTACTTACACAATGACATACTACCAGGTGACGGGTTCAGAACTGCAGACATGCAAATCTCCAGGGACTCATTATGGTTTTGATGGGTATATCTTTTAAATATTTAGATTAAATTCTGATACTGACAGGAAAACAAAATAGAATTGTGGGCAAAGATAACAGTAGAAGTTGCTCACATAAGAACAGCTGTTTTGTTTTAATTTACTTTTACTGAGATCAATGCTGGGGCTGAGGGCAGAGGTATACTTCTCAATTATCCCTGATTTCTCATTATAGTTTAGTCTGCTCTTTACAAAATTTATGTTTTCTGGCAAATCCTTATAATTGCCATACCTCTCAAGTAAACCTCATTACAAAGAATATTCCAGAGATTCATGGTACATAATACTGTAGAATATGGAACATATTAATTAATTAAAAGAGTTTTTTAAAGAATGAAAGTACAGTTACTAACTATGATGCAAGCTTCCTAACTGAAGTTGTTAGTGGGTATTATCATATTTTATCCATTTGTTCCACGTTGTAAAAGGTAGTGTTCTCCATTTTGGGAATAGGAGGTTGAAAGCTATGGCTATTGCTAAATTTGTTTGTGTCTTTCGGCTTTTCCCGGTTAGGGGTCGCCACAGCGGAACTCCGTCTGCTAATGATTGGCAGTTGATTTTTAGGTACCGGCTTGCCAGGCCTGATGCACAACCTTCAACGAAGGTACGCCCATTCACGCATGTCTCCACGCAGAAGATGCTCTAGCTGAGAATCGAACCGGACAGCGTCTTACTGTAAGGCGACAACACTACCGCAGCACCACCACCGCAGGTGTTGGCTACTGCTAAATAATAACAAATATTTGAGTTGCAGATTTCATAAGCTTTACAAAATGTATACTAATACAAAAATCTGTTACTTTAGAAACTTTCTAAGTACATAAGAACGTTATTAACTATATAAGAGCAATATTTAAAATCTGCCCTGATTTTTTGGGACTTTGTCACCCACTGTTTGTTTTTGGCTTCATCCCTGTTTCTTGAGCTATGAAGCTGAGAGCTGTACACATTGCCCACGGCACAAATACACTTGCTATTTATTTATTTTTTATGGCAGTAGACTTTGGGGTGGGGTGCTGTTTTTTTTTCATTTTCTTCTCCATGAGACATCAGAAGTATATGGAATGTGAATATCATTTTATGTGGCAAGTGAGGGAGCAATTACAGGATCCATTCTGAATGATTATTGAGATAGTTTCTTTGTTGGGGGGCTCAGTATCTGTCAGTCAGCAGCATGGCTATTATACCTGTGTGCATGGTCTCAAAAGGGGCACATTCTGCTTGGTTCCAATGTTTGTGTTTTAAACCCAGGTATCTTATTATAAGTCCACAAGTCTTATTCAGAAATGCATTTGGGGAGTCAACATATGGCCTTTTATATACAGCCATTAAATTTATTAGTTCAGAGGGCTTTTGTTGTCATAGTCTAGCATGGCTATCCTGCAGGATATCACTGACTTGCCGGTCATGTGTTTTTAGTGAGAGGATGTTATGTTGTGGTGAGTTTCACCACAGTGTATTATGCTGTGGAAGACAGTGGTGCCTTTTCCAGGGTTTTTCCCCTTTTCTCCACGATGGTGTGACTGTGGTGTAGGTATATATAATTTTTTTGGGGGGGGCTTGCCCCCTACATCAAGGTGCTTGCCCCCCTGCAACAAGAAAGAGTTTTTTTCTATTTCTATTGTTTTTTTAACTCACCATTTTTGAAATTACATTTTTTGGTAAATGGTGAGCCAAAAAAGGTATAGCTGATGACTCATAGGTAAACTGTCCGACACTATCTCTGGTTTCTACTTGGAGGCTATTCAACCTCTAATGTCCAGAATATATGTGTACTGAGTTCTTGCAAGTTGTAACATGCCATGGCTACAATGTCATACAAAGCAGTGGAATCAAAATCAGAGGTGTACTG
Source organism: Protopterus annectens (assembly GCF_019279795.1). NCBI lineage: Eukaryota > Metazoa > Chordata > Ceratodontiformes > Protopteridae > Protopterus > Protopterus annectens. The sequence goes on from NC_056731.1 coordinate 253,317,401, forward strand.
CACTGGGAGGTCTGAGGTAAAAATTCCAATCTTAGGTGTGTTTTGTACATTACCCTGTCATTGGCTGAATGATTTGCAATGAAGTCTCATGGACAACGGTATAATATTTCAGTGAATGGCCCCAGTGGCTTAGTTCAAGTGCCTTTACTGCTGCAGTCTGACATTTTGCATCACACCTGGTTATCATTAGGGGTACTCCTTTTTTCAAGCAGCCAAACTCAGTATTCGTCTGAATCACAATATTAGTGTGTTCTTAAGAAATGACTGCCAAAAATGCTGTTTTCTAAGAAAAGGTGCTACTTTCTGTCATCTGTATACATTTTAGTAAAATATGCATATTTTACATGCTCTGAAAGCATGCCTGTTTTTATGATTCTCTTACCTATTTTCCCAATAAGGTATTAAGCTGAGCAAAAGACTATGAAAGTGATGTTATAAATATGAATAGCTTGAAGCATTTCGGAGATATTATTATTGGAAGTCAGGGTGGGATTCAGATCAGAATGGCTTTTGTAGCTCGGTTGAGTGTTGTTAAGCAAGATGATAAACTACTGTTGCTGAAGACTGATGGGTCAGTATGTTTTATAAACTGCCGTATATGCTGCCAGTTTTTTTACATTTAACCTAGTGATTATGGTCTTTCTGCAGCTGGTCTTGTGGTTCACGAGATTTAGCAGTGCTGTCTTTGAACTACTGTGCGTTAAATAAAAAGCCCATTAACTTATCTCTCTCCTGTTATGTTATTTGCATGCTGTGTATATTGGCTGTACTTTGTATAGCAGTGTTTTATCTGTACATTACAATGCTTGCAACTGTTAATCTGTAGTTCCATTTGCCTTGTGGCCCAAATTATACCTTAAAAAGGGTTAGTTTGGACTGGTCTACTTGTAAGGCCAGCAAACACCAAGTAAGTAAATATAATTAATCTAGATCAGAGCAGAAACCCAGTGAGCATGACGTATATATGTTTCTTGATGGTGGTATAAATGCTAGTATACGTTTGTAAATGGGAATCCTGTGTCCCCTTTAACACACTCTCTCCATGCATTGCAACTCTAAATTGTGGGTGCAGTTTAAAAGTGGCATCTGAGCCTAAATTAATAGCCAGATTATATCTTCTGTACATGTTTTTGTCCTCATGGAACACCTCTATTTTTACATCCACTAAGCCTCTTAGTTCATTTTGCTGGAGTAGCTGGTGGACGAGTATGAGCTGTAAATATACGACTCTTATTAAATGGAAATAAAAATATTTGATGGATATGCTGGGAATTGAGGGACCATTTCTGAAGAAGATCTGAATATGAGATAATTGTTTTATACTGATGACAGGAAGTTACTGTACTGTGTGAATGGAAGTTAATATATTCTGTGAACAGTAAGAGTACAAGGATCAATTCTTGTCTTGCGATAGGCTGTCATGAGGATATCAAATAACTGAAGCTGGCTTGTGAGAAGCAAATGATTTGAAGTATCATAGACCCATTTTCATAAATACAACAACTGGTGCTAAGGGAAAGATCTAGTATAAGGGTCGGTGCAACTGGCGGTAAGGGAAGAATCTAGTATAGGTACCAGTGCAACCGGTGGTAAGGGAAGGATTTAGTATAGGTACTAGTGCAACTGGTGGTAAGAGATGGGTCTAGTATAGGTACCAGTGCAACTGGTGGTAAGGGAAGATCTAGTATAGGTAGTTGTGCAATTGGCAGTAAGGAAAAGATCTAGGATAGGTACCAGTGCAACTAGCGGTAAGGGAAGGATCTAGTTTAGGTACCAGTGCAACTGGCAGTAAGGGAAGAACATGTATAGGTACCAATGCAACTGGCAGTAAGGGAAGGATCTAGTATAGATACTAATGCAACTGGCAGTAAGGGAAAGATCTAGTATAGGTACCAATACAACTGGCAGTAAAGGTAAGATCTAGTAAAGGCACTAGTGCAACTGGCGGTAAAGGAAGGATCTAGTATAGGTACCAGTGCAAGTGGCAGTAAGGGATGGATCTAGTATAGGTACCACTGGAGTGATTGTTAAGGGGAAGGAAAGTTTTAGAAATTCAAATTATAGAGATTATTTGCATGAACAGATCATGATCAAAAAAAGTCAAATGTAAGCATCTGAACAACTTTCTGGACAGACTAGTAATATAGGATATATGCTGCATTATTCCTGGAATCACCAGCTAAGTACATTATGTAGTAAAGGGTCATAGAATATTATTCTGAGAAAGTTACTCTAATTCATTTGGTTACAGGACTACATTCCTGCAAAGAAAGGCATACTTAGCTAGTATAGAAGAGTATAGTGTGTTTGTATCTTTTACACATATGCTGTCCTGTATCTGTTTTTGATTTGTTTTCAATTGTTCCATCAACTAGCTACTGTGGCCATAATGTACCTCAGCCAGAAAAGGGAACTTGGAGCCACGAATAATCCTGATGTTTCCTTTTTATAATCTATATTTTTAACAGCACCTAACTAGGAAATGGCTGGCCTTCAGATACAATAATATTCATATGACATATTTGTTTTTTAATGATCTATGTTAACTTGATACTATGTTAACTTGCTCATTAATATGCATTTGGAATGATAGCAATACAATGATAACCATGCCATTCATAGCTTCACAGAGTATGATTAGCCCCAATGGTGGATTCACCTCTACAAACTCTACTTGTTAAATTTGTCATTCTTCTTCTTCTTTTGGCTGCTCCCGTTAGGGGTTGCCACAGCGGATCATCTGTTTCCATTTCTTCCTGTCCTCTGCATCTTGCTCTGTCACACCAACCACCTGCATGTCCTCTCTCACCACATCTATGAACCCTATCTTAGGCCTTCGTCTTTTCCTGTTACCTGGCAGATTCATCCTTAGCATCTTTTTCCCAATATATTCTGCATCCCTCCTCAGCACATGTCCAAACCAACATAATCTTGCCTCTCTGTCTTTGTCTCCAAATCTTCCAACCTGGGCTGACCCTCTAATATACATATTCCTAATTCTGTCCACGCTCATCACACCCAGTGCAAATCTTAACATCTTCAACTCTGCCACATCCAGCTCTGACTCCAGCCTTTTTGTCAATGCCACTGTCTCCAACCCATATAACATAGCTGGCCTCACTACCCTCTTGTAGACCTTCCCTTTCACTCTTACTGGTACTCGTCTGTCACAAATCACTCCTGACACTCTTCTCCACCCACTCCATCCTGCCTGTACTCTCTTCTTCACCTCTCTTCCACACTCACCATTACTCTGAACTGTTGATCCCAAGTATTTAAACTCATCCACCTTTGCCACCTCTACTCCCTGCATCCTCACCATTCCTCTATCCTCCCTCTCATTCACACACACATATTCTGTCTTAGTTCTACTGACCTTCATTCCTCTTCTCTCTAGAGCACATCTCCACCTCTCCAGGGTCTCCTCCACCTGTTCCCTACTCTCACTACAGATCACAATGTCATCTGCAAACATCATAGTCCACGGGGACTCCTGTCTGATCTTGTCTGATGATTCTTGGTTGGCCAGTCATATTACTAATCCAGGCTGACTTTCTGATGTCCAACTTACTGGATGATTCCAGGACACTGGCAATGCATATGGGTGACATGCCTTATACCTGCTTGCTAAATCAATATCCCTTTCTAAAGTAAGAACATCTATGACAACTGCATCCCCATTTAATATTCAACATTAATACTTGAGTATTTTACATTATTTTTTATCTTTATTATTACTTGTGTATTTCTTCTCATTGGCCAATGCATGCTAAATTCTTTGTACAGCTTTTTTCCCTGTGTTTCTACAAAAATGTCCTTAGATCAGTCAGACAATTTGATCACCAAAATATAACTACATAAATATGAACATGCGGGTATATTAAAAAAAACATGCAGGCGTAATGTGCACAAACTAATATAAATAAGCTGATGGTTACCCCTATGATTAGCTTAATAAAGAAGCACAGTTAAAATGTAAAACATATATATAAACACCTGAACTATTAGGTCCCCATCCTTTCTTAATCAATATAATAAATTAAATACACATATTTCAGAAAAAAACCCTATGAAATGCAATAGTTCCGTTTAGAATAGAAAAAAATATGCACACGCACACACACACACACACATATACACACGCACACACGCACGTGCACACGCACACATATGCATACACACACACACGCACACGCACACACACACACACATACATACACACACACACACACACACACACACACACACACACACACACACACACACACACACACACACACACACACACACATAACCGAAACCAAAACATCGAGTTTTGTAAACTCAAACTTCTGAAATGAAACCAAAACAAAAGACAAACTTCACTTTTGCAGGGGGGCTTCGCCCCCCCTGTGCCCCACACCCCCCTACTTAAATATACCAACTCCAAGATCGCGCTACAGTGGGGAAATGGGAAATCTCCCGTCTTGCGCTGTATGCGGAAGCGCAAAACGGGAGATTTCTCATTTCCTGTCAACACCACAAAAAAAAAAATAAAACATTACGTACACACAGAGCGTACAAGAATCCTTGCCTCTGTGTGTACGCAATATCTTTCTATGTTTGTACCTTAAATAAAGAAGTTGTTTTGCAGCATTATCGTGGTGGTCTTCATACTGGTTTTTCTACAATATTCGCTTGGATTTAGTGGTGAAGACCTTTGGAGGTTAGCCGAGGTTGTGTATACACCAATGTATTAAGGTAAGTAAACTTTTATTTTTAAACACTACACATATTCGATTTACTGAAATCTCGATCATATGGTCTCGACCATACGAAATTCGAGATTTCAGTAGTCGATATGTGAAGTGTTCCATATATTATATATATATATATATATATATATATATATATATATATATATATATATATATGGATCCCTATCACAACACCGACACGCCACAAACCCGACACTCAAAACAACGACACCAAAACACCGAAAACGCACAAAACCGACAACTCACAAAACCGAACACCATAACACCGACACCCAAAACACCAACACACAAAATGTAAACTACACATAACACAAAACTATACATGCACTAACCCTAACCCAAACCCTAACCCTAAGGTCCGACACTACCGCACACTTACCCTACCCGCACCCTAACCCTAACTCACTTAACCTGCCACTAAACCTACATTCCGTCACTATCGCACACTTACCCTACCCGCACCCTAACCCTAACTCACTTAACCCGCCACTACACCTAAAGTCCGTCACTACCGCACACTCACCTTTCCCGCACCCTAACCCTAAATCCCACACTATCTCACACTTACCTGTCCGCTCCCTAATGCTAAATCCCTCACTATCGCACACTTACCTGTCCGCTCCCTAATGCTAAATCCCTCACTAGCACACACTTACCTGTCCGCTCCCTAACGCTAAATTCCTCACTAGCACACACTTACCTGTCCGCTCCCTAACGCTAAATCCCTCACTATCGCACACTTACCAACTCGCGCTCACACGTTGCCCATGTCGGTGTTTCGGCTGTCGGGATTTCACATTGTCGATCATCTGTCTCGTCGGTCTTCTCGTGTCGGTCTTCTTAACATCGGTGTTTCATTCCAAAATGGTGGTCGACTAGTGAACAGCCTATGCACAGAGCTCCTCACCTCAACTTCTTTTTCTAAGATACTACACACTTCGAATAGAGCTACCTTACCTTCATTTTCTCAGTAACTGCATCACCTTCGCAGTGGGAAATAACTTATAATAGACTTTCATCATCTCGGGCTTTTCCACAGTGTTATCCTCACAAGTAACTTAGGGAGGCCTGCTCCTGCTGGTAACACTTCCAACTCCACATGGCTAAACAGACAAAAACAACAAATGACTCTTTTACAATGGAAACTCAAACAATTAAAGCCAAAGCCTCAGCAATTTTTTCACCTGAAAAAGAAGTCCTTTCAAAAAGGCAGAGAACAAATAAACAAAATGCGGAGCCTATTAAAAATGATGCAATTGGTAAAGAAGACTCCAGCTTCCACATGGATGAGTTGAAGCAGGCCCTCCAGCCCATACAATCTGCCATACAAAGCTTCTCGGAACAACTTTCAACTATAGGTAAATCCATCAATCAAATTGTGGACAGAGTAGACACACTCGAGCAAAAAGTACAATCCAATGAATTCCAACTACAATCCTTATCAGATGATCTGCGCACCAAAACAGCCTCTTTATTAGACCTACAAGCAAAACTTACAGATCTAGAAGCTAGAAGTAGGCGTAATAATATATTAATAAGAGGTCTTCCAGAGAGCTACGACAGTCAAGGCTTACTTGCAATAACAAAACAAATATTTGAATCACTACTTCACCCAGAAGGGGGAAAAAATGTTACAATTGAGAGAGCCCACCGTGCGCTTTATAAAAGACAAGATGCCTTAGCTCCTCGTCAAATATATACAAGACTACTGAATTTCCAGTCAGCTCAACAGATATTATATGCAGCAAAAAAAAATAAAAATTTCACGTGGAATAACCACAAATTATCTTTTTCACAAGATTTACCCATCTCCATCAAGGAAAACAGACAGAAACTAGCTCCGTTTTGTTCAGACTTAATTAAAAGAAACATCAGATTTCAAATGCGTTACCCAAATACCTTGTCTTTCTCCCAAAATGAAACCAAATATTCTGCAACCTCCCAAAAAGAAGCAAAAGAGATCTTCCTCAAAGTATTTAACAAGATCCCAGACCTTGGATAAAGTCACTAGCTTTCAGCACAAGCGTTTCAGCAGCTTTACACTTCAGATGTCTAATTCACTCACCGGAGGCTTCAGGGACATCACCGCTCTCAAATCCAGCGCCAACATGGTACTTCTAACAGTTTTATGACTGTTTAAATCAATAAAACATCCGTCCATGTGTTTGTAGGCAGATCCATGTGTCTAGCAAGGAATACATCGTCGCCGCGAGGTTTCTAGAGGGACTCCTTCTACTGTGACACCTGAAGTGTTCGTTTGGTAATTCTGTTCTCCTTCAACCGCGCTTATAGCGCTGATCATCGTAAACAAGTCCTGTTTACTGCAACCGGATCCCCTGTACATGTTACAGGCTTGCAATCGTTTTTTTTTCTTCTTTTTTCTCTGCTTTTTTACAGCTGGGACACTCCGGTTTCGTGAAGGGCAGACCAGGAAGGTCTGTCTGGGACCCTCGACGCTATGTTGTATAAACACACAAAGTAATGGCATAAACATCTTCACCAACACGCACACAACCTACATAAAAGCATATGAGATATCAGGTAGAGCTTTTCACTACATACTGACTTCCTAGACCCAGTTGTTTCGCACAGAAATCAAAATTTTCAGTATGTGTACCATAGTAAGCCAGGTAGTGCTCAACATCAGCTCATGCCTTAACTGTTACTTTAAAAAATCTTTCTGCCTCATTCAGATACTGTTTGCTCATACATACATATATTTAACACACATGTGTGTGTATATATATATATATATATATATTTGTATGTGTGAGTGTGTGTTTATATATATACACACATTTATATATTTTCTTAAAAAGAGGTAACAAGATTCAAATAGTTTCCAACTATATGTATCATTTTTTTTTGTCATATTTCCTAGTTACACTGTTGAGCTGGGGTTCTCATTATAGATAGAAAGGAATTTCTTATGAATCTTTGATTGTATTGTCGATGCTTATAAGGTAATAGGGAAGAAATGCCTTATTCTGACTGTAATTAATTAAATAAACCCATACCATTAGCAAATCTAGTACATTTGTAAAAACCAACTCTTAGATACACTTATAATTTATTTCTGCCTTACTGAACTGACTACAGGTTACAGTTAGAGAAGTTCCCTTATAGTGTTGGGAAGTTAAGAAAGAAGAAAGGCTATGTGGGTCATTTGCTAATGGGGGCAGGGTGGTCATGGAACTTGACATAATGTTGTTTTACAAATGCAATGATTTAACTTAAATCAATTGGCAGTTAAAAGATTTACAGGGGTTTTAAAGACTACCTATACCCAAACCAGTAGTGCTTAAATCTGGTAAAGGGTAACCACAGAGTAAGGGAGGATCTCAACAACGCAACAAGACTCTCAGTTTTAACTAGCTCTGCCATCATCAGAGTCTGCTCATTGGTAATACCTTCCCGCCCAAACAACATCAAATAACACCACAACTACTTATTTTGTTTAGTTTTTCAACCATCTACAACTTATGCCATAATGACAATCTCACTAGTCTCAGACTCTTGTTTATGGCGAACTTAATAATCCTTTAGGTTTATACCTTTTCTACAGCCTTCCTGATGTGTGTGATATTCAATAAGAAATGCTTATACTTGTAATAAGTCTGTTATATTTAGGATGTATAGATCTACATTTCTCACATATATTAAGCTTAAGCGTTTAGACTTACAAGCGCATGTTTTATTTACATAAGGTCATACTTACTTGACAAACTAGTAGGTGTAGCATTTACATACGGTAGCTGTATGTGCATTGTAATAGGGATCTAGTTTGATTACCCTTTGGATGAGAATGTTTATGTATATATGTATAGAAATGTTAGGGTTTTCTTTTGTTATTTTTTATACTTCTTCGCCTATGGGGTTCAGGTGGGTAGGCACCGGGGCATGTCAGAAGGAGTATTGTGCTACTTCCTCCTCTTCATCCAAACTGTTTACTGATACAGATATGATACGGTTCTCCATATTCCTCTCAGCCTATTACAGACACAAAGCAGGTTCTAGTCAACACACATTATGTTACCCAAATATTACTTTAAATCTCCAAATATATAATGTCTCCTTATACTTCGGTAGTTTTTAATTCACATGAGTTGGGCCGTTGACTCTTGGAACATCAAAGGCTTACAAAATACCGCTAAAAGAAAACTGTTTCTTCACCTGCTGTTTAAATCCCAGGCTAATATTAGCTTTCTCCAGGAAACACACTTATCTGAAAAAGAATGGGAGCACACAAAAAATAGAAAATGGATCAGGTCAATAATAAGTGCTGGTGACAGCTCAAACTCGAAGGGGGTGGCCATTATAATTAAGAAACAATTCCAGGAACCTATCAATGAATATAAATCTGATACAAACGGCAGATGGTGCTATTTCACCTCTACACTCCCAGATTCCTCCAGACCAGTTATGTTCTTGAACATTTATGGTCCTTGCTCTCAACAACAAACCTTTATCCTAGAAATCTATAACATACTAAACTCATTTCCAAATTACTTGTTTATAGTGGGAGGGGACTGGAATGTGGTAATAGATCCTAGTCTAGATCGCACCAGCAAATCCTCCTCCTATAACTTCCAAGCTTCTATAGCCTTAGAGGAACTTATCTCAGATTTTAATCTTGTTGACACTATCACATTTAGTAATATTTCGACCAAAGAAAATCTATATACCTTCTATTCCAACTGTCACAAATCTTGGTCACGACTAGACTTCATTCTGATTTCGGACCCCCTATCTAAATTTAAAAATACTTTTAATATTGAACCCAGATCTCTCTCCGACCATGCAAAAATCTCTCTTAAAATCAGATTCAACACGCCTGTTTTTACATTCGCTAACTGGACCCTTAACAATAACCTACTAAATAATAAAGATATTTTAAATAAAATTAATAATATGTTGTTGGTTCTCGACACTAATCTTACAAAATCCCTAATCCCCCCAGACATTCAATGGGCGGCCTGCAAAGCCGAAATGAGAGGTTTTCTGATTAGCAAAGCTTCCTTTCTTAAAAAACTCAACACTAAAAAAGAAAATACTCTATCCCTTAAACTATCATCTTTAGAAAAAATTCAGAGATTATCTCCAGACCCAAAAACTGAAGTACTGATCAACTCCACGCGCAAAGAATTACTAGAACTTCACTCACAGAATTTTTCCCTACAGGAACAAAAATGTATAGCAACATATTCTGAATGGGCCCAAACTCCCTCAAGAACTCTGGCAAGAATATTAAAAAATAATAACGGTGCTCCCAGAATATCCACTCTTCAATATCAAGGGAAAATTTATAATTCAGACTCTGAAATAATACACTTATTCTTTGAATTATTTTCAGATATTTATAGTAGCAATAAACAAGATTTTTTAAAACCCCAGAGGGAGTCTTTTCTAAACTCCATTAACTTCCCCTCTCTTGAACCAATTCAAGTCTCTGTCCTATCTGCTCCAATTACCATCCAAGAAATTCATGACATTATAAACAATCTTAAAAGAGGCAAATCTCCGGGCCCTGATGGCTTTACTACTAACTTTTACAAAGCCTTTTGCCCAAAAATATCCTCTATCCTATGGAAAGTCTTTAATTGTATCATTAAGGAGGGTATTACTGACTTACATTGGAACAACTCAAAAACCATCTTACTATTAAAAAACAAACAAGACAGAGCAGACCCGCACAATTACAGACCAATTTCGTTAATAAATGTTGACATTAAGATTCTTGCTGCTATTTTAGCTAATAGATTACAAAAGATACTCCCGTCTTTAATATCCCCGGACCAAGCTGGCTTTATGAGCAATAGACACACATGGGATAATACCCTAACCTTGGATTCCCTAATACAATTGACCAAAAAAGACAAAAATCCAATTTACGCCCTAACCTTGGATGCCTCTAAAGCTTTCGACAGAGTCAACTGGGACTTTTTGTTTGCTACCTTGTCTCATTTCAATATACCTAAATTCTTCTCGGATATAATCAGAACACTTTATACAAAGTCCCACACATACCTTTATATAAACAAACAGAGATCCAAGCCAATATTGATTACTAATGGAACTAGACAGGGCTGCCCACTCTCACCCTTTCTCTTTAACATCTTTATCGAGCCTTTCTTCTTATATATTGCGCAGAATACACACCACAACATCCCTAAAATCCTAAACACACATGTTGCACTATCAGCTTTTGCAGATGATTTAAATATATACTTCCAATTTCCTAACTCAGACCTACCCAAAATCTTTGATGCCATTAAGTACTTTTCCTCCGCATCTGATTACGTAATTAACAATAAAAAATCACATATTTTCCCAATCAATCCTAACTCCCACAAATCTTTTTACTTCCCCGAGTCCTCTTTACAAATAACATATAATCTTAAATATCTAGGTATCCATTTTGAACATAATCAAGCTTCCATGCTCCAAAATAATCTACTAAAAACATGGTCCACCATCCAGCAAGATCTACAAAGATGGAAACTTATGAATTTAGCTTTCTTGTCCAAAGTAGCAATAGTGAAAATGAATGTCTTACCCAGACTCTTATATCAATTCAACGCCGGATATAGAAGTCTTTAATAACTTCTTTTCCAAAATTGAAAAGATCTAGCTGGGTTCATCTGGTTCCCGAAGTCAGTCGGGATTTCTTACTCTAAATTAACTTATCCTAAAGAGAAAGGGGGGTTGGGCCTTCCAAACTTTCAACTGTACTACAAGATCATCTGCTCAAACAGAGTCTGGTCTATCTCAAACTTTAGCAGCAAAACCAAACCCACTCTCCATCATGGTTGAAAATCTGGCATCACCATATTATCTCTAACAAAATTAATCCTCAGGCTATTCCCTTCCTCTCCACTCTTTCTATAAACAATTGTAATTTAGCACATTCTCTGAAACATAAAATTAGGCTTTTCCAAAAACTTATTAAAGACATCAACATGGAAAATATCCTACCCCTGCTCCAACCACTCCATCAAAATCCAAACATCAAAATCAACAATATGACGTTGGACCTTACTAAATTTCCTCGCATTAAAGACCTCAATGTTTGGGACATCCTCAAACATAGTTCAAAATCTATTCCTGAGCTACGATTAATTCTTGGAACCAATAACAAATACACAGTTATTCTTCGTCAACTAAGAGAAGTTATACTTGCACAACATTTTAATCTTCCCCCTAACCCTCAGGAAATCAACAAATTAATTGAAACTATATCTGTAATATCAAGCACTAAAAAAACAATCTCATCCTCTTACAAATTATTGAATAAAGTGCTATACAACTCAAACTGTCTCTTTTCCAACTATTGGAACACTGTTGGGTCTCCTTTCTCAGAGGACCAAAAACTCTCAGCTATAAAATCTACGTTAGAACTCTCCCTTTTTAAAAAACTCTTATACACCCAACTGATGCTAAACAACAATTCCTACTTCACTCCTGTAATACTCAATAAATTTAATCCCAACTCATCCCCCTCGTGTACTTGCTGCTCCCATCCGAGAGCGGATCTACTACACATTATGTGGTACTGCAACCATTCTTACAAACTCTGGTGCTCTCTAAAAGTTCGTTTACAAAAAATGGGTTACTACACCTCAACCCTGTCGTGGGAAACAGCCATTCTCCATATTCATACCTCCGTAATACCTAAAGCACAACTTCACATTTTAATTATTCTCTGTTCACTTATTAAGCTATACATCACTAAAAATTGGTTAGATCGCACCAGACTTAGTTGGAATGGTTTCAAAGAGATGGCTTTCAAACACATCTCAGCTCATAAATTCATTATAAAGGGCCCCAAAAAGAGAGCTTATTTTGGTAAATTATGGAAGAAACTTATAGATGTGATCCATACTGAATAACTTCCCATTCACATCTTGAGCACAACAGCTATTCATATTCCTGTTAATCTACCGGAGAACCACTGCCAACCCAATTTTTTATTATATTTTTGCATTACCACTGCGGAGGAACGTAGCACTGTTGGTTGTAAATATTGTATATATTTGTTTATGTTTTTGGTTAAATGGATTACAATGCTCTCATTGTGCTGTACCTATCCTTCTCATATGTATCATTGCTAAAATATGTGGCTACTCACTATTTTCTGTAATAATCCAACGTTGCACTCTAATGTGTATAACTGTAATGTATTTCCTCATCCAGTTTGCATTGTACCATACTTTGAAAAATAAAAGAATTATTGGAAAAAAAAAAAAAAAACATCGGTGTTTCGGCGTGTCGATGAAGTCAAGGGACCCATATATATATATATATATATATATATATATATATATATATATATATATATATATATATATATATATATATATATATATATATATATATATATATATATATATATATATATATACTTTTAAAGCTTGCAGTTTCAAAATTTTGAATTTCTTATGGTCAAGGCCATAAGATCAACATTTTGAAACTTAGAACTGTTTAAATAGAGATTGCTGTACAGTGCAGAATGGGAACTATACAGTTTTCCTCAATGTAGGGCGATCTCAGAGTTGGTATATTTAATTAGCAGGGGGTATGGGGGGGTGAAGAACATAAAAAAAATAATTTTTTTTTTTTTTTGAAGTTTCAAAGTTTCAAAACTTCAAGTTTATGGTCTTGACCATAAGAAATTCGAAATTTTGAAACTTCAAGCTTTAAAAGTAGACCCATACACATATACATTCTTAGCTGATGAGATTACTTATGCATTTTTCTCTCACTTTGGAAAATAGATTGGAGATCCTTAAAATATGTATGACACCCACAATTACAGAACACAAAGGTATGCAAAACATGCTCAGATTGAAAAAAACAAAAACTATAACAAAATAAAAACATGATTTTGAAACTTTGAAATTTGCTGTTGAGTTTGCTTTATGTAGACCCGACATGGGAAGCTATGCCTACCATATTACTATTGCTACCTCTGGCATTGCAATACCTTGGAGGAGGGAAAACAGTTCATTCTGCAACCTCAGACAATATAATTCCACTGCATTTGAACTTGTAATTCTGCTGTTCTCAAATAATTATGATTCTCAGAATTTCAACATGCACCCTGCAGCGGATGGAAAGACAACATAGTTGCAATCATAGCGAATGCACTGAAGGAGAGTAGCTTGCACAAACAAAATCACAATAGTGTGGCTGTTTCCATCCTCCAAATTAGAGTAAGAATCAGCTAAAATCAATGCCAATAGTTAGAACAGTTAACACAGGTACGGCAGTGAAAGTATTTTGAAACAAAACTCTGTTAAGCTACCATAATTTTTGAAGTACTTAGGTATGGGATAGACTGCTGTAGAAAATTACATCCTGGTTTGTAATTTGAGTTTCTAGTTGTCTTTGAAGATTCTTTCGGAGATTAAAAATCCAGTGTTTTATTTGATTGTGAATTAAATCTAGTTGCACATAAAAGGTACTTAAATGCTGTCTTTTAACATTGCAATTTGCAGAAGCAGAATTTTATCATATCCTATACTCTTAATACTTAAAGGGTAAAAGCAGTTGTTACCATAAGTTCTAGAAGTGGAATGGGTGCATGAATTTAACCTGATCTTGTTCATCTTCTGAGAGCTTCACTGTTTGGAATTACTCTCTGTTTATTTGTATGGCTAGTAGTTGTTGCCTTAGATGGCTTTAAAATATGCTAAAGCTAAGCCTGGTCTCATGCCCCCTTTCTGTTTTTAAACATTAAAAAGTAAACATTTTCAGCATTTAACATGAGTTCCACTGTGGGCAGTCAGTGTGATACCCTTGGCCATATTACTTAAGTACACCAAATTCTGTCACTGTGTTACTAACTATATCACTCCTTAACATTTGACTGTATTGCGTATAGTTCATGTAGCTTCTCTGTACTGCATAAACTTATTTCATCTTCGATCAGCCGCATGACATAAAGAATTTCTTAAACGGGTTGCATACTTTATTGTTACATGACTCTAAACTTGTTCTACATATGGTGTTTCATTGGCACTCTGTACTGCATACTTTAATTTATTGCTGTACCCGCGGTGCTGGTGCTGCGGTAGCGTTGTCGCCTCACAGTAAGACGCTGTCCGGTTCGATTCTCAGCTAGAGCGTCTTCTACATAGAGACATGCGTGAATGGGCGTACCTCCGTTGAAGGTTGTGTGTCAGGGCTGGTAACTCGGCACGTAAAAATCAACTACCAATCATTAGCGGACTGGAGTTCTGCTGTGGCGACCTCTAACTGGGAAAACCCGAAAGACACAAACAAACTTTCCCTGGCCTGAAACTGATCATTTATAATCAGTTTTCTACCCCAGCTAACAAATTCAGACAAAATAAAATAAAGTAAATGAAATAAAACTGGTGAGCTATCCTGTGGTAGAAAGTGCTTCTTTAATTGTGAGTCCGACTGTTTTAGAAACTGTTAGTTTATAATCCAATTTTCTAGTTGTATTTGGAATCACTTTTGTAGGCTTGATTCACTTTCTTAGTTGATTATTACATTTAAATGCCCAAAATGACTGTTCAAATTTTAAGTCTAACTTCATGGTTTTCAGACAATGTGACTTAAAACAATGCTACACTTTTATTTAAAAGCTAAAATTAAAATGTTTTAACTGTCATTGCATTTTCCACTGGGGAAGGCTGTTTGGAGCTAAAACTGCAATAAACGTGTCTGCTCTATTACTTTAATTTTTGCTTTTTTTGCCCCCCACTGTCAACTGCTCATCCTTCTCACTCCTGGGTAACTAGTGCCTTCATTCCCCATTATATGGGTGGGGGTGTCAGACATGAGGGAACATCATTCAAGCAGCAATCAGGTACATTTTGAGATGTTTTTGTGTTTTTTTCTTATAGCTTTATGCATGAGTTGGTATGATTACCCATAGTGATCTGTGCAGTGAGCTAACCATGCTGGGACAGCCCCCCCCACTTCTGTGAAATTGTTCCTGGCAAGAAACCCCACCTGCTTCCCTGAGGCACTAAAGGTAGTCCTCCCTGCTCTTCACCAAGGATGATCATGCCTGTATGAGTGCCCCCTAGTCATGCATACCCCCCATTCCCTGAGAGAGCTGAGTGGGCTTTTCCCCTTCACTCCTATCTGTCCTCCTCGCTGCGTATTTCCACCACAATCAAGGCTACTAATTTAACCACCTTCCTCTGTGCCATGAAGTGTGGGACATTTATATATACTTTTGCAGATTATTTCAGTTTTTTTTAGTTGTTGACACAGTATAGTAGTTCATTGTACCTATCTAAATTCAAGGTCTTGAGTTTGTACTGTACACAAGTTGCTTGTCCCTTCCACAGTCCCTGCCATGTTTTTGATTCAGTGTTTCTTGATTTCTTAACTCTTATATTAATTAACTTTCAGTCACCGCCCCACTCATATCTTATTCAATCCCATTAACTGCAAGCACTTGAGGTAGATGTTTATAGTGGTGTGGGGAAAAGGAGTTTCTCAGGATGCAGGCTAAGTCAGCTAGAAGGTAAATGGATGAATATGAGGAGTGATAATATGCCAGCTCTGTGCCTTGGTATTGTGTGTGAGACAGACTTATGCATGAAGAGGGGCATATGTTCGGCAGAGGAAGCAGGCAATGAGACAACAACAGGCACATCCACAGGACCTGTGGAAGAATTTGCGGGGGTTTAAGAGACCTGTACAGGGAAAAGAGAGGCTGGGAACAGTCAGAACTTGAGCATTAAGTTAATATAGCAATGGGTCTAAGAGCTGGAGTGGCTAGTACAGCAAGAAGGAATGGCGTGGGTAGCAAGAAATCTGGTGGGGGTAGGTAGGACAATAAGGTGCTATAAATAGAGAAGGGACAGTGGCAGGCCTGGAAAATATATCGGGCAGGTGAACAAAGTAGTACAGGAATGGAGGGAGAAGGTAAGACAGGGAACCTAAGGGAAGAGCTGAAGTAGGGTTGTAGTAGGTCAGTGAAGGGAAAGTGCAGTTTGCTACAGGGATGGTAAAAGGAGGAGATGAAAGAAAGAAGTACCGAATGGGAGAAGGAGAAGAAACAGGTAAATGATGATGGAGAATAGGATGGCTTACTGGAAGGTGGTCAGGAAATGGAAAGTGGCAGAGAAGGAAGGATGAAGAACAGGCAGAAAGCAAAGGCAAATTAGGGGTGGTAGGAGACAAAGAGAGGGAGATATAAAGACAGAGAGGTAGAGAGAGAGAGAGAGAGAGAGAGAGAGAGAGAGAGAGACAGGGAATAGAGAGTGAGAACCATGTGACTGACATGCAGGATGAGTGCAGTAAGTATGTCGTACCATGGTTCTGGAAGGGTTGCCATTGCCGAAAATGGGAGTTTGACTATAGGGGCTCTATTACCAGAGCACAGACATAAAAAGGAAGGGATGTAGCACAGTGGAGGTGAAGACAGTAACTAGGGCTTACCCGTATTGAGGTGGGCTCAATAATGAGCAAACCAGACATGAATGTCAGGGGGTGTCCATGCATTGCACTGTATGAGGACAAATACATACAAAAGTTTTTAGAAGTGATAGTCAATGAGGCAGTTACCATAGAGCTAGATGGAATTTGCTTGGAGGACAGGAATCCTTTCTATAACCTACTCAAAAGATACAGTTAGTGCCCAAGGCAACACTAAAGGGAAGGAAAGGATACTGTAGTACAGTTGTGAGTTAAGAAAGTGGATTAAGAAGGAAAGACATATGCTAATGGGAGCCTGTAGGAATTCCTACAGTAAATATAGCAAAAATAGGCTCCATCTCAGCCCAAGATGGGCACCTTTGCTGAAGTTTAGACCAGCAAACCATGTAAGCATGGTGCTTTCTCTAAACAAGAGGTTGCAGGGATATTACTTGGAATAAGGAGTATAGGAAGGGGAGATCCTGAGATCAGGAAAGGCATAATAAACGTCAAAGATGGACAACAGAAAGAAGCCAGAAGAAAAGAAGCTGGACAAATAAGGTGTTCTGAGGAGTATAATATGTTTCTTAGTAATGACCGGAATCTTGGAAGAAAGATGAAGGAATTATTGGCAGCCAGCAAAGAAATCAAAGCAGGAATAACTGTTATTGAGGAGGGGACTGGGACATGATAATTCCATGGAGAATGTGGGAATAAGATGGAGAGAAAACTAATGGTGACTGTGATGGAAGACTAACTTGCACTTAATTAGCTGGCAGCCTGACAGGAATAACATTAGTTATTAATATATCTGCACAAAACTAATGTTTCACACTGCCTGGGCTGCTATATGACTATGAGATGCTTTGTGGAACAGCCTTACTTCATAGTTAGATGTTCTAGGGCCAACACAAGTGATCTGACTGCAAATAAAAGTAATATGCAAATAGATTTATTTAAATTGCTAGAACTGGAACACATGTATCCCCCAACACAGTCTACCATTGTACAATAATTGACTGGCACAGTAAATATCACCAAGAAGCTGCCCATATCAGATTAAGTAACAGTCTCCTTCTGGCATAAACAAACCTCCCCATGCAACACTGCCCTATAATATGAAAGACAACTGTGTCTCTGGAAGGGGAGAAAAAATATTTACAGGGGAAAAATGTGGGCTGTATATTATCAAGAGACAGCACCTTTCCCACGGTAAAATATATGCTACAGAAAGGAGTATGTCTTACTATGTGAGGTTTAAATGACAGATGCAAAAATCACTCAAAACTAACTGTATGAATAATAATATAGATCAAATAATTCCATCAGAACTATCTAAGGCCTCTGCAGAGGCCAACACAACAACAAGCAACAACGCCACTTTGGACCTCATAGTAACAAACTTAAGACACGGATTTCTAAACAATGAGGTCCTACATTGAGTATCAGTGACCAGTGCCTGGTAATCTCTTGTAATGTTTTAAAACCCAGAAAAAGGCCTCCCTTATTGTTATTGGCAGGTATGTCTCAGAAAGCAATGAATCACAACTTCACACTCTATTAGGAACTATTGACTAGACTCCAGTTTACATGGAGACAAATGTAAAAGTGGTTCTATTCTGCTTTAGTGAACAAGTTTCAGTAGTGCAAGACTCTCTTTTCCAATCATTTTTGGATGTATTGGGTATCAATCTGTCTTGGGCTTAAGTGAGATATTAAGGACCTAATGAGACACAGTGATTTTACTTCAAAAAATGGGAAGTTAGCCAAGCTAATGAACTACTCCATCAGGCTTATCTTGACAACAGGAAGATGTAGAACAGCTACCAAAGCAGCTAACACACGATACATCAGAAATAAACAACTAGCATTGTGATATAATCTAAAGCATTTTTGGAAAGCAATCAAATACTTAAAAGGCCTCAGTATGGCCTCTGTCTCATCCAAACTTGCGTCAAAGCCAGAATGTTTTGATGAATACAGGCATTATTTAAAAACTTCTCCTGACCTTACAGTTTATCAAACCTTGTGCCCTAAATTAATCAACAAGAAAAAAAGAACTCCACTTTAAGTCCTTCCTATAATTATCCCAGTACATATTAGTCCTGCATTCTGATTCAAAGAAATTTCCCCCAAAGAAAACAAAGAACTTCTAAGTAAGCTTGATAAAAAATGAGGTGCACAATTCAAAGCTTCATCCTGCCTTCTTATGGTTAGCAGCTGCTCTAATTGTTAAATCACATTTTCATCTATAACCTTTTACTAAGCACTAGTGTTGTAAGTATATTCAAACATGCTATAACAGTACCACGTCCAAAAGTTTCATCACCCTCAACCCCTAAAAAACCTTTGTTCCTTCAAATAATCACTGAAAAAATTACAATGTAAACATCTATTCATTGCAACCCCTTCATAAAAGCAATATACAAACTAATAAAACTTAAGACAACTGTAAAAACATATTCTAGAAGCAAATAAATCTAGAAATATTTCTTCAACTTTAATACAATATACTTAAAAGCCATCCTCTGCCTATCTTTACAAGATAGATCTTCATCTCTGTTGGTTATTGGTTACCATGTGATGAGAAGTATGATGTTTCATAAGGGCACCAGCACCATTACTGCCCTTTACTCAATATCTAACTCTATTCACTGCAATACAAATGAGGCTCTTCTTATTGTCATGAATTTAATTGACATGGCCCACTCTTCTGAGACAGCTACTAATACATTGCTTTTGAGAAAATTGAATAATTCAGTGTTTGTACAAATACATTTCTTTGGCTACAGTATTACCTGATGACATTTCAAGATTACATTTAACCTTCTCTACCACAAGTAGACACATTTGCAAGTGATGCTCCACAGGACTCAGTTTTGGGTCATTTGTTGTTTTCACTGTTTGTAAATGACCTGAATTTAGATTATGTCCCTGAAAATTGTAATGTACGCCAATGACATTCTTCTTATTGAATCAGACAAGGACAGTTGACTGCAGAGAAAGCTTCAGGAAAGTTTCAACAATCTGTGATTCAGGACAGTTAACAATAATCTGACCATAAATCTTTTCAAATCTAGGGTTATGCTGTTTGCCTCATCCGAAAGACTTGAAGTTTTAGAACATTATCTACTTAGGGACCTATTACATAATATCATTCCCAACGCAAAACAGCAAAAATGTCTGGGACTGATTTTTTGACCCGTTCTGTGATTCAGATTATACACCAAAACCACAGTCAACAACATTCTTTCCCAAAGAAAATTGCTATGAACTGTCAAAACCTACTCTATCCCATTGTATAGCAAGCTCTTGACAAAACATACTTATGCTCAAACTTGAATTTTTTTTTCTTCATGTCATCTCTGATAATCTGCTACTACAATACACTGAAAACAAACCTTAACTGCAGGTCCCTTGGTAACCCTAGAGCTCATCGCTGCAATATACTAAAACAGTTCCACTGGCTATCACTACATTTAACAGGGTCAGTGGGTTCAAAAGGTAGCATACTCTCTCATTAAAAAAAATTTCTCTTTAAATCAGTAAACTGTAGCACTGGTTTTATGATCACTCCTGGCAATTAGGGAGGAACCATTTCCAGTCAGGGAAAACCCTGAATGAAATTCTCTCTCTTAAAATACCTTGATTTTGGAAGACAGTAGGTGAAAGAGCCTTTGCTAGCGACAGCCCCCAAAAATAGAATCATCTTCCAACTTTTATAAGGAATCGAAAATCTTTGAATGCTTTTAAAAATAAACTAAAAGATCACCTGACTAAATCTATTGAATATTGTTACTTCAGACAGAGGGGTTGAGAGCAAATGAGGAACTTCTTCAACACTATCTTGTAATGCAGATGTTTTAATAACAGCTGAAATAATCAGAGAACTATAGTTTTGTTGTGAATAGTATTTATGTAATAGGTAAATAGTGTATTGTAAATATCAAGTTATTTTCATCATTCTTTGCTATGAAAGGAGTTACATTCCTTAAGAACTACTAAATTAAATGCATAGATTCTGGTTCATTTCTGTTTACCTTTATTTATTGTCTGTAACTAAACTGCACTTAATTGTTGTTTTCTTTGCTTCTTACTTAGAAATGTTCATTTCTGCCTGCTGATTTTCATTTGTATATCTCTAATTGTATACTTGCAGGTTGATCATATGTAAACATTAAGCATTTTTGTTTCATTAAATTTGACTATGTTTGTGCTCATTGCGAGCCTCAAGTAAATAAAATATGATGGGGGAAATAAAAACATGGTAACTTTATATAGTAGTTGCCAAATGATCTTGTCAACCTATGCGATATGGCACAGGGTCAAAGCATCATGCGATAACTGTAATCAACAAGCAAGGAAAGCAACACATTGGGTTAGTTGTTATATTACTAAACACTACCATAGGTCCACAGACTCCTGATTCACTTAAGCAGATCCAATTATGATTTAGGGAATCATTAGATGGACGATAGGTGATGATGTCTGCTTTTTGCTTTGGAAGTCACAGGCCATGCATTCCCACACAGACAGTAGGCCTTTTTATTTTTATGAAACACCATCTATCACAGTGTGGTGGCTTTTATCTTCTCAAGTACAAGAAAAACAAGGCACTACATTTTCCTCTTTTTCAGAATCGTCACTGAAAATCGATAGTCCCATCTAATTATGTACAATATTAGTCGGACATGGAGGTAGACAGACTAATATTGCACATAGTTAAAAACACATTTTAACACTTTTTGAACTGAACACTTACTTGCATGAGACTTTAGTATTGCACAGGTAGTTGGTTAAGACATTGCACTGATCCTTGCACAGAAAGAGACATTTGAGTATTGCACCGTGAACATTAGAGTATTACACTATGGATCTTAAGAGTTTTGCACTATGGTTAATTTATAAATTCAAACCAAAAAGAAACACACACAAAAAAGAAACAGCCTATAACTGGCTAATTGTTCATCTCAAGACTATTTTGGGGAACAAGGGATTGCTGTGCCCATGTTTGGCTTTCATACCCAATGTTCCTTTTACCTCTATTTTCATGGTTATCAGTTTGCATTTGAAGCTTTTGCATATACATGTATTTTTTTTCCAATGAAACCTTAATCTTTAGTTCTGACTCCTAGAACCTGATATCTATATCAAAAGTTTCAAGTCTAGCTGGGTATGATGACTCTTATTGTTGGTAATTAATGATATAGTATCAGCAAGCTGTTTGTACAAATTGCTGAAAGCTAGACACAGTTGATTAATACTGTTACTGATCATTGCCACATCATCAATATCTGATGTGGGTGCACTGCCTTGCAGTGTGACAGTAATTCAAATATGCTGTTTTTTTTTTTTAGATTAGTTGATAAGTACTTAACTAGATTTCCTTTTCCTTCCAGTGTGGACTTATTGGCTGACATCAAGAAAAATATTAGGGCAAGTGTTGCCAACTTAAAATGCTTTTGTAATGTTATTATTATTATTAATTATGTCTTAATGTTTCAATAAGAGCAGTGCAGTGGATATCTTTACATAGTATGGACGTGAAGCAGAAGCCATTAGATACAGTAGTGAATGTGGAATAAAAGATTTCACTGTTCCTACTGCAATACCTAGACTACATCACATTGTGCAGCCAGTAAGTCACCAGCATAATCGTTTAAGAATCGACATGTAAAATTAGACTGGACCTAGTCAAACCCAGCTCAAGTATTGCAGTTCATAGTAAGCAATATTTACAGAAATGTTAACATGATAAGCCTTCTATGGACATGCCTTTCAGTGAATCAGATTCAGTGTACCTTAATGATACTACAAAAGGAAGTCCTAACTGTATTCAAGGAGGTCTAATGGAATAAGTGGGTCAAATATGATATGCACCTGAAGGGGCAGTCACTGGTGTCACATACTCAAGACACAATGATCAAATAAGAAACGGAGTGTCTATGGTCAGAGGTGGAGATCACACATTCAGAAGTTGTGAAGGGTGACTGTGAGAGCTTTGTGGATTGCAAGACAAGAATTTTGCAGGAGCCAGTCATGACAAATGATGAGCCAGAAGCAGCTGAAATGCCAGAGTCACTGTCAAAATTATGACTTTTGCATCTAAACTTGTGACTTCTAGTTTGCATTGTGTTGATTTATATTTCATTAGTGGATATCAGCCTACATTATTGGATGTATGATGATATGAGATATTGCCAGCTATGCTAGGAGAAGTAGGGCAGTGGATGTGTAACATATGCCAGCATAGTTAGCAGGAGGTTTTAAAAGAATTATGTCATTTGTATATCAAACTGATTTGTACAGGTGCTTGTGTTGAATATGTACTTGTAAAGCTTCTTGTGTTAAAAATGTACCAACCGTGGGTCCTGCTGGACAGAAAAGAAATACACCCATATGTCAGACTGTTTTGTAACTGTTGAAATGAGCATATTGTAACAGAGGATACTGGAAGAGAAGAGGTTAATCTCAGTTCAGCTAACTTTGAAAAATAGTCTGAAATTAAATAACCTGGTTTAGGCCATAACAATTGTATCTAACAGTTATGATTGCAGCCAGAGACAAAATGTCTGTGAAAACTAGGACTAGGAATCCTACTGTATTGTCCATAGGGGTGAACTATTTGCTACCCTAGAAGGGTATAAGCTTTTGAAATGGTTTTATAGCTTCCAGATGCTATAACACATCTTAGCAAAGCTCTATATGTATGTGTGTGTGTGTGTGTGTGTGTGTGTGTGTGTGTGTGTGTGTGTGTGTGTGTGTGTGTGTGTGTGTGTGTGTATTTGCATGGTAACACATGTGTGCAACATTCTGGCTCAGTTTCTAGTAAAGGGGGTAGTGTGTGAACCAGAAGTCAAGTGACCAGAAGTATGTGATGTCATTCTGAAATCCAGCATTGAAATTATGTTTTAATACTAGATGAGACAGAAGTCTCAGGACAGTTTGTTTTTGAAACCTGACAAAGAAAGATCACTCATCCACTTAAGCTTGCCTTCTTTTAGTAAGTAACCAGGGAATAGTAATTCTTTAGATCAGTCAGGAAAATATAGTGAGTTAGTTAAGTACTGTTTTTCTGTATCTGTGTGAATCTATCCAACTGTGTAATTTTTAATATTTCCTGTGATTGAAACTCTGGTGTTTATTGTAAATAGATATTTAGTATTTTCATGCTTTTTTATTATTTATTATTAAATATATTTTAAATTTTCATTGTGGCTGGTCTTTTAGAGAATATTTTAACTTTTGAGAAAACTTATATTTATTTGGTGACACTGTGGCTGCTTCTGAAAGCCTTGCTGCATTGGTCAAACACTACCATTTGTATTAGTATTAATTTTACTCAGTATAATTGAGTACTCTTGTAAGAGCCTTAGAGTAGCTGGCTTTGGAGTGTTCTGGTGGGAGCGTTTAACTTATAGTCTGGGCAGAGGGGGCATAGCTGATAAATCTATGCCAGCCTTTCCCGTGTGAGTGTGTGTGTGTGTGTGTGTGTGTGTGTGTGTGTGTGTGTGTGTGTGTGTGTGTGTGTCAGCTACTTAGAGCAGGGACACAGAGCACTGGTTTTACAGAGAGGGTAGTGGAGGACTTGGCTTGGAACACTCAGCTGAGGACTCAACTCTACAGCTGTGGTCAGTGTGGAGTCTTAACTGAGGCCTGGTGAGAGAGAAGAAAACCCAGCCACAGGATGGGAGTGTGTTATCTGTGTACTCTTAAGAGAAATTGTACTTGGTGCTGAGAGCTATATCTAAAAACACTGTATGTATCTATTTTTGTTCCAAGTGAACATCTCTCACCAGTGTCAGTGGTGAGGATTGAGGCTCCTTGATTACTGGCCTAGAGCAGGGATGTCACAATATGATCTTTGAATTTCCAGTTATTCCTGAACTGAAATGCATAATAATGTGTTTAAGACTGAAAGTGGATACTAAAGGGATACTTTTGATCTACACAGTTAATGGTCAGGGGTGCCACAGTGGGACAGCGGATAGCATTGTTACCTCACAGCAAGAGGTTCCCCAGTTTGATTCTTAGCTGGGGTGCCTTCTATGTGGAGTCTGCATGTTCTCCCTGTGTTTGCATGGGTTTCCTCCAGGTAGTCCAGTTTTCTCCCACATTCCAAAGACATGCAGTAGGTGAACTGGGGTCTATATCATATAACTGAAGTTTCATAACTCCGAACACCTAATGGTTGAACCATTATGTTCGAAGTTACAAAACTTCAACTTCGGAAAAAAAAACAAAACAACGGACAACAAAATAAATTGTTGCAAGCAGGGGGCAAGCCACCCTGCACCCCCACATGCCCTGTTACTTAAATATATCAACTCCGAGATTGCACCACATTGAACAAAATGGAATCCTCTGCTTATGGAGATTTCCATTCAAATGCTCAAGCTTTTACAAATTTGAAATTATGGTCTCGACCATATGTGGTTCGAACTTGTAAAAGGTTGACTATGTGATAGGAACCTGGTGGATTGGACACTCTAAATTGGCCCTAGGTGTGAGTGTGCATGAGTGTGTTGTGTGGAAAATGTACTGTGGCAGAGCTTGTCACCTGATAGTGTAAACCTTGGCTCTAGTTGATTGTCACTGTTGAAAGTGACACCCTGAACCCATGTGCAAAAATTGGAAAATGAAAGGGGTCATAGGTGGATGTATGTATGTATGTATGTATGTGTGTAGTGTGTTTATGTATACATATATATAAAAAGTTAGAAGTCAAAGTGGAAAAGGATGATGCTAAAATGGGGGGGGGTCAAGAAATTAGGAGAAAATAGGATTTCTGGATGCAGGTCCTTAGTGATAATAACAACACACAAAAAGAAAGCAGTGTAGGATCCTCAGGAGATGTAAACATTGAAACATTCCTGTCCAGTCTCAAGACGATGTTCCCCCCCATGGCATAAGGAAGTAGTCCACAAAAACTGAAAAGTCAAAAGCAGAGGCACAGAAATGACAAAGTGGACCTCTGGGGATAAGGTAGAAATCATGCATTGTTATTATTACCCAAGAAGCCCATAATTTCCAGACAAAGAATATGCAGAAAGATTAAGAGAGAAATTTGTGGAAAGAAAAATATTTGCACATGAAAAAATGCTAAAAGTTACAAATAAACATTTGTATTCATTAATAAAACAGATGTATGAAAAACATAACATAGGCAAAGAAACTTTGGGCTGCCTGGAAAAAGAAGTGAAGTAAATGTGAAAATATAAAGATCAAAACCTAGAGATCTATGAAAGTTATAAAAAAGAAATGTGCTCACAGAAAAAAAGATCTGGTATGGTGAAATATTTATGCGAAACTAATCAATACAAAAAAAAGCTCCAAAAATATTTCAAGAGAAATACAGGCAATGGCATCTGGATATGGGACATTTTCCAGTATAAAAAATAAGAAAACAAATGGGAGATGTAGAAAACAGGATCAATAAGGGAGACGTTAAATAAACAGAAAATGAAGTTATAGGACTTGATTCATGAACGGCTAATCTCTGCACTGCTATCCTGTACGCATCGCTCCACAACACACATAACAGCACCATTTTTTTATTCTTTAAATGGCTCTACATATTGTGTAGAGCCACCAAACAAAGGTAAATGTCAGAGTATGCTAATGAAAGCATAACTAGCTGAATTACTTGCCAATTAACTAATCCAAAATGGCAGAGCCATTCAGGAAGCTATAAAGTAATATTGTGGACTTGATGTAGCTCTTTGCCATGAACTCCAAAATCTTTTGGAATACAGCCAACATCAAACTTAGAAAAAAAAAGTAATGCTAGAGGCTGCTCCCTTGCATGTGTATGTGCAATAGGCCCAAATCCGTGCTGCTTCTGCTGCTGACAGGCCTTGTCCAAGGAGAAGAACGGTGTTCAGACTGCTTTTAACATATCATGGACTGCATGATACTGAAATATTACAATGAAACAGGGTTAACCCCGGCGAAATTGAGGAGAACCTATGCCAGTGGAAACTAAGGTATATGTAGCATTAAGGACATTAGCTACTGATACATTCCAGAGACAAACAGGGGCTATACTAGGGCCTCCAGAATATTGTACCAATGTCTTAATGCTACATTAGAACATGAAAGGGAGTACATCGATTTTCCATGAACAACATAAGACAGCAAGAACAATGTAGGAATTTTATCCTGTAGTGTGCTTCCTTGAAGTTTTGGATGCCATATATTGCACTCACATAGAAATAAAACCCCACTTGGTGAGCAGGGAAGGACATACATCAACAGGAAGGAGATCCACTGAATCAACTGCCATTTTGTCTGTAATACACAAGAGATCATTCTCAATGTGTGTGCAGGCAACACAGGCAGTTACCATGACTCACACATATGGCACACTTCTCAGCTTTACACAAGATTTGTTAGGGGTGATGTTTCACAAGGCCATCTATTAAGTGATGCAGGTTATGCAATGGAACTGTGGCTAATGACATTCATCAGAAATGCACCCCCCCACAGAATAATGATACAGTGATGCCCATGCTTAAACTAGAAACATCATAGAGTGAGTGTTTGGCATGCTCAGTTTATGGTTCTTCTGTCTAAATACATTAAGGAGTGCAGTATGAACAGGCACCTGAACAGAAATTCTCACAGTCTGTGACATGTTGCAGAATATCATCTTATGGAAACAGATGCATAAGTGCCAGTACCACACATTCTTGGACCACGTCCAGCAAATACAGACAGAGCTAGCAGTCATAGGCATGCAGAATATGCCCTTGCCCTGACTAAGAGGTAAGGTATAGCAGACAAACTCACCACTTAAGAGTTAAAGGTTAGCACACACACACTCACCAGTGTAGGAATACACATAACACACATACAAGTATTAAAACTGATGCCATTTGATGTCCACAAACTTTAGTTCCCCAAATAATAGCTGTCTACAGAGAGCATCAGACAGAGACAGCCCCAAAGCACATGCCTCGTAACTGCAGTAATGTTAATGTAAGTGCAGAACCTGCGATATAAGAACAAATGTGTATGAAGATAAACGTAAATGATATACCTGCATACTGTTAGTCATAAATTTACTCAATCAGAACCTGTGTGTGGTGTCCACCAATGGCATTATTGGCATTCTTGGCTTATAGGAATGATATCTGCAAATATACAGCTATGCACTGTGCACAATAAATGGCATCAACTGGTCACTTATCCACTGTACATAAAACAGTGAACAGGACAATTATATCAACGGTTTCATAAGTACAGCCATAAGTAGGAATGCAATATCAGTGGTTTGAATGCATGACGTACAATACTAACTGAAAAATGAGTAGGCATAAAAACATCCAAAATCCTCTTATGTAATAAATATGCACAAAATCAACACAGTGAGAAAGACTCTGTTAGCTATCCACTGTGTGCATCAGATATATATGCAACCTTAAGTCGAGCCCAAATAAACAAAGGGCATGGCACAGTCATCATTATTTGCACACGGTGGAGGTGGGGGTACAATAGGCCAAGGCTGACACCAAAGTAGTGAGTGTGTGTGATTAAGAAACAAAAAACATTCAGTAAAGCAGGAAATATCTCAACACCACTAACAAGAGATGTAACCCAGTCAGCATTAAGGTTTTCCTAGCTTGCATGTGTAGGACCATGACCCCATGGCCTGCCATGTCTGGGTGTGGACACCTCAATCTCTGACAGAGCAGTGAAAGTAGTGCCACTACAGAAGTGGGATCAAGCATGGCCACATTGGCTAACACTAGAGAGTGTTATGGCTCTATGGATATCTGGATGCTGGCCATCCCCAAGCAGATGTTCCATTACAGACACTGCCCGATCCAGTGTGTTGCCCATCCTATCCAATGAGTCACCCACATGGTTGAGGCAGTCATGCATGTCAGAATTTACCATGTTTAGGACTTGAAATATCTCTTCTGAGGTCCTGGTGGAACATGCTTGCACCTTCATGACAGCCTGATACATACGTCTAGTGGCATTTAATGACACACCAGCATCAGGATGAGGGTGGAAAGTAGGCATTTGAGCACCTCTAACAACCCTCCTGTGTTGTACCACACCTTCATTATGGTTACAGGCAGATTATGGGCAGATTCAACCACCTCTGCAACTGGAGGAACCACACTACCTCATTCAAATGTGTCGCCCTTAACCTGCCCTATATTTGAGGGCTCCGTGGAAGGGTCATGCAAAGGCATACTAAGCGTGTTTGAAATAAGGCCAGTAGATGTGTGAGCCACCACCTCAGTGTCAGACTGAACCTCTGCACCCCCTGACTGTGTCTCTATATCACCAGCATCATCATCATCAGAGGATACCTATACTCTTGCATCAGGTGCTACAAGTTCTACACTGCCACTGTCAGGATCACCTGTGATAATAAACAACAAACACAAGAAGGAGAGAAATAGTGATTAGAACTTATCCAAACTGTGTTCTAAACAGTCATGTTAAGCAATTTCAGATGTTAATGGAATACAATATTTTTACTCTCATCTCAGACTTATATCTAACTAATGGTTATTACTAATCAAAGAAAGTTTGTGTTTACCATCTGCAGGTGATCTTTCATGTGGTAGTTCTGTTGTCCTTGGATAAAGGAGAGGGCAACAGAAAGAAGGCTAATAAGCATCACAATGCAGATGGCACAAAGACAAGAGAATAATGCTCTGCCTATCTTCTCCTTAAGAAATATCTCAAAATCAATCAGACTGCTCATCTCCCCTAGCACAATCTCTGTTGGACTATTGCTTCTTCTAGGGTACATGTCTCAGTGTTTACAGAAGTAACACATATGTATGCTTAGAATGGCAGTAAATGTCTTGCATATAGCATACCCTGAATTGCTTCTTGTGACACACCTGGCCTGCTGTTCACATCAGCACCAACATAAAAGAGTCTGTGTCAACCCTCTTCTGAGCTGTCTGCATCTCTGACAGTGGACAGACAATGCTCATGTTCAATGAGTGGTGATCAGTAGCAGGACCACTCTCATAGTCATCTGTTCTCATGCTACCACAGCTGCCCTCCTGTGTGCCACTGTAATTATATCAGTGGCACTGTGCCACACCTGATTATAGTTTCTGGCATGTCCACCGACAGGATTTATGTTAGTGACCACCTGCTGCCATCTGCTTTTTCTGACAGACGTATCACCTCTGCCTCTGTCAACCAGGAAGGATCCATGGTGGTGTAAGGCTTTAGTGATGACCTTGTTCCCTGCATCACTGAATGATGGCTTTCATGGAACAGATGGGCTGGGTGTCATAATTCTGCATGACATAAAACAGAAAAAAGACAAAACACATTTGTAGCTCATACAGAAATCATTATCCTCAAATAAAATCTGTTCACTAATCTTTAACACAAAACAACTGAACATGCAATGCTAATTGCAGACTACACACAAGGTAAGGAGGCAATACATTAGCAGTACATCCATTCTGTTAACATTTTTGTAATAAGGACAGCAGTTGTGTAACTGACTACTAGATGGCAGAATTATGAATAACTAGGCACAAATCCAAAGTTGAAATGCCCAGACAATTTCCTGTGGTCTCTTCACTGTTGTGGAGGTCCCCATGGGACATCAGAGAAGCCTAATACCTCTGCTAGCTATACATGCACAACTCCTTCAAGTTGACAATAAACACAATACAATTGTCTGCAGTAACTGTTGAAATTCCAAGAGCAAATGGTAGCACCCTACTGTGATGTAACCATACCATTTATTGACAAACCTGGAAAGCACAGCAAGAACTATATGAAAATGTAAGCAGTTTATGAAGATGACAAACATACCTTATTAAATAATGCAGTAATTTCTAGAAAAATTTCCTCCAAGTAAATAGCAATAATGGCCTGTCTTTATCTAATCAGTCTTCCCTCCTACCACTTCCATAGATACACCATTACTTTTATATAGTGTAGATTCAGCCCTCTGAGCACTGTGAAGATGCAAATGAGATGTTAAATCATTAGCATTCCTGAACACTAAAAAAATCACTTGGTGTTGGGGATTTAAACATTGTGTAAGTAGCTATATGATTGCATATACATGCCCAAGGACTGCAGGGAGGAACAATGACAATTGTTAGCTGCTAATGGCTTACAAGTGTTAATGATTACTCCAACTATAACAACAAGCAATACTAAAGAGACTTCTCTCTGAAGTGTGTGTATCATGCAGAATAGACTTAAAAAAGTGGAAGACAGCTACGAGAACAACCTCAACAACAATGATATTCTTTTAATAATAGCACACTGTCTGACTTCTGCTTAATTTTTTTTCTAAAATGCTGATCAGCTATATTACACATTGAAACAAAGATGCAAATAAATGCCAGTGACATTGCATTTCTGATAGTTCAGGTGAGAGGAGGGGAAAATGCATAGGAAATAAAGAGAAGAAATAGCTGGCTGTGTTGGCAACCTTGCATTAATATGGTGTGGACTATTAATAGCCTAAATTATTTGTCAATATCACATTCATCTAGTTATGTGCTAGCAAATGAAAAAGGAGAATTTTCAGATCTTTCTAGCAATGGACCTGTAATTTGATGGTCTGCTAAGTCAGATCTGTATAGTATGTACATTTTCTGATTGCTACTCTAAGCCTGTGTTGGTGGAAAAGAGGGATAAGAAACACAACTGATGTGTGTTGTTATTGCACTGAATTGGGGTTCACATACAGATTGTGTACTGTTTGAGAAACTTAATGCATATTTCTTGGACATATGATCAGGTTATAACACACACAGATTTAGAAAATATCACACTCCTGCATTTTCATTATTATTATTCCCTGACATTTGTTACTACTTGTGAAGACAGGTAGAGAAGGGGTGAAGGCTGCCAGCCTAGCCAAATAGAATTTGATACATAATTCTGGCATTTGTAAATATAAATATAAAATACAGGCTTGTTTCTTAAATGAAAGTAAACACTGTAAAATGTGAACTTCAAGATTGTAGCAACATTGCCATCTGCTGGAGGGAAAACTAAGCCAAGCATTTCAAATGTTCTTTGAAATTAAAATTCTGTTTTGTATGTCCTTTGAAGTTAGAATTTGGAGTTGATGAGTCCAGAGTATGTCTGGGAAAGTCCTGTGGGGTGAAGCACATGAAGACCACCCCCTACCATCCCCAGACTAATGGTCTTGTTGAGAGGTTAAACTCTACAATCAAGTCCATGCTACAGGCATTTGCAGATCAGTTTAAGAGGGAGTGGGACAAATATTTGCCCCAACTGTTGTTTGCTTACAGAGAGGTTTCCCAGGAAGCCACAGGTTTTTCACCCTCGGAATTGCTGTATGGACATAGGATGAGGGGACCTCTAGATTTAATTCAGATGAGTATGAGTTTCACAAGGAGTCTATTGTGGCATATGTCCTAAACCTCAGGACAAGGCTCAGGGAACTCATGGGTATGGCCCAGGAGAACCTGGAAGAAAAGGTGTGGTATGACAGGAATGCTCAAGCTAGAGAGTATGCTGTGGGGCAGCAGGTAATGGTTCTCATTCCTGTCACACAACAAACTGTAAGCAGCTTGGGAGTGCCCCTACAAGGTGGTAAGAAAGGTAAGTGATGCTAATTACATGGTGGAAGTGCTAGGCAGATGGCAGGGGCACAAATTGTACCATGCTAAAATGGTGAAACCTTACCATGATAGGGAGACCCTTGTGCTGAGCATTTGCAGTGGTTTGCAGGAGGAGTCTGTGGGAGATCTGGGGACTGATCTCCTCAGTGAGGCTCAGGCTGACACCTCAGTGGAAGGGGTAGCAATGTCCCAGCAGCTATCTCCTACCCAGGTTTGAGAAATCCGAGCAGTGCTGCAGGAGTTTGGGGACGTGTTCACTGGGAAACCAGGGTGCACCCTCCTAGTGCAGCACCAGGTGGATACAGGACCCCAAAGGCCTATTAGGCAAGTCCCTTATAGGGTGCCTGAGAGAGTCAGACAGACTCTGTGGGAGGAGCTACAGAAGATGTTGGAACTAGGGGTGATTCAAGAGTCCAACAGTCCCTGGGCCTCCCCAGTGGTGCTGGTGCCAAAGAAGGATGGCAGCACCAGGTTCTGTGTGGATTACAGCAAATGAAATAGTTAGACGGAGTCGGATGCTTACCCCATGCCTAGGACAGATGAGGCCCTAGAGCAGCTGGGTGGGGCTAAGTATCTTACAACCATTGATCTTACCAAGGGTTACTGGCAGGTGCCCTTGACTCCCAGTGCTAGAGAGAAGTCAGCCTTTGTGACTCCTTTTGGCTTGTATGGGTTCACAAAGATGCCCTTTGGGATGAAGAATGCCCCAGCAACTTTCCAGAGGCTGGTAGTTAATATCCTAGCAGGAGAAAGGAGGGTTTGCCCTTGCCATTCCTGGCCAGAGCACATTCAGCATGTCAGGAAGGTGCTGGGCAGACTACAGAGGGCAGGGTTGACCATTAAGCCGAGCAAATGTCAAGTGGGTATGGCAGAGGTCTCCTACGTAGGACATAGAGTGGGGAGAGGTAAGATAAGGCCAGAACCTGCCAAAGTGGAAGCCATTCAGGCATAGCCTGCACCTGCTACTAAAAAGCAGGTGAGGCCATTTTTAGGGATGGCAGGGTACTACAGAAAGGTCATCCCCAGTTATAGTACCATAGCTGCTCCCCTCACAGACCTGACCAGGAAGAACAGGCCAGAAAAGGTAATGTGGAACCCAGCATGTGAGTAGGCATTCCAGAAACTTAAAGAAGCTTTTGGAGGACCCTCTGTGTTAGCCAGTCAAGATTACAGCAAAGAATTTGTTGTGCAGGTGGATGCTTCAAACTTTGGGGTGGGGCTGCACTTAGCCAGATTTCTTCAGAGGGGGAAGAGCACCCAGTGGTTTATCTCAGTCATAGGCTCCAACCCAGGGAGGAATGCTATGCAACTTTAGAAAAGGAATGTCTAGCCATAGTGTGGGCACTGCAGAAACTTCAGCCTTATCTGTATGGAAGGAAATTCACTGTTATGACAGATCACAACCCCCTGACATGGTTAAACAGACCCAGACAGCAAAATGCCAAATTACTAAGATGGAGCCTGGAGTTGCAAGCATATGATATGTCAGTGCAGCATCGCAGTGGGAGTAGCAATGCCAATGTCGATGGGCTCTGAAGACAGGGAGTGGGGTGAGGTACACTCAGATAGACCTAACCCTCTCAAGCGGCGTTTATTAAGGGTCATTTGAAAAACTAGCTTGAGTTTTCCAGGGGGAAAGAGATGTGAAGACTGGTAGAGAAGGGGTGAAGGCTGCCAGCTAGTCAAATAGAATTTGATACATAATTCTGGCATTTGTAAATATAAATATAAAATGCAGGCTTGTTTCTTAAATGAAAGAAAACACTGTAAAATGAGAACTTCAAGATTGTAGAAACATTGCCATCTGCTGTAAGGAAAACTAAGCCAAGCATTTCAAATGTTCTTTGAAATTAAAATTATGTTTTGTATGTCCTTTGAAGTTAGAATTTGAAGTCAATGGGTCCGGAGTAAGCATCATGCCTATTGTTTTAACCATGACCAGAATTTACATGTGGAATGTCTTTTATTTCTCTAAGTGTAAAAGAATGCAAATTGTGTTAATGTGTAGCCTGGGAACTCCAGGAAGGGTGAAAAAGATGATGTAATGTTTATCAGGACTAGAGTTTCAATTTAAACAGTAAGAACCAGAGATTATTAAGCATTTTTGTCTTGATATTCAACTCAGCACTGCCTTGACTAAGTGTTTTTCTGTTATGTCGGAACTGTACTGCTGATTTATTTTATGTTTCTGTGTGATCTCTGAACTCTTGACTAGTATTGTATTGTAGTAGTATTGTCTTGTGTTTTAATTATTTATTATTAAATATGTTTAAATCCTTTTCAACTGTGGCTGGTTTATGTAGAGATAATTAAGCTCTAGAGTACTTTGCATGCTTATAATTGATCCTGTAATAAGCCCTTCCAAAGCCTTAAGATTGCTTATGTTGCACTACTATTGGATAATAATATTGCACAGTAATAACTGGACACCCTTTTAAGAGCCTTTGGGTAGCTGATAATTATTAGCTAGTGGTGGCAGTGATTACTACCATATAGTCTGGGTAAAGGAGCACAGCTGGAGCATCTGTATCAGTCTTTCCCAGGAGTGTCTGTGAAGTTGTATATATACTTATTTCAAAGTGTGTCAGCTACTTGGGCAGGGACACGAAGCACTGCTTGGACAGTAAGGGTACTGAAGGTTAGCATGCCAGCTAGGTTGAGATCTGGACCCTATAGCTGTGCCAGTGGGGAGTCTTATTGGGGACCTGGAGAGCAAGGGAGCAACCAGCCCCAGACTGACTGTGAGCTCTGTGTGCACTTAAGGGAAATTGTACTTTACTGTGTGTATTTGTTATCCTTTCCTCTTATATGAGATGCCCTCTCTGGTGTTAGTGGTAGGGACTGAGGTTCCTTGATTGCTGGGCCAGGGTGTGGGCATCACACTATTGACAATTTTTTATTTTATTCTGTTCATCATTTATGTGCATTTTGGCAAAGCACACTTTGCCTAGCAGTGTTTCACAGCAGTGAGAGATTGTCCAGTGCTCAAAGTACAAAGCAAGAAATTTAATTTGGAATGCCATCATTAGTGCATTTTAGAGTGGCAAGAGTAAGAGAATAAATTCTACATCTTGCCTAAGTATTATCGTAGCATGTTGATTAAACGAAATGAGTTTAAAGACACAGGAAAGAGGATGCAGGGTTTGAATCCAGCTTGAAGATACACGCTGCCTGTAATGTTTGCAGCAGATATGAAAACGCAGCACGTGTATTTTTTTTTTCATAGTATAACTATTAATGAATGGAAATACAAGTCCTATTTGTCCCAGTGTTTGGTGGTGTGGGATATAAGTTGTTATCTTTTCTACTTGCCTTTGTGAAAGAAAGAGTGAACAGTTTCATTTCTGTAATCTTGATTAGTGCAAACAGTTTTGTCACTGTTGTGCTGTATTTGTACTGAGTGAGTGATGTGCATTTGATATATACCTCTCTCTGTGGTACAAGCTGTAAATGCAGTGACTTTGGACTAATAACAGAGTTGTTCTGGGGTTCAAATCCATACAGTGTGAAGGAAATGTGGAAATTATTACTCAAGATTTACTTTCTTCACAACTTCATATGCTGTTTTTTTTTCTGTTTCTTACTTCTGCACTTATTCGCTACTGAGTGGCACGTAAACAAACTTATGCACTTAAGGAAAAAAGTGAAAAATTTGATTTGGGCAGCCGGTCAAACTTACCATTTTAAGGAAAAAGTGACAAATTTTATCCAGGTGTAAGTGCAGTGACTTCAGAGACAGAGCATAGGTGATCCAGGTAACAATTTTTTTTTACAAAGGGTGTCAGAATTCAATTTCTAACAACACTTTGATTAGGAAGGTAACATTACATACAAATGGCTATCATAGTTAGGCTGATTGCAAGAAGTGTCTCATTAATGATTTGATAGCTACATTTTTACAGGTAGCATATCTCATTAATGAGTTACTGATGACACTCAGCTGATTGTGTGTATAATCGTTTAAGCAGGATAATTATGATAATTAATAATTAATGCACTTGCATAGCTATTATGGCAGAATCACGAAAAAACAACTGCAAACCAAAAACGAACGTGACAACCAAGTTGACAGCTACAGTCCTTTATTCTATGAAGCGCTTTTCAATCAGGTACAATTCTTGAACTTCTTCAGCTAAAAAAACAATAAATTAATCACATTTAAATAGCAAATAAAGCTAGTCAGCTGATGTTCAGACCTTATTGATTTAAATGTACATACTTGTTACTTGATTAACAAATAAACATTCCTATATACCCAAAAATTTTAAATATATAAAATTATGTATAAGTATATAGTTTATAAAATATGTATTAAATAAAATAAAAATCTTATATTATTAAAATTTTTATAACTGACTTTTAAACTGGCTATTAACTTTCAGCAGCAATTCATTATACTCTGCAGCAGACCTTTTTATTGTTATACATAGATTTATACCATATATTTTTCTTTACCTTGAACTTTTATCATAATACAAAACATTTTTCTTTCACTCTGAGTTATAAAAATTTAAAATTACTTGCAATAAACGAATATTTGCAATTCAAATCTGTATATACTTTACTTTCGGTTCAATATATATATATATATATATATATATATATATATATATATATATATATATATATATATATATATATATATACATATGCATATTACTATCTACTTAAACTTTTAATTTTTAGTATAGGCATTATTGAACACCTGTCATTTAGGCCAGGATTATTATAAGCATACAAACGTATTTGCCATAACAATTCCATTCTTTCAAGTTCCAATTCCATAGGCCCCCTCTCACATTTGCTAACTATGGAATGTCTGAACATCAGCTGACTAGCTTTATTTACTATTTAAGTAGATTTAGTTTTGCCTCCTTTGTGCAGTGGAAGGATATAAGCTGAGCGCCATAATTTGGGGACGTAAGATTCGTTAATAGATCTGTTAATAATGATGCTGATCGGGAGAGCTATCCCATCTGCAGCACATTTTAGAAAGGAGGAGGGAATATTGTCAGGGGCATTAGAGCAGGATTTAAGTTTAGATAGAAGTTTTTTTATGAAGTTAGTAGTTATCGGAGGAATTGGAAGGAGAATGAATGGGAACAGAAGGGATATTGGTAGGGAAGGTCTTAGTTAGGTCAGATATTGTTTGTAAGAAGAAAGAATTAAATTCTGAGCATAATTCTAGGTCAGATTTATTTGGGTCAGGACTGGGATTATTTTTGGAACCGGGATTAAGGAGAGAGTTTATTGAGTTCCAGAATTTTTTTGGGTTTTTGTTATTGTTATTGTTAGATTGGAGGTTGGAGTAATAGGATTTTTTGTCCTTGGTAATTATTTGTTTTACTTGGTTATGTAGTTGCTTATATTGGAGCAAGGTGTTGGGCAGTTTATTGTTTTGGAACAGTTTCCATAGTTTATCCTTTTGATGCATAATTTGTTTAGTAAGTTTAGATAGCCAAGGAGCGGTATTTAGTTTTACCCTTTTATTTCTGATAGGGGCGAGAGAGTTAAGTGTATCTAAGAAAACAGAGTTGAAGTAGTTGATAGCATCATTAAGAGGGAGAGTTCTAAGGTCTTGCCAGTTCATTTGTTTAAATAGGTTTGAGAAGGTTGTAGGGTTGAAGTTACTAAGATTACGAGTTAGGATGTATTGATGTTGGTGAGGGGAAGAGTTGGTAGTGCGATGAATAAAGGCTGGCAGGTGGTCACTAATGGTGTCTGGAATTGTTCCAGAATTAGTGATTTTGTTTGGATTGGAGACTAGGATCCAGTCAATAGATGAACCTGGGGGATTAATTTTGTTGGGTCTAGTTATATGCTGGATTGTTTGGGTGAAGTTATAGAGGTTGATGGCAAGGGAGGGGAGAGAGTTAATTTTATTCCAGTCGATATTTACATCACCTAAGATATATGTTTAAAGTTAACTTTAGTAGAAGCCCATTGGAGAATGTCTTCAAGGATGGGATATTATTTCAGGGGAGATATATAGGGCAATAATACAGATTTTTTGTGTCTATTTAGTTTCAGTAGTCCAGCTGTAAGTTCAGTATTTTCAAATTGAGGAACTGGAATTTGGAGGTGAATTACAGTTAGTGATTTAGAGTAAACTATGGCAGAGCCTCCACCTTTTTATAGGTGGTCATTTCTAATAATATGGTATCCAGGGAAGTATTTCTGAATCAGAAATATGGGGTTTAAGCCAAGTCTCTGAAATGGCTAAGATGTCTGGTTGGTTGTGGGTTAACCAGGCCTGGAAGTGGTGAACTTTGTTATTGAGACTTTGGGAGTTCAGGGTGAAGATTTTTAATATGCTTGAGGGTAGGGGAGAGGGAGTTGGGTGATTATTGTTGTCAAGAGGATAGGGCCAGGATTGGGGTGGATATCTCCGGCTAAAAATATAATATTGAGTAGGAAAGACTTGAGAAATGTTGGTATAGAGATAGAGGGTTCAGTTGGAAAAACGGTTAATTTGTGTGTAAATGTAGTAGTAGTAGTGGATAGTATTTTGTAGTGGAACAGATGAAGTTGATTGGGTGGGATTAGAAAAGAAGAGATAGAATGGAAGTGAGAGAAAGAGTTATGGAGAAGGGAGTTTCTTTGAAATTAAAATTATGTTTTGTATGTCCTTTGAAGTTAGAATTTGAAGTCAATGGGTCCGGAGTAAGCATCATGCCTATTGTTTTAAGGCTAAAGTTAATGACCAGAATTTACATGTGGAATGTCTTTTATTTCTCTAAGTGTAAAAGAATGTAAATTGTGTTAATGTGTAGCCTGGGAACTCCAGGAAGGGTGAAAAAGATGATGTAATGTTTATCAGGACTAGAGTTTCAATTTAAACAGTAAGAACCAGAGATTATTAAGCATTTTTGTCTTGATATTCAACTCAGCACTGCCTTGACTAAGTGTTTTTCTGTTATGTCGGAACTTTACTGCTGATTTATTTTATGTTTCTGTGTGATCTCTGAACTCTTGACTAGTATTATATTGTAGTAGTATTGTCTTGTGTTTTAATTATTTATTATTAAATATGTTTAAATCCTTTTCAACTTTGGCTGGTTTATGTAGAGATAATTAAGCTCTAGAGTACTTTGCATGCTTATAATTGATCCTGTAATAAGCCCTTTCAAAGCCTTAAGATTGCTTATGTTGCACTACTATTGGATAATAATATTGCACAGTAATGACTGGGCACCCTTTTAAGAGCCTTTGGGTAGCTGATAATTATTAGCTAGTGGTGGCAGTGATTACTACCATATAGTCTGGGTAAAGGAGCACAGCTGGAGAATCTGTATCAGTCTTTCCCAGGAGTGTCTGTGAAGTTGTATATATACTTATCTCAAAGTGTGTCAGCTACTTGGGCAGGGACACGAAGCACTGCTTGGACAGTAAGGGTACTGAAGGTTAGCATGCCAGCTAGGTTGAGATCTGGACCCTATAGCTGTGCCAGTGGGGAGTCTTATTGGGGACCTGGAGAGCAAGGGAGCAACCAGCCACAGACTGACTGTGAGTTCTGTGTGCACTTAAGGGAAATTGTACTTTACTGTGTGTATTTGTTATCCTTTCCTCTTATATGAGATGCCCTCTCTGGTGTTAGTGGTAGGGACTGAGGCTCCTTGATTGCTGGGCCAGGGTGTGGGCATCACACTATTGACAATTTTTTATTTTATTCTGTTCATCATTTATGTGCATTTTGGCAAAGCACACTTTGCCTAGCAGTGTTTCACAGCAGTGAGAGATTGTCCAATGCTCAAAGTACAAAGCAAGAAATTTAATTTGGAATGCCATCATTAGTGCATTTTAGAGTGGCAAGAGTAAGAGAATAAATTCTACATCTTGCCTAAGTATTATCGTAGCATGTTGATTAAATGAAATGAGTTTAAAGACACAGGAAAGAGGATGCAGGGTTTGAATCCAGCTTGAAGATACACGCTGCCTGTAATGTTTGCAGCAGATATGAAAACGCAGCACGTGTATTTTTCATAGTATAACTATTAATGAATGGAAATACAAGTCCTATTTGTCCCAGTGTTTGGTGGTGTGGGATATAAGTTGTTATCTTTTCTACTTGCCTTTGTGAAAGAAAGAGTGAACAGTTTCATTTCTGTAATCTTGATTAGTGCAAACAGTTTTGTCACTGCTGTGCTGTATTTGTACTGAGTGAGTGATGTGCATTTGATATATACCTCTCTCTGTGATACAAGCTGTAAATGCAGTGACTTTGGACTAATAACAGAGTTGTTCTGGGGTTCAAATCCATACAGTGTGAAGGAAATGTGGAAATTATTACTCAAGATTTACTTTCTTCACAACTTCATATGCTGTTTTTGTTTCTGTTTCTTACTTCTGCACTTATTCGCTACTGAGTGGCACGTAAACAAACTTATGCACTTAAGGAAAAAAGTGAAAAATTTGATTTGGGCAGCCGGTCAAACTTACCAGTTTAAGGAAAAAGTGAAAAATTTTATCCAGGTGTAAGTGCAGTGACTTCAGAGACAGAGCATAGATGATCCAGGTAACAATTTTTTTTTTACAAAGGGTGTCAGAATTCAATTTCTAACAATACGTTGATTAGGAAGGTAAGATTACATACAAATGGCTATCATAGTTAGGCTGATTGCAAGAAGTGTCTCATTAATGATTTGATAGCTACATTTTTATAGGTATCATATCTCATTAATGAGTTACTGATGACACTCAGCTGATTGTGTGTATAATCGTTTAAGCAGGATAATTATGATAATTAATAATGAATGCACTTGCATAGCTATTATGGCAGAATCACGAAAAAACAACTGCAAACCAAAAACGAACGTGACAACCAAGTTGACAGCTACAGTCCTTTATTCTATGAAGCGCTTTTCAATCAGGTACAATTCTTGAACTTCTTCAGCTAAAAAAACAATAAATTAATCACATTTAAATAGCAAATAAAGCTAGTCAGCTGATGTTCAGACCTTATTGATTTAAATGTACATAATTGTTACTTGATTAACAAATAAACATTCCTATATACCCAAAAATTTAAAATATATAAAATTATGTATAAGTATATAGTTTATAAAATATGTATTAAATAAAATAAAAAAACTTATATTATTAAAATTTTTATAACTGACCTTTAAACTGACTATTAACTTTCAGCAGAAATTCATTATACTCTGCAGCAGACCTTTTTATTGTTATACATAGATTTATACCATATATTTTTCTTTACCTTGAAATTTTATCATAATACAAAACATTTTTCTTTCACTCTGAGTTATAAAAATTTAAAATTACTTGCAATAAACGAATATTTGTAATTCAAATCTGTATATACTTTACTTTCGGTTCAATATATATATATATATATATATATATATATATATATATATATATATATATATATATATATATATATATATATATATACACATATGTATATTACTATCTACTTAAACTTTTAATTTTTAGGATAGGCATTATTGAACACATGTCATTTAGGCCTGGATTATTATAAGCATACAAACGTATTTGCCATAACAATTCCATTCTTTCAAGTTCCAATTCCATAGGCCCCCCCTCTCACATTTGCTAACTATGGAATGTCTGAACATCAGCTGACTAGCTTTATTTACTATTTAAATGTGATTAATTTATTGTTTTTTTATCTGAAGAAGTTCAAGAATTGTACCTGAATGAAAAGCGCTTCATAGAATAAAGGATTGTAGCTGAAAATGGTATATGGCCTTGTCCCCACTGTAGTGCAACCTTGGAGTTGATATATATATAGTGGGGGGGTGTAGGGAGTATAGCCCCCCACATATTTTAAATGTGTTACACTATATACATGCATACTTGCAATTGCAATCTATTACTCTTATCCAAACATGATATATACTTGAAATATGTGGAGTGGTCCACCCCCACCCCCCTACTATACATACCAACTCCAGGGTTGCATTACAGTGGGGACAAGGCCATAAACCATTTTCGGTGAAATGTGTTTCGGTGAATAGTGTTTTCAGTGAATTGAGCTTTCGGTGAAAATTGCACACTAATTTAACTTTCGGTGAAATGTGCATTCGGTGAAATCTCCTAGATCCATATATATATATATATATATATATATATATATATATATATATATATATATATATATATCATACCCCAAGCCATATTACTCAGATTGTAAAAGTCTATCCATTTAACATGCATTTACAAATGGTAATGTTGTCTCTTTCATGGGAATGCATTTCACATGACTTCTTAAAGTCTCACCCATAGAGTCCTATGTGAAGTATAACTCCATTCATACAGAATGCAATAATAGTTGAAAGGAAGCACTGACAAATAATAACCTTCCTTGAAATTTCTGCATTATTTATTCCATAGGTTTGATTGCCATGTTGCATGACTAACTTTCTACAGTGTGTAATTCCCAAAAGTTATGCTCCAAGTCATCCTACTTAACCTCCCAAACACCAAGGATAGCAAGCCAAGCCATTAAGCATCTTTATGTTGTCTATTTGAAAAAGGTTAAGCATTACACATGGCAAATTGCACTGCCATTTTTCACATCTTCATTGCTGTTTGATAAAATGCCTCCCTC
This sequence comes from Protopterus annectens, assembly GCF_019279795.1. Classification (NCBI taxonomy): domain Eukaryota; kingdom Metazoa; phylum Chordata; order Ceratodontiformes; family Protopteridae; genus Protopterus; species Protopterus annectens. Next base: position 253,360,759 of record NC_056731.1, read on the forward strand.
TTTGTTTGCCAGTGGCTCTGTCTGCTTTCCATCGTACAAATGCAGTTGGCATGTTTGCACTCTGTTAAAAACAAGACTGAAATTTGTCACTAATTCATACTTAGAGTTGCTGCTTGACCTCTGCAGGCATGGCTGGTGAGGGAGATGATGGTGCCAAATTTGTTGACAGAGGTGGGGTGTTGAGGATTCCAGGATTTTTGTGGCACTCCTCGTGAAGCACTACAGCTGTAGGCTGATGCAGAGGGACTATACTAGGGCTCAGTATAAGACTGAGGCTTGGAACAGCATAGCTAAGGCTGTCTCCAGTGCAACTGGTATCCCATGCACTGGAGAGTTATCAACACAAGCTCAAGGTACAAATGAGAAGTTAGCCAATGGGAGGATGAGTGTAGAACTGCTGACACCCCGCAGTTGTGTAAGTACACTAACCCATCAGAATTCAGTTATATAGAATGTAGTTGACCAGCAATTCTGGTATTCATTACACTTTCATGTCTCTTCTTCTCTATTGGACAACTGATGAAGACATTGCAGTAAACAGGGAGGCACAACTATAGAGGTTAAATCACTTCAGAGAGGCATGGGGTACATATGCATCAGGTATTATTATAAACATAATAACTACTGTAATTATATGCACTATGACAATACTGAAATAAATAGTTGTATTTATGATATCATATAAGTGCAACTGATTAATGATACAAGAGAGTGAAACCTTCCCATCATACCTATATGTGGCAAAGGTTTATAGACTGGATAAACATAAATGTATATTTTCTGAAATTATATATTCATATGACATGCCATGGATCTAATTCTTTCTCTTTTTTCTCGCTCTCCACTCCTTTTCTCTCATTTTTGGGGGGTATTTTACATGGTTTAAAAATGTTCTGTTTTCATATGTTTCTGCTTACAAAAATGACATTCAGTACAGAGAGGTAGACCAACCATTGTGGATTGGCCCGCCATCCCTTCACAGGTTGCAGTACCAACACTCAGTATTTCAGGGTCCCAACCTGTCAGCGCTGCCTCCACAACCCCTGCTTTACCTGCTTCACCTGTATCAGGTAGCTCTGCCCCAGCTGCTGCTACACTGGTACCCTCTGGGAGTAATGGCAGAAATGGAGGTGGTGATTTTTTTCACCTGGCAAGAGCTGACAGGGCTCATGGAGGGTTTCATGGAAAGGGGCCTTGGTGCCTGAATCAGCCATGTAGAAAAGGTGCTTTGTCATATTGCCAAGATCCCATGTTGAGCACTGATACAGGAAACTAAGACAGGAGTTAGTGATGACAGTTCTGAGGGTGAGGACTAGATTCTCACTGTTCCCAGGCTTGACATGAGTGTGGCTCTGATGTCCCCTACCTATCTCCAGTCATGATGTTCCACAACCTTTTATGTCCAATATCAGCCCTGTCTTGTATGTTCTGTATGTCTGTGTCTGCTTCCTGACTTACCCTACCTACCTGACCCACACATTCCTAAGCCCCTTCCCCAATATTCCTCTCTCTTAGAAAGTTAAAAAAAAATAAAAAAGTACACCTGTCCCACAAAAAATAAAGACCCATACATATCTCTCCTCTTCAACTTTGTGTCTTCTTGACACACTTGATTTGGTACAACTGGCTCTACATCATTATTCTGTATTTATCACCTACCCTTAGTGTGGTGACAGTCCAAATTTAGCCAATTCTGTCTACACTTCCACATTTATGTAGTGAAGAAGTGGATAGCTATAGTTTTCTCTCTCTCACTACCTTCATACAAATTCCTCTATTCTGTCCCTTGTATTCTTCCCTCTGTTTGCCCCCCCCCATTTCAGCATGTTCCTATTAACCCCTTTTTATATATTTAATCTGGTCAAAAGATAGAATCACACACAACACAGATGGCCAGAAATGACCCATAAGAAAGCCTTTGCATTTTGCCCTCAGAATTTGCACATAGTTTGGCATCACATACCAATGCTGAGTAATAGTGAATGGCTGTTCATGTCCTACGGCAAAACCTGGTCAGTTTTTGCCATCACCCACAGTAGTATGGTTATCCTTGCACAAAGGTGCTTAAACATGCTGTGCTATCGGAATACAAAGTAAAGGCTGAAAAAGGGAATACTTGGCAACAGTCTGGTAGTTCTTTGACTACTAGATTTAACAAAGTGTAACTTCCTCTGTGGAGTGTTGAAATAAATTAATTGTCTGAAGATTGTTTTTTGGCCATAGAATCAAGGGTTTAATTCTAGATATATGAAACATTATTTTTTACTGTGATGTTATACTTCTATGATATATTTCATGACATACATCTTAATTGATTTTTATCCAGTTATGACCTTTAATGAAAAGATTTTGAATAATGTTGCATAAAAGCATTTGCAAACACATCCATGACCTTAATGAAGAATTATTAAATCACCATTATTCTACTCATTTTTGCCTTTCCCACAGCTTTTGGATCCTCAGAGTCATCAGTTAATGTTACAGATCATGACACATGAATATTGAAGACACACTATAAATGTGCATTAAATCTCCACAACATTAAACTTTAATATGTCTCTGTTTATGTCTCTGTCTCTCTCTCTGTCTTCACTTCTCTCTCACCACTTTGTACTATTGACTTTTCATTAGGCTGATGGATGTAAATTTCATCTTAATACATTTTCATACTGTCCTTACTTTGCTGAAGGCTAATGCCTACATCTTCCATTGGCTCAGTAGGTTATCACTGTCCCTTCAATGATGTGATTCTGACATGTGTGAAGTAGGATTTCCTTTGTGGTGTGTTGAAATAATAATCAACTCTGTAAACTTGATTTTGCATCTAGACAAGGGTTCTAATCCAACAGCAGGTGAAACTGTTACTGCCTGTTTTTATAAGTCTCTTTCATGTGTATGTGTTGCCTATGTATTTGTCTAACCCCTTCTGTTTTAACATTTGCAGTCTTCAGCATTTGCATGAGGTGTACTATGTGATGTTAAATGACATTTCAAGTGTTATTGCAAAATGTGGTGAGTGTTTGCTAGACCACATTGCCATGGTATGCTTGGAGCTAACAGCAATATGTCTGCTGTGCCATAATAAAACAGACTTAGGGTAATAAACTGTGATACAGTTACTCTTCCATATGTATCAGGCTGCTGGATATTATGTAAAGTGTAAGGGAGGCTTCATTTGGTATAAATGTAATGAATACTGCTGCCTACCTAATGCTTTTATTGAACATGCTGTGAGTGTCTCTTATAGTGCGTTATTGAAAGTTATTACAACATGAGCTCCTCTGTGATTAGCTAAGATAATCAACCTGCTTGTGAAGTTTTATTTCTACTGCCAAAGGTTAAAATCCTGACATGTTATACAATAGTGTAATTTTTCTCCTTATTAATATTACTTGTGTAAGTGTGTGCTACATCTGTTATCAACAAAACACCATCCTCATTTCACCATCATGTTTCCAGTTTCCTACTCCTTCTTCAACCAGATGTATGTGGATGTATTAGGTATTGTCACTCCTCCACCTTCTCTATCCCTGGGTGAATCACTTAATGGCACAGAGCAGGACACATTCTGACTGAGGAGGCAAGTAAAACAAACACACTGCAAAGATGTTTATAAATGTGCCATAGCACAAACTGTTATGTGTCTCTCCATCTCTGTGTCCCTTGTCACCTCCTCTGGCTCATTACATTATAATGTAATATATTTAGCAGGCTGATGTATGAAATCTTATATCATTTGGCTCCTGTCCTTACTGTGAGGAAGTATAATGCCCACACTTCACAGGACATCCTGCCCTACACATATAACTAGGATATGTGCTGAGTCATATTTAACACATTGTACACCAATGGACTTGTGATTGCCTTTGAAGCATGGCTCATATATAGTAGGTATAAAAGTTTATTTTACTAGACATTACTGACACAGCTTGGGCAATCGTCATATTTAGGTTAGTAGGTCTAAAAATTTATTTCAGTAGGCATTACTGACACAATTTGGGCAATTAACATATTTAGGTTAGTCATTCTTATGTAGTCTTACAGTCATGATCAAAATGTACAATAATCACACTCAGACACCCACTGTAAAATTATCTGAATACTGGACTCGAGCCCTGCTTCACTTTTGCTTTTTCTTTTAGCTCATTGAGCTTACACCTTGCATCACCAAGAAAGTTAGGTGTCGGGTGTATTTTTTACACTCATTACTAATCAGAGATCTGACAGCCATCATTGTCACTAAGCCTGTTTGCTCTACAGAAGGCTAACTAAATTAAAGTTCTCATTTTATTCTTTTAGCAGTGAACTCTGTTTGATCGCCACCTAAAGACGCACAAACGGGGAAGGCAAGCACAACAGTTCATTTTTGAATTAAGCTTTGACCCTAACATGTCAAAGGTAGACTCCAACATACAAAGTGTATATCTGCAAGGCACTGAGCAAGTACTGCCATGACAAATGTTGACATCATGACATGTTAAAAATTAACATAAAACAGACCTGATCTACATTTAATCACAATCAGACCATTTTCTCTCTGTTCCTTATTTACACAAAGGTTGGCAGGGAGCACCACTGAACTCTTTTACTTCACATTCCAACTCCAACACCTCAAAGTAGAATCATGCATGTGCTAATATATTGCCAACATCCACACAAAGGAGTTTCTCCACATTGCGCTTTAGGAGGAGATTTTTGAACACAGATAATTTTTGTTCCTGCATATTAATACTTCATTACATTGAAATGGCTTAGTGAACATAAGTGAACCACATTGAACTGTGTGGTTGACTGAACACTTCATTCTGGACAGTTGGGTCTGCACTGCAGCACTGACACTTGCAAATGATATACAACCACATAGAGCCTTGGCACACATACTTCATCACTAATTAGCCCCAATGATATACAACCACATAGAGCCTTAGCCCATGTACTTCATCATTACTTAGCACTGCTGCACTGGAACATTAAAGGTTGTTTTGTGTTGACAGTGCACATTGCCCATGCATGAGCAGATACCATTGCTAATATCAGTAGCATTCATTAAGGTTTACATACCATCAACATAATCCGATGAGCTATAAATGCTTCATTGTCCATCCTGTGCCTCACAAGTTTGTGTGTCTCATCTACACAACACCATGTAAAACAGGTATTTATCAGTCTCAGTACTGCAATATACATTAATGACAGCATAGCTGACCTACGTCAGCAGTACATATTTCATATTGATCAGAAAATTGCATTTACTCCTTCATATAAGCAAATATGGCTTTGCACAAAAACTTCAACAGAACAATGTCTTCTCTGACATAGAATGAGAAATTAATCCCATGTACACTGCACTGTTACATAGCATAAGTCGGACTTCTTTGGTGGTGATTGCATTAAGTACTTTGTCCACTAGATTGAGTAGATAAGAGGGTGTTCTAATCTCACAGAAGACAACTTTGTTGTGTGTGTGTGTGTGTGTGTGTGTGTGTGTGTGTGTGTGTGTGTGTGTGTGTGTGTGTGTGTGTGCGTGTGTGTGCATGTGTGTGCGTGTGTGTGCGTGTATGTGTGTGTGTCTGTATGTGGGTTGTCTATAAAGTCATGTGAATATGACCTTGCCTATTGCTAGCCTCACTGCACTAGCAGCCTGGAGAAACTTTTACACTGCAAGGTGAGTCCACATCAATGTCAGATCCTTCCCCAACATCATCTTCTCTGCAACACAACAATGATGCCATCCTCTATAAAGAGCAAGTTCACACTATAAAAGCCATGCTTCTGCAATGGTGCTTGCATTAAGTACTGTGTCCTCTAGATTTTGTAACTAGATAGGTAGTTGCTTCTAATCTCATAGCAGGCAACTTGTGTGTGTGTGATGGTAGGGCAATAACATCACTGGATGATTAATTCAACAGCTGTGCTCATTTGACTCCCACTCATGAAAAACATTTACTGGTCTTAGGATTGGCAACTTTTAAAATCCCACATGACTGTAGAAGTTATTTTTTTCACACACATCTCCTTTGCATGACACAACTGATGTCATCGTATTAAAGATGCCGTGTGGCTCACATGCAGTCAGATGTCTTCTGTGGCACATGCCTGTAATACAAGTGTATTGCATGTAGATTGTGGCAGTAGGGGGGTTCAAATACAGCAGTGAGAATCCCTTTAGTGTATGTGTGTGAATGCAAGTGGATGCAGGAGTGTCTTACCCATGTTAGTATTGGCAATATTTAGAAACACACATGGCTGTAGAAGTCATTTCTGCACACACACACACGCACACACGCACACACGCACACACACACACACACACACACACACACACACACACACACACACACACACACACACACACACACACACACACACACACACACACACACACACCTCATTTGCAAGACACAGCTGATGTCATCTCTTTGAAAGATGCAGTGTGAATCGCATGCAGTTGGACTGCATATAATATGGTTGTTTGTAGATTGTGTCATTTGATAAGGAGAGAGTTCTAATACAGCAGAGAGACTCTCTTGATTGTGTGGTGTGTGAATGCAAGTGGATGTAGGAGTGCCTTACAGTATTTAGTATTGACAACATTTAAATGCCACATAACTGTAGAAGTAATTTTGCACACACATCTCCTTTGCATGACACAGCTGATGTCATCCCTTCAAAGATGCAGTGTGGCTCACATGAAGTCAGACTTCTTTTGTGGTGCATTCCTATAATATACTTGTGTAGATTGTGTCAGTAGATAAGTAAGGAGTTTGAAATAGGACTGATTGTCTTCTGTGAGCTTGTGTTTCTTCCTCTTAGTGTGCAGAACAGGCTGCAAATACATATGTGATGTATATCCATACAGTGTACTTGTGCTGTGCAACCACTTTTTAGCAGAAACATTGATGTAATACACAATGGTGATATCATCCATTGAAATTTGTATTCTCGAGTGGAACTTGTGGTTCAGCAAACCTTCAGTAGCTTGTGATGTTAGGTATATAGTGCAAATCCTGATGTCTCTGCTTACACTCAGTGTACCTGTTATTAACAGCGTTGTCACCCACATGTGTTATATTCATGTGTAGCTGTTGTTTCCTCTTGTAATAATCTATTCTAATTTTCATTTTGAAATGCTGTACTGAAGGCTGATGCTGTCCTTTCATACCAGTTGTAGTGAGATGCATCCTCAGGACTGAGGACATGAGACAATGTAATGTATGTTGTTGCCTAAGTAAAGCATGTATTCCAATACGGGATTATAGCCACATTGTACATAATTGTTGTTCCACAGTCACAGTGACAACAGCATTTGGCCACAGGTGTGTTTGGATATACATAGCATCAGGCAATGTTGTCTGACATACAGCAAGATTATTTCAAAGTAATTACAGAGACATATATTCATCAATTCATTAACATGATGTAATGCTGTTGCATAACCACACATATGACAATTGGTGATGGACTTATACCATGCAATTGTGTTGACTTTCTCACCACTTAATCAAGCGTTTCAAACCAGCACTGAGTGACTGTAAGCATTTGTGTCCTTAACTGTTCTAGAAGAATCACATCCTCCCCCAATTCTAATATGTACATACAGATTGGTAGAGGCCTGCCATCCATTTTATCAGATAAAAATTACGGGCAAATAAAGTACAGCTCTAGGGAATACATTGCATCATAGTGTGGTGTTTGCATCTGTTCTTATCTGATTGCATGATACCTGTGTCAGGCAGGAGTGCTTTAGGCAAGGGTACATAGGTCACACTCTTTTCCCACATTTGTTACACCACACACACCTATATATGGGATGTATACCCATTAGCATATTAAAGTGCATCATTCCCTTCAAGAGTGATACTTCTTGTACATGTGTTATGCCTATTTCTTTGGTATACGCAGTTAATACCCAGCTCAGCAATAACACTGATGGCATGGGTTAGATTCTTGCAAAAGGAGATTGTGGCTTCTGAGCCATTTGTATTTCCCAACATGTTATATTGACGAAATGCACTCTCTGCAAATAACCCCTAATGTGTGTACTGTTCTTGCTGTCATCTCAACTCAGCATGTTAACGCCATTTATATCTCATTTAATCCCCTCTGTTACAATGTTACTTTGTGTAACTCTCATGTCCTAGAATATCATGTCTGCTTTCATTTTCCTATATTTGATCAGAAAGTGTGAACACCATTAATTATTATGACATACTTATCACACAATTTTATTGTTACAAAATTTTCTTTGTGAGCTAAGCAACTTTAAATCAATCATCTTAGTACAATTTGAACATTTACCCACCCGTCTTATGTATTTCTGTATATCTTTGATTTAGATGCACATTGCCCTCAATATTCTTTCCCTGCCTGGTAATCCATCTATTGTAGTTGCTTTTACTGTTTACTATCCTCTCTTACTTATGGTGCAGCGATTAGCATTGTCACCTCACAGCAAGAGGTTATCTGGTTCAGTTCTCATCTGGGTTGCCTTCTGTACAGAGTCTGCATGTCCTCCATGCATTTGTGCGGATTTCCTCTGAGTGCTCCTGTTTCCTCCTATATTCCAAACACATGCATCTAGAGCATTTTCTCCTGGACCTCCGCTGAAAATGGGCTCTGTTCCAGTCAGACTTTCCGGGTAAACAAATGTTAAATACAAGAAAAGTAAACTAAATGACTGTATTCATATATTTAATTTATGTGCACAGTGCACTCGGTACGCTTTCCCTGCCTGTGTACAACATGCATTACTTGCCTTATGTAGCTCTTAATGCTGTCTGCATGAAAATGCTTAACAGGTTTGCCCATAGGCAGGCCTGTTTGTTTACTGTGTGTGCTTGTGCTGCTCAACACATTTTTGTGGCAGTCAACACTGTTGCTCATCGTGCTAACATGTAAACATTGTGCAGGCCTACACAATTGTTCATTGTTCATGAATCCTAGGGTAAGTTTAATTCAGTCATGATCAGCACTTTCATCCATGCAGCTCATGATGTAGACCTCTGAATGAGTATTCCAAAAGCTTTGTTTCAACATATTACTGATTACCAAAGTTAATTTGGCAAATGTATTCTAATATATTTATGTTTACAACATTTCAACATTTTTATAGCAAATTTGAAAGGTACCATTTGTGAGTCATTACATAAAAAACAGCTGTACTGTCTCTATGCAGGACATACAGAGGAATTACCTTTTAAGACAGGTTTGCTCAATTATACTTTAGACTTCAATATACACACTCAGAAGATAAGTATTGTAAAAGACTTGTTCCCAAAATAACACCATTTACCAAACTTATAGCTCTCTGCTTACTTTGGGAACCTTTCTTCATAAGTTTACAAATCACTCGTACAATAGATTTGGAAAGTGTCATTAATGGGACCTCACAGACATCAGTATGAAGACTGCTAAGAATAATATTCTGAATGATTTTCCCAAAATATTTTTAAATTATATTAATATTAATTATTAAATGATGAAGTTCTGATTTTGCATTATGTGTGATGAAACATTCATCATATATCCCTGAAATTCAGCATTTTACACCATATTTGCAAAGTGCCATTTATAGGACCTAGCCTCATTAAGAGTTATATTGTCCTTGTGCATTTATTTCCAAGAAGAAATTTCAGACATTAAATGTTTTTGTTTACTAGCTACAAATCATCTCTTAAGATGGAATTATTCAATGAAACTGCAGAGTTCATGGTGTATATACATATGTTTTCAGAAAGTGTTGTTGTTCCTGCTTTGTGGTTTGTTGTAAAATGTTACTTATTGCCAAAGTTATGCCTACATTTAATATGATGACCATTTCCTCATAAGGTTGTCAATATGCATATGTTTACACCAAATCTGCAAAATGGCAACCATGGGAACATAGCTTGTGCTGTACTGTCTTTGCACATTCTCCCACCCACAAATCTTTGGTTACTGTTAGTTGTCCCATCACCTAAATGAATATTTGTAATTGTTGTTTAACACCATCTCCTATCAGTCTTCTGACTTCTTGTTCATTGCTTGCTATGTAGGGTCTTCCGCTGTCATCTCCCAAATTTATTTTTAGTGCTTGTCTTTCAAGATGACCTCCTCCCTCCCAAATTCATATCCATTTCTTATGGTCTAGAGGCACCAACTTTTTACTTCCTAAACTCATTTTCATTGCTTGCTGCTGAGATAACCCTTCTCCTCTCCTGAATCCATAGTCGGTGCTCATTTGTTACATGCAATCATGAAAGTAAGGCACAGGCACAATTATTAGTGTGTGCCACACAATCACTGGGCCTGGTGGTTGTTCCTGATAATCATTTATTATCTTTGTAGTTATCATTTTCTCCTCTGACCATGTGGGTTTTCTATGAGTACCTCAGAAATTCCTACCATTAACTGTTTACTCTGTATTCTTTCCATGTATCATTTACCTTTCTGTTGTCCTTGCTACCTGTGACAGAACCATAGCTTTCAATGAATCAGGGACAAATCTCAACAGAATCACGGACCAATCCAGAAATAATCTGGGACAATCAAGGACACTTCAAATATTAATACCATTAACTTGAGATATTAAAATAATAGCATGTGAATTGACATATATTTTCTGAAGTAAAAGAAGTCTAGAACTCTAATTATTGCCATTTATCAAGTGTTATTCACAATCTTTTTCTAAAAGATACCATTTTTAGGAGGGATTGAGAGAGACAGAGCAAAAATTTGACAAAAATCAGGGATTGTTGAAAGGTATGGACAGAAATGAAAAGATTTAACAAGATCAGTAAAAATATCAAGTTATCAATTAAATAACTACATAATACTTTGCACAAAAAGATGAGCTTTTTAAAACTGTAGCACACAGAGATTTCTTCTTGCAGCACTTTTGGAAAATACTTTAGCCATCCAGTATGAAATGACTACAATGCATATGTGTGTGTGTGTGTGTGTGTGTGTGTGTGTGTGTGTGTGTGTGTGTGTGTGTATATATATATATATATATTTATATACATACTTAAAATAAATGTTTATTAACTGTTATATCTGTTTGAGAGTCATCATACCTTCTGTTGTAGATGTGCAGTAAAATGGTTTACAATAAAATCTGTCTCTGTTCCTACACTATCCCAGGCTGAACTAGTCCTTCTCTTCTTCCACACTTTCACCCTAGGATACTTCTTAATAATTCCTTTTCTTCGAACATCGTCTATTTCTTAGATAAAGAACAATTAGAATTTTGTCTAGATTATATTATCTAGTCACCTCTGTTCCAAAGAGTGTACTTAGTGTGTTTAATGTCATCTCTATGAACTGCAACTTGTGAATACTCTATCTATTGACAATATTCCTTTCCAACTTGGATATCTGTCCATATATTTGCATATGTATGCATAGGTTCACACTGTATGAACTGAAGTTGAATTTTCTCTTCTTTAATATGTTGTTTTTCTATATTAGGTTTTATAATAACTTTATTTAACTCTGTGGATTTCCTCCTGGGCCTCCACTGAAAATGTAAGATTATCCCAGTCAGTCTTTCCTGGTGAACAAAGATGAAGTAAAAAATATATATATTGTATGAAAGACATCTGCCACTGTTGGCACCCACAAGCAACACACTCAACATAAATCAGTTAAATCATGCATGAGGTTGCAACAATCTTTTCTTCATGAAGCTTCAAAAAGAAATCATTACACTATAGAACCGGATATAAAATTCATAAGTTGTGTTTTATAATGAGTTATTAGTTGTCCACTGTCTTACCCTAGTACAACTCCCTTGAAGTTTAAACAATGGGGTTTCTGCAGTGAGATTAAATTTGCATGTATTATGAAGAATCACCTTGATAGCTCATAACTTTGTTTGACCATTTGATTTTATTTATTCATTAACTGAATAAATGAATTGTTGGCCTTTCATATTTTTCAGCTATGGATTGGGTCACAAGGGCAAGGGAAAATTTAACATATGCGGGGACAGTTTAATACAGACAATCAACAAGTATGTTTTGGGGCAGTAGGAGGAAACAGATGCCAAAAGAAAACCCACACAGACTTGAGGAAAACATATATAACTCCACATAGGGAGTAAACAGACATCCACCCTGAGCTCCAGATTCAGGAATTCTGACACAGATATACAGTTGTTAATTAATTTAGCTAACATTTGTTTACCAGGACAGTCCAGCTGGGACAGAGCCTTGTTTCATCAGAGGCCCAGGGAGAAATGCTCCAGACATGTATCTTTGGAATGTGGGAGGAAACCAGAGCTCCCACAGAAAACCCACATGAACACATGGAGGACATGCAAACTCCCCAGAAAAGGCACCCCAGCCGAGAATTGAACCAGAGAATCTCTTGCTGTGAGGCAACAATGCTAACCACTTCATCAATGTGCTACTCTTAAGCCACTGCCATGCCTTTATTTGCATGTAAACTTTTGTTTTGGTTGTTTCCATTTCTACATAATTTATATTCAGTATTTAATGTTGCTAATTTGGATTTAAATGTGAAATATTTTTGCTTGTTATCTTTTTTAATCATTGGATTGCCAATGTGCATGACAAATTAATATAGCTCTTTTAACTGCAGTGGAATTTCTTGCCTTCCCTATGTGTCAGTCCTTTAATTCGACCATCTCGCAAGTTAACATTTGGCTTTAACAAATGATTTTTTCATTATTTTTAAATATGGCTCTTAAACTTGTTTTGAGTACTAGCTCTTTTATTGTAAATTCCAGAATAACTTTCACTTATGTGTGCATTGAGGCTGGATACCTGAATTAAGGTATTTTACATACTTATGTATTAGTTTAAGCTACAAAATAAGGTTTTGTGTGTGTGTCTGTCTGTCTGCACGCGCGCTTGTATGTGTGCGTGCGTGTGCATGCGTGCATGTGTGTGTGTGTGTGTGTGTGTGTGTGTGTGTGTGTGTGTGTGTGTGTGTGTGTGAGGGAGTGTTATCATTTGCTCTCATGCTTCATATTACTTTACTGCCACAGGAGCCATTCCGCAGACCAGTTCACTTACTTGGTTAAGAAATGCATAAATGAATACACAAGTAAACAAGCACATAAATAGATAAATTACGACTTACATGAGTAAAAGAAGAAAAGAATGAATATTAGGAGGCAAAGTATTTCTCCCAGCAAGTTGGTACAAGCTATGCCCATGTTGCTTGCAGAGGAAAGGATGACTAATCCTATTGAGAAATGAGTGAAAAATATAAACAATGTCTTCCTGGAAACTGTGACTCATTTTTTGTCACTATAGCTCAGAAAATTCCAGCAGGCAAAGATCTACAATGTTGACTCTCATAGTCACGTTTTATCATTGTGTAGATACACAAATGAGAAGAACACTGTCAGGTTTCAACCATCTTTCTTGGGTTTCTGGCATAAAAAGTAAAACGAGTTCTCTTTTTTCTTTCTTGCTTTTGCAACAGGAGCTTGGGACAGGGGTTCCCTTGACAAAACCACCTTGTCAGCTCCTTTTCAAGTTTGTCATTCTAAGCTGTCCCATAATTCTGAAGTAAGGTTTCTCATAATATTTGCTTCTTTGACTGTGGTTAATTTTTTTTCTTTCAGGTCCTTTCATCAGTACAGATGTTTTTGTTTGTGAAATGTTGTCAGTCCTTGTAACGTGATTCCCGAGATCATTATCACTACAGATGATTAGTTGCCTACTTTATACCTTAGCAACATACATGCATACTAAATCCGATCATCGTTTCTGTAACAGCACGAGGTCAGTCTTCTAGATTTATTTATTTTCCTAGTTAAACTATACATATACAAATAATACCCTAAATAATATTGTGGGTGTAGAAAAGATGGATTAAGATGTACTATAAATTCAAGAAAATAGAATATTGTTACAGTTTACTCTGTCATCATGTCTTTATTAAAAACAATATATTTTCTCCTTTTCTATGAGTCTCCATCATATAACAGGGTCAATAAATACATTAATTAATGAGCAGCTGTGTTTCCATACTTACGTAGCTGCCCACAGACTGGGCACAAATGGGACACCCCTGGAATGGCCTACAGAATCGCCAAGGCCACCATTGTAAAACTGTAAAGCCCTTTGCTGTTGCATGCATACTCAGAAAAACTGAAAAATACCCTAAATAAGGATTGTCGTCTTCTGTGTATGGCTGTTGCTTTTAAACATAAGTGCTTCTTAAAGCATACCTGGTTATTTGCAGCTTCACTCATCTAGCCCCCTTTCCCTCTTAGACTTCCCTTTGTAGCTGGTGCTTACTTTGGCCTTCTCAGTTTGTGCCTAGTACTTCAGTTAATAAATAAAATAAACGGCAGTCCAGAACTGAGGGAGTACAAAGGATTCATTTCGCATGCCTTATGTAGATACCTTTATATCCCAATGTAGTATATTCTGTGGATATCTGGAGTATGAATTCAGATTCTGTGGTTTGCTGGTGTGTCACTCTGACCTTGCTTTGCTATAGAACTTGGTTAGGTTTTGTGACCAAATCACATTTTGTAACAAAGGTGTCTAAAATGAACCTAGACAGCAATACCCATATGAATGTGTGAAGCTGGTCTAAGATGATGATACAGAAGATAGTACGCTCCATTTAGGAAAGCAGTTGGCACACTTTCTCAGTTTGAGTATAAACTCATAAAAGTTCTCCAAGGGATGGACAGTGCTGCTAAAACAGATAAGGTACAAGTTACATGCCCCATAATGAAAGCTAATAGGTTAACTATAATGGGTTAATGCACTTTGAAATCCTTGGAATGAGACTGAAATAGGTCAACTAAAAACGTTGTTTTGTGCAAGCTAAACAAAGAACCTCAAGAAAATTGTTCAAAGGGGTGAAAAGCCAGTAACGTACATATGAACTACTGGTAAAATAAAAACAAATTTATTGAGACAAATGAGAATTTAGTGCTTTTTGTCCCAAACTTTTAAATGGGACTTCATCAGAACATTTACTTTAGGTTCTCTGTTTCCTCTTATAACATAAATGATGTAAACCCACCATAACACTTAGGTTAGGATTAGTACATTGTTTCACTGCAGTTGGATTATTATTTTATTAACACACTATGGATTTATCAATTTTAATTTTATTTTTTATCAGTTCTTACTAAATAATGTTTGAAAACCATGAATTGATTTAATGTATTCATTTTTAAGCAGCACATATGTATATTTTATTTTTATATTATTGCACTCTTGGTTTCCTACAAATTATTAGGAAATGCAATATCTCTAAGAATTATCTGGTATGGTGGATTTACGTCATTTATGTTGAGGAAGTGGAGAAGCCAAAATAAACATTTTGATGAAGTCCTGTATAAATGTTTGTAACAAAAGCACTAAACTTCATTTGTTTCAATACATTTGTTTTTATTTTATCACTAAAACAGGTCAAATTGGATCAGTGCTGTAACCCAGTTAAAAATTAAAAAAAACATAAATAAATAAATACATAAAACCTGTAATCAAGTGCACAGAATAGTCCTGTAAATGACAATGCACATTAACCAGTGTGTCATGAGTAACATGCACATTTACACATGTGCTATCCAATTGACTTAAAAAGAAGGGATAGTACATTCATGAGTTAACCCACTTTACCAGTAGACATATAAATAACAGGACTTTTGCTGTGGGATTCATCTTTCAGCATTGGAGATAAGCCTCAGGTGGTCATCTGTCTTTTGTCCAGATCTTTTCTGCAGTTGGATATTCCTTTGTGCATACTACTCTAATCATGAGCTGTGGTTATTATAGGACAACCTGGCTATAAAGGAAAGCTACTCACCCACTTACTTTTTTATTTTTAACGGCCAGTTACAATATAATTTGATAGACTGAAACAACTGATGTTCTTGTGTTAAATTAAAGAAGCCACATAAAGACCTACAATGTAAAAATAATACACTCCTTTCTCTCTCTCTCTTTATGTTATCTGTCTGTATATCTATCTGTCAATCCATCTGTATGTCCATCTGTTTATCTGTCTATCTGCTGTCTATCATAGCCTGTCTGCCAGACTGTCCTACTACATTAGAAATTCCAGCGCTGAAGTTGTCTCACCTTATACGCTCATATTAGTGAGCACAAGAGGATTCAATTGGGAAGTTCCTCCATTGTGACTGCATTTCCTTTCCTCCTCAAAACATCTAAGGACTGGACAATATGGAAGACCAGCCTGCTAGTTTTACTTCTGTTGCCAGCCTTTTAGCACTGTATCTCCTAAGACACTGTACAAACTCCCTTGTTTTTTAAGATAACAAACATTTTCTCAGCACTAATAATTCCACCTGAGAAAAGAGTAAATACCTAATTAATCTGGAGCCTCCCTCTCACCTATAACCTTTTCCTAAGAGCTTCATACACCTCCACCATGATGCTTCTCTAATTGCAACAAGATGCCTGAGGCTGAGGTTGTAAAACAACAAATTCCAGAGCCTCATAGAAATAAGAAGATTAAGTCTCAGACAAATTATGCCACTCATCCATGTCATGCATACCCCCACTCATCCATGTCATGCCCACCTCCACTCATCCATGTCATGTATACCTTCACTCATCAGAGCCATGAATACCCCGACTTATCCATGTAATGCACACCTCCACTCACCAATGTCATGCATACCCCGAATTATCCATGTCATGCACACCTCCACTCACTAGTGTCATGTATACCTTCACTAACCAATGTCATGCATACCTCCACTCACCAATGTCATGCATACCTCCACTCATCAATGTCATGCATACCCCGACTTATCCATGTCATGCACACCTCCACTCACCAATGTCATGCATACCTCCACATACCAATGTAATGCACACCTCCACTCACCAATGTCATGCATACCTCCACTCACCAATGTCATGCACACCTCCACTCACCAATGTCATACATACCCCGACTTATCCATGTCATGCATTCCACTCACCAATGTCATGCATACCCCAACTTATCCATGTCATGCAAACCTCCCATAAAGAGTCACCCTGAACAAAAAACACTCCAAATCTATCACTTTGAACCATAGCAGTGTGTGTCAGCACTGTAGAACAGAGCGTGTGTTGTAACTTTAAGAAGCATTTCAAAGTGAGGGCACGTGCATATAAATAGAGAGCACGTGTAGACAGCAGTGCCATTTTGAGAGAACAGCCAGAGTGTTAACATGTATGAGTGCAGAGGTCAGTCTGTTTATAAGTTTATTTAAATTACTAAGCCTCAATCTTGATGTGTTTTTATATAGTAAAGTTGCTTGAACCAAACCTATGACTGTTCGTCTGTTTTATCCTGACCGGACGAGCGACAAGCATGGGCTGAGTTGTTTGACAGTTTCAACTTGCTTTGCTAAGGATCATCTGCACCTCTTGATTCATAGGTTTTGCATACTGGCTAAAGCCTTTGCTGTCCCTCAGTGTTGTTTTTTAGGTAGAGACCAATTGATGGGCATTCCAATATAGCTAGCATCATTCCCAAAATTAGACTGTATTAAGGTGGCTCTCCTTAACTCCAAAACTCTAAACAATAAAATGGCTAATTTTGAAGACAGAACCATTGCTGGCTCATTTGTTGCCTACTGCTGCACCTTGATCTGATGATGCCTTCATGCTCTATTGTCCCACAGAGGACAAGTGAGGAGAGACATAAAAAAACCCCCGAAATGTTAGCCACTCCTCTTAACACTTTGCCCCATGCTAGGTATACTTTTGCTAGCAGCAGTCCTCCTGCATTTGAAGCACATCCAGGTCTGTGTAGTTACTGAAGCTTGGTTTAAATGTAAACAAAGCACTCCCTCTGTACTACAGATCTGCAGTTTTCATGCTTTTAGGCCCAATGGCAACTGTGGTGGAGTCTCCATATTTGTGAAGGAACATATTATCTCCATGCAGATTCCTAGGGATTTACAAGCTGACCTTGAACTTTGGATCATCCTAGATAGGGAATAATTATCAACTAATAGCTTGTTACAGAACACATTCTTTCTTTCCCACTGACCATGAAAGGTTCCAAAGAGATCTAAATGATTTCCTGATAGCAAAAACTCCCTTATTTTGGTGACTTTATCTACTCCTCAACAAACTGGAATCCATATACCTCCAATGTACGATATTCAAAAAAATTCCTAGACTTAATAAACAAAAAAAAAATCCTTGAACAGCTGATAAATAAATCAGCTAGATGGCACATCATTCTTGACCTGATTCTTACAAATATGGCCACTTCTTGCACTACTCCTCTGGTAGCTCTTTCCCAGGGGGTGCCTGACCATAAACTTGTGACCTTCTCCTTTAAACTTCCAAAAGCTCCTTACAGCAAAACCCATTGGATTTAAGGACTTCAAACATGCCAGCTTCAATCAACTATGTGATGAAATGCCAAAATTTACTTATGAGTGTACATTCTCAGACCTTAATATATCAACAAGCTTCAGAAAGGAATTCTGCACCCATTTAGAAAAATGCGTAGAGCTAGCAGCCTCTACCAGAACGACATTCAAAAAGAAACCCACCTGGTAGTCCAGTGCTATAAATAAACTATACAACAAAAGAAAGAAGATAATTATTTAGTAGATCCAAAGACTAACTGTTAAGGATAATATCAAAAGCATTACAAAAAAGCTGAAGAATGCTATCAGGTCGACTAAAGGAACACATGAACTTATGCTGGCCTCTGAAGCTAAAAATAATTATAAATCCTTCTCTAGTTATATTAGAAAACTAAAAATTGATACCCTACATTATCTGAAAGTATTCATAATGGAGGCTCCTATTCTGACACAAATGACATTGCCAATATCCTTCTGAATACATTTTGTGCCAACTTCACCCCTGAAACTTCTATTAAAAGCCATTAAATATCTAAACCTTTACATTCTCAATTATTTCTAAAGATCAAAACCAAAAAATACTTCATCTGTGGGACATGACAATATACCTCATTGCTTAATTAATATTGTTAACTTGCCCATCCAGATAGACTCCTCAAACTATTTAACTTAAGTTTAGCTACTGACTTTTTTCCTGATGAGTGTCATACTGCACTGGTGATGCCCCTCCATAAGGGTAGCTTTACAACTGCCCTGGGTAATGACAAACCTATCAGCCTTATAAACATCATCTGAAAAGCTATGGGATGTATTATTATTGACCTTAAAAACTGTGATATCAAGAACAATTTGGTTTTGTGAAGGGTAGATCCTGCCAATCTAATTCTATGAATTTATTTCAAATAGTTGCAGAAACTGTAGATGGTGACCATGCAGTGCACATCAATATCTTGAGTTGGCGAAGGCCTTTGGCACCATTTCCCATGCAATCATCATACAAAAGCTAAATGCTTTAAAAATCTACCCATCGGAAGATATGGAATCCAATGTTGACATTATGGAATTGATACAAAAGATTAATGAACAGTTACAGGAGCATACTGTTCAGATAAATCATTGGTGGATAAGCAGCAGACATCGGGACATGGTAATGACATTTTTGGTAGTTTGGGTGTACCATTAACCCAACCTACGCAAACAGCTGGCAATTTTAATTTAGTTCAAGAGACCATATCGAATAATACAGGAAGCATCAGCAGGGTCCAAATGGATGGAAAGGCCGATGACAATGATTATACATTGCAGTGGAAGCAATTTAAGTATAATTTCCAACAGGATGAATATGAGAAGGGGAAGCGCAATGAGATCAACAATTCATATGATAGAACTGGGCTAGACTTAATGGATATTATGTTGAAATACAATAATGCAAAAGCGGATCAACTCATTGCAGAGTTGGAGTTGGTCAATGAAAAAATTATCAATGATTTATTATTTGATCATTATGTTGCCAATTATGGCAACATTTTGGACAAAGTGGATGAGAATTGTCAGTTTATTTTCTCACGGAAGATGAATAAAATTAAGAGAGACATTCAAACTTATGAATCGGATTCGGTTTACCCGCTTTCCAAGGGTAATAGAACACAGCATAGAATGAATGGGGTTACCACCAATAGAAATTCGGCAGAGGGTGACGTAAATGCGCACGTACAAGAGAGTATTTCAAACCAACGGGAGCAGGAGGCGAGCCCTTTAGAGGAAGGCCCACGCCGGTCAGAACGGTTGAAGAACAGGGATTATACCAACGAACGAACCTCCTTTCTGAGGCAAGGTGCACGACCGAAGACTTGGCACACAAACAAGGCCGGCAATCGGAAAGGTTCTTGGTATCAATGAATGCAACATCGGATTGTCTATTCGTAAGTAAAGACCTAACACAAACTGGTAGCGTAACTGAATTATATACTGCTATACATTTTGCTAATTCTGGGCATACTCGTGTAAATTCTGTTCACAACGATGATAAATTTGAGCAACGAGAGCTCGCTGTGAATTCAACAGGTGTTATTCCTGAGTGGGTTTCTATTGAAGAGACTAGTTTTATGAGTTGTCATCCAGTCGCTATTTTGGATTCACCTGTTGTTCAAGCACAAGATAGTGGATCATTAGACTCTGTTTTAATGGACGTTCATACAGTATCTGATGTTTTTGTTGATGCTGGTAATATATGTTTGGACAATGGTGTTGACTTTTTAACTCACAGTTTTTTTGTTGACAATGCCGAGTTAGTTCGTGATGAAAATGAAACATTAGATGTGAATGATGCTTCTAGTTATAGGTTAGATGGTTTGATGGATTTGAGTATATATCCGTGTATGGGTTCGTCATACAACATGAATTCTGTACATGAGGGGACTGGATTAATGGATGTTGATGGTGATAAAGGCCAAATATTGAATCAGGATATGAGGCCAAGTAACCAGGATAAAATAGATGCTTTTCACATTGTGGAATTAAAGCAAGAAGAACTAAATGATACCCAAGCTTCTAAGATTTTGAGTGACCCTTGTGTAATTGCTAACTTTTATGATGATTTTAAGGTATACAACTATTCTAAATATGAATTTAGTATTGATCATGTCAACCTGTTATCTAAAGGTTTTACCTTTGTTCCTTGTAGGAAGGGTAGTATGGTTGACATGATCATAGATTTAAAAACATTTGTTCGAAAGATGAACTTATTAATGTGGTTTCCTGTTAACACTAATAATAGTGTGCAAAATGGATTAGTTAAACCTAGTACCTTTTATCCTCCCATGAATAACACAGTGGCTTTATTTGAAAAGGCCTGTGAAATCGACATCCGGTCTTTTTTTAATAAACGTGGTAAGCAGCAGTATAATAATTTAACTATAAATGAAAGACAGTTGGATTCCTTGATCAATAATCAAGAAATTCGTATTATGAAACCTGATAAAGGGAATGGAGTAGTAATTGTGGAGAGAAACGATTATATTGATGCTATTACAGATATGCTTACGGAAGAAATATACACAGAGAGCAGCATCAATGAAATCAATATTAGTCATAAAAGTATTGATTTACTTCTTGATGATATGTTGTATCAAGGGCAGATCAGTGAAAAAGATCATGATTATTTAAAGAACCCCCCATCCTGTAATAAGTGGTATTTTTGGGATCCCCAAAATACACAAAGGCCTCAATAATATTAAATTCAGGCCAGTTGTGGATGGGAAAAGGAGTAAAACTTGTTTCATCAGTAAGTTTTTAGATCATGAGCTTAAGAAGGGTTTGACCACTTTTAATTACATATCTAGGGACTCTTGGAATTTCTTAGAAAAATTAAGAAATTTGTCTGTCTCTGATAATCTCATTTTTCTCACCATTGATGTATGTAATTTATTTACAGTCATTCCCCATAATACTGGCTTAATTTGGTTGGAAACGCAATTAGTAAAAACTGGGAAGTATGGTCAGGATGAAATCAACACATATGTTATGCTCATGGAGACTGTTTTACGTAATAATTTCATTTATTTTGAGGGTCAATTTTTAAACAGTCCACTGGAGTAGCCATGGGGGCAGCTTGTGCCCCCATTTATGCTAATTACATAATGGCTTTCTGGGAGCAGGAATTTGTCTTCCAAGCAAAATATCATAAATGGATTAGGCAATACAAGCGTTTTTTGGATGTTATTTTCATAGCATGGGATGGTACTGTAGAGGTTCTTGAAGAATTTGTGGAATATATTAATAGTACAGTTGATTTTTTGAAATTTACGTATCAATTTAGTACTGAAACTATCTCTTATTTGGATGTATTATTAACTATAGATCGTGTTAACAAATGTATTAGATCAGAAATTTTCAGGAAAAGTACTTTTTCTAATTCATACTTGGATTACAACAGTTGGCATCCTCACCATCAAAAAAGAGGGATAATCAAAGGTCAAATGGTTAGAGCAGCTAGAATGGTGAGTGAAGATGAAGCTTTTGTAAAGGAGTTGGAATATATGACAAGTATGTTTTTAAAACGAGGCTATCCAGAAGATTTATGTAATAATGTGAAGAATGAAATTATGGTCAAAAGATTTAATGGATTTTATCAAGCTTTCATTAAAATGAATAACGACATAAAATCTTCCGAGGTTTCTAATACATTGAGAAAACAAGATGACAGTATGAAATTGATATTTATTATCACATATAACCATGATGTAGAATGGTTTATTGATATGATAAAGAAAAATTGGTGTTTCTTACAATTTGATAAGCAGGTTGATCATAAAATAGGCGAGATACCTACGTTTGTTTATCGAAGGGATCGTTCATTTAAAGAATTATTGTATAAGAAGGGTGAGCATTTCCATCATGGTTTAGTAAAAAAACATGGGAATTTTGTAAATATATATTCATTACGGTTACGGGAGACAGTATTAAAGTAAATGGTCATCATATTGCAATAGTAGGTCACTTCGATTGTTATACAAAGAATGTTGTTTATGTTGCACAATGTCAGGACTGTTACACATTTTATGTGGGAAAAACAGTTAGATGTTTGAGGGAAAGAATTAGGGAAAACATTTTGGATATCAAAAATGTCAAGCTTACTAATGCCTTAGTGAGACATGTTCAAGCTTTTCCTGGACATGTGTTCAGATTTTGTGTAATTCAACAATTAAAGAAAGATGTGCAAAGCAAAGTTCTGGATATTCATTTAGATATATGTGAATTAAATTGGCAAATACGTTTGGAAGCTATTTATTTTCCAGGCATTATTGAGAACATCAGCATAGCACCCATACTAAAATTAAGACATATATTGGGGTAATTTAGCAAAGTTAGTATGGTCCCCTCATTTAGGATATAATGTTTTTAGGGAGTTATTATGGTCTTGTTTAGTAAAATGGTTCAAATGGTCTTTCTATTTCAATGGGTAATGTTTATATGTCATTTTTTACTTGAATTATATTATTATTTTTTTATATATTTTATCAATTTTGGGTTTGATGTGGTTTTTATATGACACATATTATGTATATGTGGTTCCGACTGTCTTATAAGATGTACTTTTTTATATAAATACATTATTAGGGATGTCATACGTTTTTAACATTTTCTTGCTTAATTGATTACAGGTGTAGATGTTAATTGTTTATTGAAGTTGTATTTAAGCAGCTTTCATGTTCAGTTCATTGTTCTGAAGAAGTCTAAGCATTGTAGATGAAACCCAGGTTAACTGAGAGTTCATTGTTCTTTGTTTCTGTGTTCCTGCTTGAGTTTTCCATCAATAAATTGTTTGGATTTCCGTATCTCCAGTGGTTATTAGTTTTGGACCGGTTCATCTTGGTGTGATAAAAAAAAATTATTGACTTCAATAATTGGCTTAGTTTTTGGGGTCATTCAAAGGGGATCCAGTTCCTGTCAGCCTGGGACATCATGGTCGAAAAACCTCATTGCTTTGCCAGAGATGAATTGCATCTGACATCTCTAGGCTTTCAGCTGCTAGCAAAGGCTCTTGTCTCCCCCATAGTACCTTTTTTAGGCAAGGTCTCAAAAACAACCTTACCGATGTGAAATTTGCCAGTCATAACAAAACAAGGATCATGCTGCTAAACACTAGGAACTTAAACCAAAAACTGCACACCCTTGAAGCACTTCTATCACTGGAAGATGTAGATGACTGTGTAGTCACAGAAATCTGGTTAAAGGCTGCAGAGAGTACCCCAGCCTTGCAAGGCTACAATACTTTCCACACCTTTAGACCGCAAAATGAACAATGTGAGAACCAAAGGAGGTGGTGTTTCTATCTATATTTGAAATAAATTCACCACTTGTCTAGTTAGACTGGACATCTCCATAGAGTTACTCCAAGTTCAGGTTATGGTGGATAAGACCCCCATTCAAGTCATAACCAGTTATAGATCCCTCTCCATGGGTCATGATGCGTATGAAGCCTACTTGACCAAACTGGAGACAATCCAAATATTACTGAACACTCTGGTTATGGGAGATTTCAATTATCCCACCATCATCTTGGAAACCTACTCTAGCCCTGACCCACTAGCACAAAAGTTCCTTGACTTTGCTAACTCAAATGCCTTAGAACAAAATTGTTCATACCCTGACAAGAGGAAGAAACATACTAGATCTGGTCCTCACCAACATGTCAAATAGATGCACTACTGCAACTGTCGGACCCTCATTAGTTAAATCTGACCAGAAATCAGTCACCTTCCAGATGACACTAACACCAGAACTCACAAGGGGCAAATTCAGAGTAAAAAACTTCACCAAGGCAAACTATACCCTCCTAGGTGGAGGTATAAATGCATTCTGAGCCTCATCCCTAGCTGGAAGTGGTAACTACACTGAAGCTTACACTGAAGCCCTGTATAATCACTTGCACAAGTGTATAGACTCGGCTGTACTAGAAAGAATAAAAGCCAGAGCCCCAAGTAAAACAAGCCGCTATGCTGGACATCCAGAATCAACAAACTTTATAATAAGTGCAAAAAGTTGCTGTCCATGAAAACAAAGATGAGACCCCAACAATGGAAAAGCACCCTCCTCAGCCTCAACAGACAAATAAGGCAACTTATCAAATCCTCTAAGAGCCTCTTCGAGAAAAACGTATCTAGCACAACCAAGGACAACCATAAGGCCTTTTACAGCTATGTACATATCCTAAATGGTAGGACCCAAACATTTGCAGAACTAATGGCCAACGGTATCACATGCAGTGACCCGACAGAGATAGCAAACCTGCTAGTGGATATGTTTACCCCCTATCCCCTTCAAATCTATCACAAGCCTTGCCCCAAACATCTTTCCCACCCTACATATCTGAATAACAGATCATCAAAGCCTTGTCCAAGGCAAAAAACACAGCCTCTGTGGGAACAGACGTCATCCCAGGCTGTCTTCTAAATAAGCTAAAACATGAACTAGAATCACCATTATGTATCCTTGTCAATCATAGTCTAACCACAGGCTTTATTCCTGCAGAATGGAGAACAGCAATAGTTATTCCCCTCCACAAAGGTGGCCTAGCAACAGACTTGGAGAATTACAGACCCATAAGCCTGACCAGCTTCATCTTTAAGGCCCATGGAACGTATCATTATGGACCTCATAAATAAAGATATAGACGACCTCCAAACCCTCAATCCTACCCAATTTGGCTTCATCAAGGGAAGATCCTGACTGTTAAATCTTGTGGATTTTTTCAAAAATGTGACCAGGGCCATTAATGAGGGCAAATCTGTGCACACAGCATACCTCAGCTTGGCAAAACCTTTTGACACAATCCCACACTCAGGCATTACTGATAAACTTAGTAAACTGAATGGAAACCCCCCAAACAAGAAGAAAAAAGCCATGCATCGGCACCAAAGCAGACAACAAGTGATTGATGATCTGTAGCAGTCCAAAACTTTAATGAATACACCAGAAAGGACATACACTTTAAACACTTAACTTGGTCACTGCGTTTTTCATCTCTTTAACTCTGAGACTTCTTCAGAATCATACCCACATGACCAAAACAACTCCTTATATAACAAAACTGAACATCAATTAGCAAATAATAATTATAATAAATAATGAGATAATTGAAGCTAATGGTGCCATCATACAAAGGAGTACAAAAAAGTCCATTAAATCTGTTGTAACACGTTCTCACAACACAACCTCAAGATGCATGCACTCAAGACTCTCCTCAGTATGGAGAAAATGTGTGTTCAGTAAGAGACAACACTGGTTTAAGACTCTGAGAGCACCCCAGCACTACCAGTATTACTCATACATCATGCTCGCCCCCCCAAAACTCAGAACAAAAGCACAAAAGGAGGGGGATATTATATTCATCAAAGATTACCTCTCCAGGTTAGTGGGCACTGCACCACCGCATCGGAACATCCCATATGTGCAACTAACAGTGGGCAAACTGCCTTTTCTTTCAGTTTGTAGCCTGCAACCTCTCCCCCTCCAGGAACCAGGAACCCCATTCCTGAGAATACTGAGAATGAAAGGGTCTCCTCTCTCTATGTTGTATTTGACTAATACTACTACAACTCACCCAAACATTGACTGGGAAAACTACTCAAAAATCAAATGATCCTCTTATGGTTCCTTCTTGAATTAAACAACTCTAATGCAATGGAACAACTGGTCACCACTCCCACAAGAGGGAACAAACATATTGACCTGGTCATCACCAGCATGGCGACTTCTCCACCCACACCCAGGTAAAACCCCCACAGTAAGATTAGACCATAAACAAATTTCCCTGGATCCCCATATCCCCCCCCCCCAAAATCAAATCAGGATAAAGAATTTCTCCAAAGCCAACTTTGCACTTCACAGTCTCTGGGAGGGGGTGGAATCCCCCAATCCCCAGAAGATACTTACAAATGCATTCTAAGAGCACCTGCAGAATGCATGGATGGGTATGGAACCAAATAAACCAATGCTCACATCGCTCCAAAATAAAACCAAGACTCACGGGTCCAACAAAAGAAAATGTCCGGTGGGCAGAAGGAAAGCAAAACAATACTAAGGAGAAAAAGAAAAAAAGGGAAGACAGAGCAAAGAAAAAAAGGGCATCTCTGATCATCATTAGCAATCATCTTGATCCCAGTTTTGAAAGAAAATCAACAAATTTGAAAGGAAAATCACAAAAGCATTCTTCAGACTCATGATAAAAAACATTTAAAAACTCAGATATTGCTCTGAAACTCCCAATAATGCTAAAAATACCACCATACAGACAGATTAACGGCACAAAAATAGAGAAAAACCCCAAATCCCCCCCCCCCCCAAGCAAGCAAACAACATCCCAACAGCAAAAGCCCCCTTCCCCCAAAGGAGCAAACGCCTGGCCAACGAGCTGCCACACAAAGAGTAACTCTCTCAGTGAAAAACACAGGTGACTTGTGTCCCCTCCACGAAGAACTGAACCCTCACATTGTCACTGTTCAAAAGAAGCCTCTGTCCAGCACATTACCCAAAGAAGAACTTAACTACAAGATATGTACCCAAAACCCTGTGTTACCACACACATGGTACACAAAACAATGGTCCACTATGGAGAGTGCACAACATGGCCAAGTCTGGAAAAGTCATTGATCCTGGAAATGATCGAGGACATCATGGAAAGCAGTCTGGAGCACAAAGACATGGGACCACACTTGATGGAAGCTTTAGACAGGTTATCCCCAAGCCCAGACACTGGACCCTAGTTATCTAGTTTTGAGCACGGGCCGAAATACCATCCACAGCCTAGACAGAGTAGTCTGCACAGCCTAAACCTGCCATACCACGCAGCACACCCAATAGCTTACGCACATCATAAATAAGCCTACCAGCCAATACCAACATCCTATCATCTCATAGCCAAACTCAGAACCCTCATATCACAAGGCCAGAATCACAGGATCTCAAGTGCAATCCCTCTCAGTTACAGAATCATGAAGCAAACCAGTTCGGTATGGCATCCCACAGTCGAGGTTTACATTCAGGCTCAGGGTGGGGTTCTATATTTCGGTTGATCAAAGGGGGGCATGGTTCAGCAGAATTATGACAACACAGGGATGCAGACACAGGCTCACAGCAAAATCAATCTCCAGAGGTCCAGCTGCGCCCTCCAAAATGTTAAAGTGCATAGTCATCCAAGCTGGGCAAAGTCAGTGCCCCAAAATGTTAAAAATGCAAAGTGCTGTGCATAGGGAAAAAAGTATGGAAGAACTTTGGGAGAAATTAGAGATACAAATAAGGTAATCATAGTAGATAATTTAGAGAAATGGGAGATAGTAATACCAATCTTGGAGAGATCTCTACTTTAGAAAAGTCGAGATGAGATCAATCCTTCCACCCTACTTATAGTGGGGACCTCATCTATATCAAGATCCACTACTAGATCACTTCCCCACTACTACAATACTGCTTTCAGCAGGCATATTACCCAATTGCCAGCCTCTGTTGCAACTGGAGACCCCCCCAAAGATACCTCACCAAACCAGAACAAACATGACACTCAAGAGAAGACAAAATCTACACCAAAGAAACTCAGGACTGCAGCTCTACTAGCAACTCAAATAGTGCCTGACTCAGAAACCCACATACTCCAAGATCTATGCAACATAAACCCAAGCCATCAAAGTCCCAGAATTAAAAAACATGCTCCACCAAGGCACCAGTCAAAACTCAGCCTGGCCTCACAATCTCCTAGCAGGACAATAAAACCCAAACATGCCCATCAACCTGGAATAGAATCCAACAGGAATAGAAATCCAATTTGATGGGCCCCCCAAGCTGATGATGTGGATGCGAATCCTGATTCATGGATAGCGAACTCCCAATTCTGTGCCCTGAAGAGTAAAGAGGCATCCTAAGGCAATTCAGAGGCAAAAATTCTCTGGCTAACACCTTGTAACCCCTTAGCAGGGAGTACACAGTAGCAATATCTTAACCTATGGCTTGGCCTGCCCACTGCAGAGGCACTAGTATAATGCCCTAGGGCAGATAGCCTAGTTATTCTCATATAAAAACATCCCTAAATGCAGAAGGGGGCAATAAAAACAAGTAGATTTAAAACATATATGTATATGTAAAACTCCCCATGGTTCCTGGAATATACATAAACATTCCTACCCTCTAGTAACAACAGCTGAACAACACCGTAAAAATACTTAAACTAAAAACTAAAAATGCAAAGGATGACAGTTAAAGAACATTGCGTATAACACTAACATCCTAAAACTTGTAAAAATATTATACATGGATTACAAAATTAAAAATCTTCAGAAATTATTACCAATCACTTAAAACAAAACATATGGATAAAAACAACTCATAACCTGGCTGCTCTTATATTTAGCAGTGGAAGTATGGAAATATTATTGTTCAAACCAGGAGCCTCACCGGCCTGTAAATAAATTTGCCAATAAGTTTCCCGGTATTCAATTTTCTCTTCCCATAACCCTTCTCTACTGTTCTGAGGCACACTTTCCAAAACAAAAAACATAAACCTATAATTTTTGCAGGCCGAACTGTGTTTGAACAACACATTATTATGATTAGATGTTATAATGCTGTAATAATGCTCATAAATTCTCTTTTTCAGAGCTCTCTCAGTTTTGCCCACATAGAAGGCATTACATGCTGTACATGTAGCCAAATATATAATACCTTTGCTCTCACAATTGTTATACTCTCTAGACTGTATTAATTTGTCCCTACTTAGAATATATATCAGCTGGAATTGTTCACGTAAGTGCATTGCGTGCACCTACCACACTTAAATGTGGCAAATTTCTTGGTAGATGAAACTTGGCCACCCTTATTCTTATATTCTAAAATATGTTTAATATTTAAACTTCTTTTATAAATAAACTGAATGGGGCCATTAAATAAATTATTTACACCAGTAAATTTTCTCAAAAGTTTCCAATAAGTATAAATAATCTTAGTTGTATTGGAAGTATCTATATTATAACTAGTAATAAAAGTTCCAGAGTGGTTAGAAATATTACCTCCTTGAGTTCCATCTATACTGTTCTTATTCTTTGAATGCAATCCTCCATCTTTTTTCCACAGTAATAGCAAATATTTATTCATCCTATCCCTTTTAACTTCCTGGATAACTTCATTCACTAAACCAGTAGGGTATTCCCTTTCTAAAAACATGTTTTTTATTAATTCACATTCATTTAGAAAATCATCCTCTTCAGAAGTCATCCTGGTGGCCCTAATAAATTGCCCCTTGACAATGTTGCATTTTTGTTTATAGGGGTGGGCACTAGTAAAACGTAGATATGAGTTTGAAAAAGTTGATTTTCTATAACTTGTGGATTTGAACCTTCTTTTGTAGTCTACAATGTGTAGAGTAACATCCAAATAATTGATTTGGAATTTATCAAAATTATAATTGAACTCTAAAAATTCTGTAGCTTGCCCTGTATAATCCACACATTCTCTCAATTTTAGTTCAGTGCTAGTCCAAAATATACAAGTGTTATCCAGAAATCTTATATAATAGTTCCAACAACCCACATATGTGGAATTCCATACAAATGTCTTTTCCCACATCTGTAGAATAATATTGGCATAGCTGGGTGCACAACTTGCACCCATCGCTATCCCATTAGTTTGTCTGTAGAATACACCTTCAAATGAAATAAAGTTGTTGTACAGAACTATTTCCATGAGTTCTAAAAGGACTCTCAATTCTTTAAGACTAAAAACGCCACTATCCCCGACTGCCTCTTCAAAACATTTTAAACCCACTTCATGTGGGATAACGAAGAGGTCCCTAATATCTACAGTAACAAGAATCATATTCTCTTTATGCAAGCTATTTTCCACATCCCATAGGAAATCCCAAGAATCTTTCAGAAAACCAGTACCTAGCACATCTAACCGCTTCAATTTTTTGTCAATATATAGTACTAAAGAATGTGTTTTGGATCCATTAGCTGCCACAATTGGTCTCATAGGGGGATCCAAGATATCTTTGTGCACCTTGGGGATTCTGAAAAAGGATGGTATCATGGGCTTATCTGTTTTTAAAAAAATTGTACTCTTCCAAGTCGATTAAATCCTCCAGTAATATGTCATATAGTCGCCATCAATTTTGCTATAGGCAGTATTTATTTCATTTAACAATACCCTGCTGTATTTCTCTGAATTGCTCAAAATATCCATCATCTTTCCAATATATATTATATTATCCATCATAACCATCCCTCCTCCTTTATCGGGGCTCGTCGCTGTTAAGTTTTCATTATTTTTAATGTCATTTAGTAAATTAATTTCTTCTTAAGACAAGTTAAAATGAACTTTACTGTTACCCAAAATATTCCTTAATTCTTTCTCCACTATTCGTTCAAAATGTTTTAATTGGGGTGAAGTGGTGGGTTAAACATTCTCTTCCTTCTTAACTGAGAATTTGTATTAATATCTGTAACATTCTTAGATAATAAATACTCTAAATTCTTCTTTCTCATGAATAATTTCAAGTCCAGTATTAAATTACTAATATTACTTCTTTGACTGGGCATGTATTTTAACCCCTTCATAAATAAATTAAAATACCTTTTGTCTAAAACAATTTGACTAGCATTGTAAATGTGATAATTATTGTAAGAATATACAAAACCCTCACATTGTGTTATAACATCCTCACCACTGCCATCCAAATGCCTTATTTGAATGGAATTTGAATGGAAACACCTTCATTGTAAGATGAGTTGCTTAAGGGCTCACAAACCAGACACACACTATCAAAGTGGGTGACTCCACATTAACCGGCAGACCTGTTACCTGCGGGGTACCACAGGGGTCAGTGTTGATCCCCCTACTTCTCAGAAGTTCAGGTCAAAACTAAGGGGTTGTGGCTGACCAAGTTTACAGACGACTCCAAAAGGTGCAATTATTGAATCTCCAAATTATGTCAGTATACTCCAGGAGGGTTTTACACAGACCAACGACTGATGTCTTAGTCATGGTCTCAAACTGAATGTAAAGAAATGCATTGTCATTTCCTTCAGCACAAACAATGTCCCTTCACACTATTAAATCACAACAATACCCTAAGTACCCATGAAGAGCTAAGGGACCTGAGTTCACAAGTTGATATGACTGGGTCTACTTTAGGACCTCAAAATTTTCATAGCTCGAATGCATACGGATCAAACCATATGCATCAAACTATGAAACAATCGAAGTCCGAAAAAAAAAATTACACACAAAAAAAAGAATTTAAACTAGTGTAGGCAGGGGGGAAGCCCCCCTGCACCCCCCATTCCCCCACTACTTAAATATACCAACTCCGAGATCACACTACATTGAAGTAAATGGAAATCTCCACCTACGGAGATTTCCGTTTACATTTTTGATGATTTGCACTTTGGGTGTACTCGTGTCGAGAATATCATATTCGATATTCTCGAACTTCGAGCACATAAAGAGACCCGATATGACCACCATGTGCCTACTGTGATAAGGAAGGCATTCTATGTAACACACTTAGTTAGTAAAGGCATCATCTTGAGAGCAAAAGACGTTATAACCCCTCTATTCTTGGCACTAATCTGGCCCATAATTGAGTATAACGTGCTGTTCGGCACATACCAAACAAAGCACATGCAGCAACTGGAGAAACAACAGATGTTTCTAACAAAGTAGATCAAAGGACTCCAGCACATGCCATACACAGACTGACTAAAGTTCCTGTAACTTTGCTTGGTATCATTATAGACTTCTTAGGGGAGACTTATGTCTGGATTACAAAGCAATCTCAGACCCAAACCTAATAAACTTGCTGCATATCCGTAAATCAAACAGGACCAGGGCCACTCATTTCAGGGACCTAAATATGGCCTGCGACTTGAATAGGACATGCTGGAGGGAAAGATTTATCTCCTAGCAACTGCCACGTCTTTGGAATAGGCTGGCTATTCATGTGCAACAGAGCACTCGATGACACTGTTCAAAAGAAACCTGGACGAGTGGATGGATCACCACAAATTCTTGCTGGGAATAGCACCCACAACCCTCCTGGGCATGGGCAGTCAATACTAAATGCAATCTTGGGTATTAACTAATATTTCTATCGTGTATTACATTGGGATGAAATTGCTATGCTTGAAATGACCTCCGGGTCAATAGCCTAGTAATCTCCTATGATCCTGTGACCCTACAGTTACAGGAAAAAAAAGGGGCTAAGACTTTTACTGCTTTCAGAGCCATAAAGCACTTAGAGAACACTGTCAAAAAGGCAGTAACACATTCTCTTAAGTTACTGAAAATCAGGGACACATTACTGACACAGAGATCAGGAAGAAACAAATCTGCTTTATTTGCTGGCCAGTATGGCAGGTTTAACTGCCTAATATGATAACAGAACTTAACAAGTGAAGCAGAGGGTACTTAATAGTTGCTAACATCAGGTCTCACACTATAGAAGTGCTTAATTGGTTTGTGTTTTTCACAATATCGGAGGGTAATCACTACTTTCCATACACTGCATTACTTTTACAGTTTTTGAGCTTTTGGGCTAAAAGGAGTCTTTAATTTGGCGATACAAGCAATTGATGTTAGATATAGTGCTTTATTACCCTTTTTATACCAAGAAAGTTTGATATAATGTTTTATTTATGAACAGAAAAGTAAAAGGGAGTACATCGTTTTTCTCACTGGGTAAAAGAAAAACTTCCTGCTTCCTTTAATGAGTTTTCTCACAAGAATGAAGGAAGGTAGATCTTACTTTCCAGACACGGTTGGGTGTCTCCTTCCAAGATAGAGAGTGTATGGAGTTGATACAGGCTTTACAGTCCTTTGGGGGCCTGATCTGGTCTACTGACATCGATACATTTATACAGCTACTTCTTGAAGGACTGTAGATGGAGCACTCCATCACGTGTAACATAATCCACAGACCGTTTTATTCACAAGTTCTTTCACTTCCTACATTCACCTGTCCCCTTTCCTATCTCATTTTATCTTAGACAACACATACAACAGTGCTTTGACTTTTGAAAGGAACTATCTTGAGCGACATCTCCTTCATCCTAAAATAAACCCCTTTATCTCCAGTGAATACTGGTTTTAAATTAAATAAATGGTCCCACCTATGAAGTTTTGAAAGCAAATTATTTACTTTTTTATACTACTCAATTTCCCTCTCCATTGCGATATGTTATTGCCTTCCTTTAATCTGACATTAAAATCATAGATTGCTAGACTTTTTGCCCCAGGGAAGCAGAGAAGCTGAAGAGAAATGCACTTTCTGACATTAGAGCAACACTATGCTTCATGGATAAGTATTTGCTAACATGACTGGGTCATATTTTGCCCTCTGAACCCACACTGATCGATCCTTTGATTAGCTCAAGCATCTTCTTTACCTTGATTAGTCCTCCAACCTCAGGATCTGATTGGAGCTCTACGGTGATCCAAAATTCTTTTGATTTGAGCAGCACACCCAGGTCTTTTCTCTTGTTTTACTTAAAACATAGAGGCATATTAGAACTGGTATATAATAAGAAGCAATTAACTTTGAAAAGTCAGAAGTCCTGGTAAAAGATGAAAGTGCTCACTCAGGAGATGTGTGACCTTTTGCAAACACACACACACAAAAAAAGATTTGGATTCGTGAGTGAAGTGGCTCCTTCTACATGTATTTTTTAATTTTGTTTTGATTTACAAGCTATTTCAGTCCTTGGACAGCCTACTTGTTTTTAGTATCGTATATATGCATGTATACACACACACACACACACACACACACACACACACACACACACACACACACACACACACACACACACACACACACATTTATATTATATGTGTGTGTGTGTGTGTGTGTGTGTGTGTGTATGATGGAAATAATGTCAAGATTGTGCAAAAAGTGGGGACTGCTGAGAGAATAAGTTGCTAGATTAGAATGTATAGGTGCCAAGATATTGATAATGTGGATATATACAGAGTGAACTTAATATTACCTTATATGATATTAAT
Organism: Protopterus annectens; assembly: GCF_019279795.1. Taxonomy (NCBI): domain Eukaryota; kingdom Metazoa; phylum Chordata; order Ceratodontiformes; family Protopteridae; genus Protopterus; species Protopterus annectens. Next base: position 253,395,629 of record NC_056731.1, read on the forward strand.
CACTTTATTTTCATGAATAAAACATAGGTGCAAATTTCACACAAATCCATGCAGTTTTCCAGCACTGCTAACTTTCTGAGACAATCAGCATTTAGATTCATCTGAAAATTATAAAAAAAACATGCATTAACAGTAGAACAAGCATCTGTCGCCCTTCAGAATATGTCATTATGCCCACTGTTAGTTGCTCAGAAGGAAACGTTATTGAATGTTGTAATGTCTCATAAAACCAAGATCCACATTAACTACCTGATCTCTACTGCCCTTCTTTCCACAGAGGTGTACAACAATGCCTTCAAAGACCCATATGTGACATGTCTGATACAGAATAAGCAGATCGAGAAAATGGGCTTCCACTGGTTTGACAATCATTCTATGAGTACGAAGGTTTCTGTGGGCTTTCATCCTGGCTCTTAGTGCCTGGTCCATCTTTCCTCTGTAATCTGTACTTGGACATATCCAGCATCTGATTCACAAATAAATGAACACTGTGCTTTGAATTCGATGTTCTATGAAGTTGTTATGCTGGTAGCAGTATGAATTATCTGACAAATTCGGTAGCCATTTTAAATGTTGGGGCCCACTAGTGTGAGTTCCAAAATGCAGAGACTAATTATAGTGATATATAGAATAGTGATCTGTTATCCAAAGCATTTTAAATGATTCAGCAGTGTCAAAAAAAATATCCATACAGATGCCCAAAGTTTCGATAGGGCATCAATCAGGCTGTCACCAGTCATTAGAAGATAAGAATCTATGTCCATCTTCAGCTGCAGGTTCCACTGATGTGGATCTGTGTGTATGTGTCCTCATCCATAGGATGTTTATGATGGGAAAGACCACTAGGAAAGACAGCTCAGCCCAGTGATTATTTACTTGTATCTGTTTATCGGAACAGAACACTGATCCATATGGACCTTTTTCAGACTTAACAAGGGGGTACTACTTGATTAAATGATTTGCTCAGAATCGTACACGAAGTAAATGGAGGCTGTAAGAGCCAAACGCTGATCTACAGGAAACAGCTCATCAACAGCTCATAGCCTTAATTTTCTGGGATGACTGCCAGGCAATTAAAAGAAACACACATTAGTTCATAAACTGGTGATCATAATGATAACTGTGATGAAATAGTGCTTATGAAATTTTAAAATGTTTTCTTTCATTTTGTCAGTACAAAGGCCCAGCATGAAAACGTATTTACTTATTCATGACAAAGGTTCAGACTTATATAATTAGAGGATATATGAAGGGAAATGCCAAACACTGATCTATATCTTTTTAAATATTTAATAATATAAATGTTTGACACAGAAATATACCATATTTTGGATGATTTGAAAAAATGGGGATGCAATATTTGACAGCCCACTTGAAATGACTATCACCCATACAAACATTTAGGATGCTGGTAGGCGCCCTGTTGCATTCTCCCAGTAATTAAGTGGAACGTGCCTATCAATATGCAGACATTGAAAACAGTAACAAAAGCCCTTAAAAAGTAGGAGCATTCAGCAAAAACACGGGCATCTAGTTAACGTACAATCTGAATATCAAATAGCATGCAACTTTTCACACTTCCAGTAGAAATGTGGGATACTGCTCAGAAATATGTTCTAAACACTGTCAATTACAAAAATGATGGAAATATAAACACATCATCAAGGAAACAGCATAACATTTGTAGACTTTAATGAATTGTATTTCAAAATCCTACTGCACAAGGTCATTTATGTTTGCCTCTGAAAAGGGGAGTTGTAACATGTGTGTCCTCTGTCTTTAAATTATTGGTGCCACTAGTGTGTTGGTTATGTAGTGTGTTTTTTTTTTTTGTGTGTACTTGACAGCTTCAAAAATCATATGTTATGAAGGGGGAGTCAGAAAATTGTGTGAAAAGGTAACTCAAACCTTAAAATAGTGACATACCTCCAAAAATAGCTACATCATGTACAGGGGTAGGTCAGGCCTGAAAATAGAAACCTTACTCCAAAGAGGGATAGTAGAGAGTTCTGGTTAGTGGAAGGACTGGTAGCCCAGTATTTTGTCCCCTTGATTATTTTGTTAATGTCAGACCCAAATGTTATAGCTTGGGTTGTTGATGAAAGGTGACTATATCACATTAAAGATATGTGAATCTATATGCAACAATAGTTATATACTGAGTGTATTATTCATTACTGGAATTAAGGACTGGCATGTATAGCTGAGGACAGGCTTATATGGTATGTAAAGGTGACTAAGAAGTTAAATGTGTTTTACCAGATTTACATGGGTGTTCAGGATTGCTGAGAAAGTATAACAATTTTAGCTATATTATTTATTTATTTATTTATTTTTTTATTAACTAACATGAGCTGGTAGGCTGAGAAAAAAATAGGGTTATCTGCCATGACAGAACAGAAGGATGTTGGATTTCATAGGGCTAGTGGTCATTTAAATGTTAACACTAGCTTGTAGTCACTGTACACTACACAAGGCTTAGCTTACAAATGCAGTGTAAATTTGTATTATAATATTGTGCACATAGGTGTACAAGTACTATCGAGTGCCTGAACACTATTTGCATTTCAGGTACTCCTTTACAATTCTGTGCTTTGTCCTTTGTACGCAGCATTTGTGCAACAGGGAATTGTACTGTAGTCCCTTGTCTGCATCCTGGCCTTGTCTCATTGCTTCTGTAATCAGTATTTAGTACAATTTCTCTCATACATCTCATCACAGGCTAACTTGTAATATATAATGTTCAGGATGTCATCAGCACAGCAGACACTTCATAAAAATGTGAGAAAAAAAATAGTGAGGTAGTAATTGACAGGCACTTTTGTCTACATGAATGATTGAGGGCTTTGCAGTTGCATGTTAGAATTTCCTCATTTATTTAGCATATCTATGTTCCATTTAATGATGTACATCAAAATTATACATTGTGCTATAAAATTACTTGTTAAAATCATGCTATTTAAAAACAAATACTGACTAAATGAATAGCATGTGACCTTTAAAAGCTAATTTGTTTACATAATGATGTGTTTGTAAAATATATCAAGATATTATACCTGCATACTAACCTGAAACACAGCTGCCACATTCTTATTGTTTTCAAAAAATAAGCTTTTTCACTTTTTCACATATAGTTGGCCAGTGTGCCCCTCTCTCTCTCTCTGTCTCTCTCTCTCTCTCTCTCTCTCTATATATATATATATATATATATATCTGTATAGTTTCACTTCTAAAGCTCGAAATTTCAAATCATTGAACCTCTAATTATCAAAGACCAGAGGATGGAAGATTTGAAATATCGAACCTAAAAAAAAATCTAAAAAAGCCCTCCTGCACCCCCCCACTCGTCCCTGCCACTTAAATATTCCACCTCTGAGATCGCACTGCAGTGAAGAGAATGGTAAAGCTCCTGTTCTGCACTGTATGTCGATCTCCACTGACAAGGATTGATATTTCAAACCTTCAATCCTCCTGGCTTCGATAATCAGAGGTTCAAAGATTTGAAATTTCGAGCTTTAGAGGTGAAACTATATATATATATATATATATATATATATATATATATATATATATGTGTGTGTGTGTGTGTGTGTGTGTGTGTGTAGATTGATATTACACTTTGTTTCTGTAAGATAGACTGCCTGATGTCTAGTATATAGTCCATTATAATAATATTTGTACTGTTTAGATTGTCTGCATTTATATAGCTTGCATTGTCTCTGTTGTCTCCAGATCTGTAGGATCGGGGGGAGCTTTTCACCCTCGAGTCACCTCTGAAAAGGATCTTGGTGTTGAAGGGTTAACAATATATATAAATATATATATATATATATATATATATATATATATATAAATCAGATATTCCGTAGTTTGATACAAGCAGCATCTGAGTTTAATTCTTAAATCCCCACCAATTTACTGTATGACTTTGATAAATTAAGTCAGTTGAACCCCTTAGAGTTCATAGGTTGTACGCACCTTATAACTATGGTACATGCTCTTGCGGCGGATAGTTATGAGAACTTTATTTTTTGTCAACAGATGCAAGGAAGGCTTTGAACAATATTCTCTTCTTTATAAGTAGCCTTGCAGTTTATGAGGCTCCCCCTGAGGTTCTGCTCCTTTGCTAGGGCTTTATGGCATATGACTACAGCAAGGGTAAGATGTAATCAAGTTCTTTCACTACCCTTTCACATTCATTATTTCTTCAATCTCATTCTAGAGCCTCTATTGCATAGTATAAGAATGGATTCTGATATTCATGAGTCATTGACTAGGTGCTGTATTTCAGCTGATGGTTTATGCAGATAAGGTAGTTGCCCAGGTTAATGATGCAGAGAAGAGTATGACCAGTGAGTGTGTTGAGAATTAGAGATTTATGTTTTATATGCTTCAGTTGTAAACATTAGCAATCAGTTTTGTTGCCTCTTATGATGGAAGGTACGACTCGAGTGACTATTAACAAATGCTTAGAATGCCCTTAAAAGGATTAGATTAATAGGCCTTTTGATGTTAAGACATCTGAGTGTTACCAGAATAGAATCTGAATAAAGTTACAGATAAAATGCAATCAGATTTTATAAGGTAAGGGTACATGGGTTTATTTTTTGGAGCATGGTCAATACTTTGAAAATTAAGGTACTTCCAAGTCTCATATACCACAACATTATGCTCTCCTATCCCATTAAAACCTAAGTGAGTTTTGCCAGTTAAAGTGGATAGAGTGTAGTTTATTTGGATGGGAGATCCTGCCAGAATACAGCATGATGCCTTAAATTTGTCATTGGAGAGAGCTGGTGTGGTCCTACATGATTTGTGGATCTATCATACTAAACCCAAAAACTGCTTCCCTTGTGGTGCTGTATGTAGGGATGTTAGAGAAAGACTATTCCATTTCTTAGAATTGTATCAAGAAGACTATGTTTATAAATATAAAGAAAATACACCCCTGGGATCACTTCATTGGCTCTTCTTGACATAGGCTCAGTTAATTAATCAATGGGGCAGCGAAATCTGACACACTCTGGCTAGGCTTATAAATGCCCTCGGGCAGATAGCCTAGTACCTACCTATGAACCTATGAACCTATAAACATAGGGTATCTTTATGGGTGCTTGCTTTTGTTTCTGAGTACTAAATATTCCCCATGTGCAGTTCAAGTATCTTTACTGGGAACAGGACACAAATTATGCTGGTGATAAGATAAGTGAGGTACAAGTTGGCTGTGATGTGAAGCTGTTAGTCTTGGTGAGACCTTGTCTGATAGTAGATGGGATGGTGCTGATCAAAACTGGGTGGCCTAAACTTGCTAATTATCTAGCTGATGACCTTTTAAAAGATGATAACTTTGCCAGGGTGGTGAAACCTTCATAGAAATGTTTTCTCTGTCTCTCTGTCTCTATCAGTTTGCTGCCATGTTTTCACTGGATCTGCCCTCCCTCTGGGTCCACATTTATTTGGATGTGGTGGCAAGATTTGATGGGGCATAGTAGGAGGCATTTGCCTAATGCTTTATAGCTACCTTTTTATCTCATAATGTTGATATTGTAAATGTATAGTCAAGCTAGACTTGTTTTACTTGGCACAGGAAATGACATGCAGCTCTGGATCATAGGATCATAGGAGATTACTAGGCTATTGGCCCTGAGGCTCTTATAAGCCTAGCCAAGAGTTTAGCCCATGTTTAGAAAAGTCAGCACCAAGAGTCTCTGTCCAGCAGGGACACAGGTGGAATCCACTTAGGTGTCTTCTTAGTAACTATTGGCCTATTCTATAATCTGGCAACTAGTTAAATTTACTTATTCCAGCTAGGTACAAATTGATATTTTCAAAAGAATGAATGTTCGGAGCAATATTTTGCCATCAAAAGAAACTCTGCAGCAGTGGCAAGACACAAAGTACACTTACATGACTGCATTAAATGGGTTGTAACTCATATGAGTCTTGCTCTGTTTGTACTTATTCATTAATGAAATATTTTTCTTCAGCTAATAGTAACAAGGTATTTACTATACAACAACTGATTACCTGACATAATGAGCAGGTAGTCTACTTATCTCCATGTAGCTGATCAGCTTTTTCATAAATAACACCTCAATGATAGTTAATATGTGGATTTTGGAGCACTTAAGTGACATTTGATGTCAGATGCAGACAAATGCTGTCTACAAACACACTTTGGTAGATTCTAATGCCCGCTTCTTTTTTGGGATAAACAGAATGATCAGGGTTGTATTTAGGATGGCAAAATATTTTATCTTTAAAATAAAGAAAATGGATAATCATTTGGGCTCTGTTTCACCCATCTTAAATGAATATCATTGAGGCAATCTAAATATAATTGGTTGAATTATTTTTTTAATTTGTATATTTCCTGAAATGTGTTCTAATTACGGTTAATCTTTTATCCGGTTCACAAACTTCGTATCTGACTGTGATGCCTTATGATCTCACCATTTAAACAGGTAATACCCACATCTGTTTAGACTGAACAGAGAAAGATGTGTTTACCACTCTGAAACTGATCATTTTTTTTTACCTGAGAAATCAGTATGACATGATTCTTTATTTGTTTTGCTTGACTGACTATTATGTGGATAACAAAATCATAGATTTATAGTTAAGTACTAGGTTAGATGCACTTGTAAGCCATTTTAAGTCTAATCAGTTCCCTTTTGTTGCTTATATTAACCTTATTTGGGGTTATATTGGCCTTACCCATCCCATGGTTGATAATTATGTATTATCCCTAATGACAATAACTGGGATCATACCACAGATAATTTGAGTGGTGATGAGTAAAAATGACTATATGCAAAGAATGCATTTTTATGTTTCCAACTGTGAATTATATGAAGAAACATCTATGAATTTTATTCAGTTGGCTTATCGTAAGATAGATTATTAGTTACAAGATATGATGGATCAGGGGGAGATAAATCCGGAAATGTATTATTATCTTAAGGTGCAGCATCCAGTGGTGCAGAATATATTTGGGATCCCCAAAATTCATATTCATATTCAATTCATTCTTTGTGCTAGAGCAATGGGTGTTTGTGAGCACACCCTCATCTATGCTGAAATTGGCTGGCCTTGGACTAAGGCATAAGATCTACAGCATGCCACTAAATATTACGCATTGCTACCAGAGTAGATCTCAGCAGTGCCCAGATGTGACCAGTGTAAGGCTTAAGTGGACTGCATGTTGTGAGCATGTGATGCAGTGACATATCATGGGAAGCCATATGAAATTGATTTGAACGTATAACCATTTTTTCTGTTATCTATATATCAATGTGTTTGTTAATATAGAAGCACTTATTTGGCATTGTCAAGTTGAAAGGCAGAAATATGAGAGAAATAGGCTGACAAAATGGCTGGAGTGAAGGTATAAATTTGAATGTGTTGTAGAATGGTGACCTGCTTGTGGTTACTTAGGTAGGGTGTCTATGCTCTTGGTGTGTTTAGTTTGTAGTCCCTAAAACACTGACCATTACTGTATCCTGGTTTAATGATGAGTCCTACATACCATCATTTATCACAAATGATTGCATTTCCTTCTTTGATAAATGACCCAGAATTTGGGATGGTGTATTCACCCTCATTAAGCAAGATTTTAAGATAAATGCTATACTGTTCGCTAAAAGTAATAATAGCATGGATATCCCCACCTGTAGCTGGACACTAATTCAGCTCAGTCTCTTATAATATGAAAAACTGTTCTTTGCTACTTTATATTCACCCAACTTTAAACCTACTGATAGCATGCTACATTAAATTACTGTAATGGCAAAACATAATAAACCTATAATACTTGGTGATACCAAACTTGCTTTCCAAGGCCACCTGAAGTCCAAATCCAAAGGTATCCCTCCCTTCAAAAATCAGAAAAAAAATAGTTACAGACACTAACCAGGTTCATGCCTCTATCAATAAGAAAGGTATTAGCTATTGTTCTTAGAAACATTCTTAGAAACATTCCGCAATGATGTTTCTGTATAAGTTTAACTCCTTAAATGATTATTATAATATCATAACAGACTGGTCACTAGAGACAAAAAAATATCCACCCAGCCTCATAACTACCAGGAATATATATATATATATATATATATATATATATATATATATATATATATATATATATATATATATATATATATATATATATATATATATATACACACACACACCAGAAAGTTCTAAAAATGCCCTGCCACAAGAACTTGGACAGATTGACTGGACTCTCTTTTATGCAGCTGGAGGGACCACAGAGGTTCTTCACCAGGTGAATCCAGGGCCTCAAACATCTACCCTACACATATAGGCTAAAAGCCCTGTCCCTATACTCAGTCTCATACAGACTCCTCAAAGCAATCTCAGACCCCGCCTTGATGGGACTGCTGCATATGCGCAAGTCAAGCTCCACTCGCGTAACCTGCATGCGTGACCTCAACCTTGTCTGTGACATCAATAGGACTTGTTGGCAGGACAGATTTGTGTCCCAGAGACTCCCCTTCTGTGGAATAGACTCCTTCTCCACATAAAGCAGAGTACCACATTAATCCTTTTTAAGCACAACCTGGATAACTGGATGGGGAAAAGAAAATACACCCCTGGGATTTCACCTGTGCCCCTGTTGGACAAGAGCATCAGGTGCTGACATGTCAGAACATGGGCTAAATTCTTGGCTAGGCATGTAAGGGCCTCAGGGTCAATAGCCTAGTAACTTCCTGTTATCCTCCGATCCTATGCCTTTGATTGCCTGAATGTGGTTCTTACTTATTTCCTTAACAAATTGCTACCTATTCAAAATAAACTGCACCCATTAAGAACCACAAGGCTTAAATCTCATAGGGTCTCTTGGTTCATAGGTTCTTGGGTAATATGTTCTTAGGTACTTACTAAGCTATTGATCTGTGAGGATCTTAAGATGCCTAGCCTTGCATTCCCATGGTAATTAACAGTCCTTATATTTTGCAATACAAATATCCAAAGACAGGCCAAACAAGTATATGTTGGAATAATTACATGTTTTCCCTATCCATGAGGGCTAGTACAGCTAAACCGGGGTGAATGTGTGGTGACCCATCCGTTCATTATTATGTCTGAATAGTGCTAGAAAGATACTCTATGTGTGGTAGAAGCTGGTTCCATAGATACGTAGTCCTCTCTCCAGCATGTTCTTTTAATTTTGCAAAAGAGGTTGAGGCCTCTTGAGCAGATTTTTATGATACCATTGGACTTACAAATGTGTAATAGGTCTGATAAAATAGGGTCTGCTAAGGATCTCTACGCAAGGCAGAGGTTGCCTCTAAATAGTCGCTGTATGATACTAAGAAGAGACAGAGGGCTTTCTGTTGGTCTACATAGTTTCTATGGTTTAAGCCACTGATGTTTTTTAATGGGAAAACACTGTAGTCATTCTAGTTGTGACAAGTACTTGGAGAGGCTGCATTATACTCATGATCAGCCTAATGAGTGCTGACTACAGTAGAGTAATTATGTCCCTGGATCAGGATGCCATGCTCTTAGATATAATCTGTGCAGTGAAAATGGACTTATTTACAATAGTGGGTACATGCTGAACAAAGAATAGTTAATTGTCAACATCGGTTCCCTGATCTTTAACTACCAGATCAGTTTTCCTGAGGGAGGGGTTGTCAATGTGACAGTTACAAGAGGATTCATGGTTTCTGAAGTATAGAATTATAGCATTTAGTATTAATCTATGGTTATGACACCATCTATTTGTTTCGAACAGATCCTGGTGCCCTCTGGGGAGTTTGTGATGGCACCAGTTTTGCAAACATCTTCAGACTTAGTCAGCCACAAACCTTTGACATTAGCTTTGAGCTACATGAAGTAAATGCCAAAGAGGAGTGTCTCAAGGACTGATCCCTAGGACACTCTGTTAGTGACACTTAGAGTCACCCATCCTTAATTTCTGGGTTCTATTTGTGAGTCCATGTGTTATCTGATGAGTTACAGAAGGGTTAATATTTACTTTATCTATGATGCCTGAGAGTGTTTTGATGTTGAATGTTCCTGCAAGGTCCAGATATGCAGTGTGGACTGATTTGCCGTCAACCATTGCCTCAGTGACTTTTTTGAAGAAGTCAACAAGATTAATTAGGCAGGACTTCCTCTTAACATATGTAAAATGAGTTGGGTCAGGAGAATGTAGATAACCTGTATTCCTATATATTAGGTCCATAATGATCCTTTCCATAGCCTTACAGATGAGACTTGTCTGGCTTATGGGTCTGTAATTACTTGGGTCTACTGACCCCCCCCCCACTTTGTGCAAGAGATTGATTATCACTGTCCTCCATTCATCTGGTAAAAAAAATGTTTTGAAGCTAATATTGAATAACCTCAGTGTGTGTGTGTGTGTGTGTGTGTGTGTGTGTGTGTGTGTGTGTGTGTGTGTGTGAGGGTGTGACATAGTGTTCTTGGCTTTAGATCGTGCCTTGAGAACTTGCTTTAGTGATATCTGGGAGGGTGGCGGGGCTGTATTTGTTCAGAGAATAGTGGATGAGGGGGTGAAATTAGAGCTGAATTTGCCCTTTAGTAGATTTGCTATGCCTCCTGGGTCCAAATGTATTAGCTCTGCTTAGTGCTGGGCATTATTTCTGAGATTTTGGACCTAGTTAAATTAGGCTTTGTTGTTAGCTTTCTCTTGTATCATGTCTGGCTTTGGTTGATTTGATCCGGATCCATAGTTCCTTATTTAGCTTAGCAAAAGTGTTTTTGGCTGCTTGAGAGTTTGATTTATTTTTGTGTGCAATGAGATTTTTATTTTATTATAGTGCCTATTATATTAGGGTTCTGCCATAATGGCTTATTTTTTAATTTGGCATTATATTTGTTTCTGAGGAGGGGCAGGTGAGTATATGCAACCATTTATGTATGCATAGACTTTGGCAGTAAAGCATTTTACATAAGTAGTGGGATTATTGAGTTGGAAGGGATTTTTGAATTTAGTCAGGTCATCATTCAGTTTTAATAGATTAGCCTTTGCATAGTCTCTGAATATTGAGATATTGGTGGATACCCCAGGCTACACTTTTAAAGTGGATGTGAGTGACCTGTCTGTGGTCTGATTTTACCAGGGGGGAGGTTGCAATTGATGGGAAGTAGAGCTACCCCATATTAATAAGGGCAAAGTCCAGGATTTTATGAAGGACAGAAATCTCTGGGCTTACATGTTTGAGGCTGTAAAAGCCTTTTAATTTATGGATGGATAGTTGAAGTTTCCTTGGAGAATGGTGTTTGGCTTAATACATAGGGACTCCATACTGGTTAGGTCTGAGGTATGCACCGAGGGGGACATACAGAGGGTCCTGTAGTTAGCTATGATGTGATAAGGGTTTTATTAATTGTAAGTTGGACATGGAGTAGTTCTAGATCATTATGTTGTCTAACAAATCAGAGAGTGAGATTTTTTGAGAACATAGAGACACCTTCATGTAATGTGGTGGATCTCACAAGTGACAAGCAGTGAATCCCTGCACTGTGGGGGGCTTTCATTGGCCTTGAAACAGATCTCTGTGACTATCAACATTTTCCAGGGTAAGTAGTGCTTGTAGGGTGTGGAGTTTTTTGTTAAAGCTCCTAGCAACAATACTTTAATGTTGTCTGGATTCTGTTTAGTTGTGTTGGAAAGTTTAGAAGACTGACATTACCTAAAAAGGCATTATGGGGGTGGGCAAGCCAGTATATGGAAGCCTTGGAGGGAGAAGTGCAGGCCATCCCTGGAAAAACAGTCTGGAGTGTCTTCTCTATCCTCCCAGGCCTATATATATTGTATCTTCTTTGGTTGAAACCAGAAGCCAAGCCAATTGTTGAGACAATTATTTTTTGTTTACACTGCAGCATTATTCTTGGTGATGATAGAATATTGCCCAAGGCTATGTTTATACCAGTCTCAGACACATATTCTGAGAGCTCCATCATGCCTATCTTCGCGTAGTCCAGGGGGATAACAGCTGAAGTAATTTCCACCCACATGTACAATGATTGTGTCATATGTGTACTTATGATGCAAGGGTGTGAGTGCTTGTGTGACATGTTGAATCCTGGCAACTGATAGGCATCTGATTGCCACCCTCTCCTTGCACAGCTTGGTGAGTGGCTCATGGGTGTGTCTTACTATGGTGTCACCTGTAACTAGGATATTATATTGTGTGAATGTTTGCCTTACGGGCTTTTGACTTGAGACAATGTGACTCTTTTATGTATGTTTCAGGGCGGGGGCTGCCAGTGTTGTGTGTTTATGAGGCTGCTGAGGATACTTGTTTCTTAGGTTACATTTAGCAGGCCTTTGTGGTTTTTGTAGGTTACTTTTAAGAGCCTCAACATTTAAAGATATATGTGTTTGGTCTGAGCTGTGTGTGGATTGTTTAGTGTGGTGTGGTGTTGCGTGATCCTGATAAACTGTTTATTATTATTTACAGTGGCTACATGTGAGACCTTTGCTGCCATTAACATTATAAAACCTACATCTCTGTCACATATTATGCCAGTTTGTTTAAGTAGGATGTGGATGTCAGCAAATGAGACAATTTTTACATTGTCTCAGGATGCCCATTTCAACAAGGCTGGATACAGAGATGGTGTGAAAGTGGAAATCCATGACTCCAGATGCTTACTAATCTGGGATGAAAAAAGTGTGGTGCCTAAGAAGCTTGGAGTCAATTTACTGAAGTGCTATCTGTCCAAAATGACAAACCTAAGTCTAGTCTAAAGAACAAACAATCATCTAAACATGGAAAGCAGAGTACATCTTCATGCAAACCAAAAGATCTTCCGGCACCTACTGGTGATTACATACCCTACATATCTGTGGAGTGGTTAGATGGAGAAGTGTAAGGTTCCAAGTGCCTGGATCTGTACAGTGCACCATTAAATATGTCTACATGATAAGCAACACTGTGCTAACATCGGCAACTTACAGGAGCACAGAAAAGGTAAAAATATTCAAATGAGCCCATTGGAAATACAATGACAAATAGCAAAATAGCACACTTCAGAGTTCTACAGCAATCAGAGGACCTAGAAATAGCTAATTTCTTTCTCTACTCTCACTAGAATTAAACCAAAGTAATTCTCAATCAGATTGCAATAATAACGACATATAAGTGCAGAGCTATCATAGTAACTCATAAGAATACAAAATGTACTTATTTCACATTTCAAGGCTGGTTATCTGTAAAGTCCTGTGTAAAATAATTGCAGTCAATAGCATTGTTGCTTTGCATTGAGCAGCTCTGAGCGAATAAGCATAAAGCCATGCAAACATGGTCACTTATAACAACACATTAAAGGTAAAAATATTCAAACAAACCCACTGTCCAATAGCAAAAGAGCACACTTCAAGGTTTTACAGAAATCAGTGGCCTTGAAATGGCAAGGTTCTTTCTCTACTTTCTCTAGAATTTAACTAATGCCGTTCCCAGTTAGACTGCAACAAATACCAAGACCACTCACGGAGCTATGACAGTAACACAGTAAAAATACAAAATGTACTTATCCCAGGTGTTTCAAGGCTGGTACTTTGTCAAATCCAGAGTAAAGTGGTTACAATCAGTTGTGTAGTTGCTTAGTGAATAATCCTCATTTGTGGTGAATTAATGCAACAAATTGCTAAACTCACCAAAGACAGGGAATCAGGAATAGCATAGCTAGCCCTCCCAAACCTCCACATAAAACATTCCCTTACTTCTCACCCTCCCCACCCCCATCATCCAATATATAAATTTCAGGTGTGCACTCAATTTTATTTTAAAATCATTACTAAAAATGGTTAAGGAACACATAGGCAAACTTTGTCCCTCCACTTTAGCTCATCGTTTTATATTATTCACCCACTCTTCCTCACATAGGAATGCGCATGCTCACTACTCCCTTGATTGTCATTGTATAATCTAACCTTGACCACCATAACGATCCCCAATCTCGTCAAACCACTGTAATCTTTATACTCAGAACATGTTATCCTAAAGTACCAGAGGACTATAGACCAATTGCCAGCCTAAACCCTCTTTCAAAAATACTCAAAAATATTAATTTTATGAACAGATGCTGGAATTCATACTGCAGTATGATATTCTCTGTGATTAAAAACATGGCTTCAGGCCAAAGTACTTTAGTACTGAAAACAACTTTAATTTGACCAATTAAAAAGGATGGTTAACCACTGCACTGTTTAGGGCATTTCAATGTGATGATCTTAACACACTCATGTCTAAATTGCATAGCTCAGAAATGCAGATTTTTCAGCGAGTTTTGTGAATTGGCTAAAAAGTACCTTGATGGTAGGTCATTCACCATTATCAACAAAATGTCACAGCCTCACCCTCTTCCCAACAAGGTAGTATACCACAAAGATCCATATTAGGTCTACTGCTTTTCTCACTGTCCATCATCGACCTTCCTTTGAGCATATCTAATTTTAACTACATCTTATACGTAGATGACATTGTCATTATAAGGCCATCATAATCTATGAATTATATTAACATCTCCCTACAGATTAATTTCATTCTACTACAGAACTAGCTGCTAGACAACAGACTAACATTTAAACACTAAGAAATCTTTTTTGATGCTGTTTGGAACTACCAAGAGACTAGTATGAACACAATCACTCTAGATTTGTGACCCAGAAACTCAAAAGCTTCCTATAGTTATCCAACTAAAATATCTCAGATAAATTCAAGAAGAAACTATTTTCTTCCTACCACATGTTGATCTTCAGAACAAGTAGGTTCTGGCACAATTGACTATAGCTTACATACAGGATACCCCACCTACATGTAAAAGAAGAAGGGCACGCTATTGCTACAGGGATTATGTTCCCTAGGCTTGAATACTCTTCACAAAATATGGACATACTCCAAAAGACTGACAATAAAATCCTCCAGTATTTAAACCTTATCCCTCACTTTTAACACCACAATCAAGAAAACTAACTTGTTTCTAGTACACAGTGAGGCCACTTTCCTGCTTAAAACACTTACATATTAGCTCTTGAATGATTGTACTGACGATTACTTAGAACATTTGCATGATTTAGAGATTCTGTTTACTGATTACAGAGTGCAGTAGACAAGTTCTTTACTGATTTTTCCTTTTGTCTTTGTCACCACTGAAACAGACAAAATAGCCACAACACACTGGAACTCAGGAGAAATTAGAAACACATCCGCCATGGATTCCTTTTGCAAAAGTCTAAAGAAGCACACTTTCTAGAACTCCTAATATTGCAATTTTGGCAATCATGGATGATATTATTGCCTTGATATTTTTCATATCTTCTGGGATACCTGATAGCCATGTGAATGCTTTAAATAGTCTGTAGAACTAATATTTACCTTTTTTTTCTACTCTCTATTTTTTTTATTTCTACAAATCTATGTTTACTTAGAGGCTTGCACTGAGCAGCATTCTACCTTCACTGAGGATGATGTCACAGTATGAACACAAAATGACTGGTTTTAATAATTGGCTTAGTTTCTGGTGTCACTCCAGGGGGATCCAATATCTGTCATCATGGGAGGGCACAAAAGACCATGTTGCTTTGCCAGGGATGGGCTGCATCTGTCCTACTAGGCTTTTAGATATTTGCTAAAACTTTATCCACCCACTTAGAGCTTTTTTTAGGCAATGTCAACAAGACAAAATAACTAACATAGTGAAAAAGCCCAGAAGCAACCTTAAAGTATTACTGATCAATGCTTGGTATCTAAACAGAAAACTCCAAACACTTCAAGCCCTCCTTACTCTGGAGACTGAAGACATTGTGCCATGACTCAGACTTGGTTTAAAACCATAACAAGTACTCTAGCAGTGTAAGGCTACAGTGCCTTCCACATATTTAGACCAACAACAGCACAGACTGGGGCTAAAGGTGGAGGTGTCCCGATCTACATTAACAATAAACATACCTTCAGGTTGGTTAAATAAGATGATACCACGGAACTCATCCATGTGCAAGTCACCATAGATAAGGCCCCTCACCATATCATGACTTGCTACAGGTCAGCATCTGTGCCCCTAGAGTCTCATGACTCTTACCTAAACCTACTAGACATGCTCATCATCCAACCAAGCAGCCTATTCATGGGTGACTTTATCTACCCCTATATAGACTGGGAAATGTACATTGTCTGAAACTCACTGGCAAAATGCTTCCTGGACTTTATTAACACAAAGACCCCAGAACAGATAGTGCATGCTCCAACCAGAGGATCAAACATACTGGATGTGGTACTCACCAACATGGGAGAGTGTTGCACCCCCCCCCCCCCATGTCACGTCCTCACTAGTGAGGTCAGATCACAAAGCTATTTCATTTGAAATAAAAATCATCCTGGAAAATCTACATCCTATTAAGTGACAGTTTGTCAAAATGCAAGGCTCCACCTAATCCCAAGACCAAAGCTACCTATGCAGAATTATTCACTGAGCCCCTATACAAACATGTGAATGGCTGCATAGAGTTTGTTGTTCCTACCAGAAATAAACCCAAAACAAACACTAAAAACAAACCCAACTGGTAGATTCCTCACTTAGACAGGGTATATAATAAAAGAAGAAAACTCATGGCCAATATCAGGAAGAGCAACTCCTTTAAAGACAAGCGAACTGTTATACAACTAAACAAGAAACAAAGAGGGCTAATAACAAAGCCATCTGCAAGGTTGGGATATCCTCAAAGGCTATGGACAATCACAAGGGCTTCTTCATCTATGTCCACAACCTTAGAGGTAACACACAGCAGTGTGCTGAACTGGTGGTGAGTGGTAATACCTTCACCAGTCAGGATGATATAACAAATCCACTGGCTGATAAATTATTTTCAAAATTCACCTCCCATTCCCCCAACTCCACCAGGTGAAATCCCCTCCAACATACTTATCAGCAGGGAGGGACCAGGTGCTGGCTGCACTCACTAAAGCCTGAACACTGCCTCCATGGGTCCCGACAATATCCCTAGTTGCTTCCTGAACAGTCTAAAACATGAACTATCAGGACTGCTTGAGGCAGTCTTCAACTGCAAGCTTGAAGCAAGCTGCATTCCAAGTGAATGGAGGACTGCAATAATCAATGCCTTCCGCAAGGTAGACCATCAACTGACCCAGTCCAACAAGCCTATATGCAAAGCCATGGAACAAATTAGCATGGAAATGATAAACAAGGACATTGGCAACCTATAGACACTGGACTTATCCCAATCTGGCTTTGTTAAGGAAGGTCATGCCTACTTAACCTGGTAGACTTCTTTGAGAGGGTCACTTAGGCAATAGATGATGGTAAAACAGTGCATACTGCATATCTTAACCTGGCTAATGTATTCAATACAATACCCCTCTCAGGCAATGTCAATAAGCTCTCTGAGGTGTAAATCTTTATATAACTTGCTGAATTTCCAGCTGGTTCGCAGACAAGACCCAAAAAGTCATGGTTGGTGAGACCACCTCCACCAAGAGAGTGGTCACCAGTAGAGTACCTTGACTTTTGAGAAGTAGATGCCAAAAAGGAGCAGGCTCCATGCTATGCCCACTTCTGTTTGGCATCTACTCAGAAGTTAAGGTTAAAGTTGAAGGCCTCCGGCTCACCAAGTTCACAGATGGCTGTAAATCAGGAGCTACTATAGATTATCCCAATGACACCAACATCATGCAATTGGGTTTAAAACAGACAAATGACTGATGAAGCTATGGCCTAAAACTCAATGCCAAAAAATGCATTATAATGCACTTGGGAAACTATCAACCCAAGTTAATTACTCCATTGATAAAACATCCCTAAGAGCTGGCCCATTTGTTAGGGATCTGGGAGCATATGCAGAAAGCAATCTGACCTTTGACCAACATGTAGGTAAGATAATAATACAATCATTCTATTTCACCCAACTTATAGGTGAGGGTATGGCATCCAAGTCCAAGGAAGTTATAGTACCACTCTACTGGGCTCTTATCAGATCTTTCATTGAATACAATGCTCCCTTCGACATGTAGCTAACCAGACACTTGCAACAATTGGAATGCCTACAAAGGTTTCTCACCAGGATAATTCAAGGCATGAATATTTTGTCCTATACTGATCACCTAAAGCCTCTATCTCTGTATTCAGTCTCCTACAAGCTGCTGACAGGGAGTCTTGGCCTGGCTTATAAGGCTTCCTCAGACCCAGCCCTGATGGATCTGTTGCACATGTGCATAAGAAACAGCACCAGAAACACTCTATGCAAAACAGAGTTCATCCCTGAACATATTTAAACAAAACCTAGTCAATTGGATGGGAAATAGTAAATGTACCCCTCCCCCTGGTATGGCCCTATGGCCCTTATAGGCAGAGACCATTAATAAGAAAAGTATTATCCTGACTAATCCCCCCTCCCACATTCCTAGTTACCTCCCTACTAACATGCCCCTGTAAAGATGGACTCAAATGGTTTGGGCTATGTGGCTAGGTTTGTAAGGACCCTGGTGGTCACTAGCCTAGTAACAACCAATCTATGAACCATGAACTTGTTTGTGCATTTACTATTCACACTTTACTATGCACATGGTATTGTCAATTAGTTTGATGTTTGCTTATGTTGCTCTGTAAAATTTACTGAACTTGTCATATTATGTACAATTTCCCGTTTACATTTTTTGTACAGTTTACATTGTTGAAATCCACAAGAACACGAACCAGATATAAAATCCAACAGCACAATAACAATCCAATGGCAACAATGGAATAGATTCAAATCAAATTTATTGCGGTAAGCGCTTTTGGCTGCAACACCAACCTTCATCAGACAATGAAATTAAAAAAAACAAAAATGCTTATATACTTGTTCTCCTCCTAACCAATTATCCAATTACTACAAATAATTGGTTCTTAAAAGGGCATAAATAATGATTCTCCATAAAACATACCAATATACATATATTAACTTTAAAATACTCTTTATAGATATAAAACCACTGAGACCTGGGGATTGCGTGGCATTAGGATTATTTGTAGTAATTGGATAATTGGTTAGGAGGAGAACAAGTATATAAGCATTTTCATTTTTTTAATTTCATTGTCTGATGAAGGCTGGTGTCGCAGCCGAAAGCGCTTACCACAATAAATTTGATTTGAATCTATTCCATTGTTGTCGGATTGTTATTGTGCTGTTGGATTTTTTTATCTGGTTCGTGTTCTTGTGGATTTCAGTTTGTTATGGCTTCAGACAGCATGCAAGACGTGGTAACGGTGGTTACCAGAGCCGAATTTGATACGCTTCAACAATCAGTATTAAGTCTTACTCAACTTATACAACAACTTTCTGGTAATAATACTATTAACACAAGATTACCTGACTTTAGAAATAATAGAATGGACAGTGTGGATAGTATTCCTCCTGGGCAAGAGCAACTACAACAACAAAATTAAGTAAATAATGCTGAACCTGCTTATAAAGACATTCATTTGTCACAATGGATAAATCAAGTGCAAAATAATATTATGGTGACGAATAAGCAGGCACCTACTTTCACAACAATGGTTGATGAATTTCATGATTTAGTATGGCATTATTGTAAATTGGTTCATGAAAATGATTATTTTACTGAATGTATAAAGAGACAACAGGTCCCAAAAGGTTTAAGGTACTGGAAGTACCCTACAGGCTTAAAAGAAAATAGTGTATTACATAAGGAACTGTTGCAGCTGTTTGATCGGCAGGGGTGTGAGCTTCTGCAAGTACTGATTAAACATAATGCCATAAAAATGGATGAATTAATTGAACAAATTCAAGCACTTGATACTAAGATAAAACAACAATCAGCATTCATGGCTTGTCAGCAGCAATATTTAGAAGTATTTATGCAGGTTGACAAATATAGCAATTTGGTTGTGGAGAGAAAGGATCGTAAGCTCCAAAGAGATAAAATGGATTATTCCAAGGGACAAGCCTACCCTAAGCCACCACGTGGGCAATGGCGTAACAATATGCCAGAAACCTCCTCTACATCAGAAGTTAATAATAGCGTTCAGTATTATAACAATGAAAATGCCAACAACCAGCAACAATTCCCTTTGGAGGAAGGGGGCCTACGCAGGTCGGAACGGCTTTGAAACAAGGAGGGTCGCAATATCAAGGGCAGTCAAGCATGAACGTGGAGGAGGCAGAGAATGGGCTCACGCACCAACTACAATTAAACTTAGTAAGTGTGGATCCCTCTTGTAATAATGAATTTCAAAATTTTCAAGTTATTACTAATACATCAGGAGACTATCGCATTTATAACTACAGTCAGGTTACTATAAATACTGAGCATGCTAATATTTTCAGCAAAGGGTTAACTTTTATACCGGATAGAAGAGCAAGAATCACTGACTTAATTACCGAGTTAAAACTCTTTACTAGGAAGATGAATTTAGCATTAATACATCAACAAGTTCCTAGTTTAGTGAATAATCCTATGCATATTCCTAGTACTGCTAATCTGCCTTTGCATCCAAAAATAAAACTGTTCGAAGAAATTTGTGAACTAGATTTTAGGCATCATCTTCAGTATAAAAGGTGATATCAACATAAGAATTTTACCAAGGAACAGTATGAGACTTTAAATGAATTAAAATCAAATGGTGATGTCCGTATTATGCAACCCGATAAGGGGGGTGGATTGATTATAATGAATGCCTTTGATTATAATCAGCAATTGTTACATATTTTATATGATGATGCTTACATTGAAGTTTCTTTGAATGAAATTAACATTTCTTATGCTAGGATTGATTATTTTTTGGAAGATATGTTGTGGCAAAATCAAATAACAAAAGAAGCCTTTTTTATATGCATGTGCAGAATCCCAGAATTCCTTTCATATTTGGGGCTCCAAAATTGCATAAAGATCTAAATAACCCTCCGTTACGTCCTATTGTGGATGCAGGTGGGTCAAAAACTTACTTTATAGCTAAGTATATAGATATTCAACTAAAAAGAAAAATAACACATCTGGAACACATTTGTCGAGATTCTTGGGATTTTTTGGTCAAGGTGAACAATTTATATTTAAATAATGTATAAACTATTTGTTTTATAACAGTGGATGTAAAAGATCTTTTTACTTGCATACCACATCAAATAGGTCTAGTTTGGTTTACTGAGTTTTTTACAGAAATTGTTCCCATTGCACAAGATGAATTAAATGCATTGGTACATTTATTGGAATTGGTATTAACTAATAACTATATTTACCATGATGGCCACTATTTTAAACAAATAAAAGGAGTGGCAATGGGTTCTCCAATAGAAACATGATATGCCAACGTCATTATGGCAATATGGGAAATAAAATATTTATTTTCTTCCGAATTTATGCAATATATAGATATGTACAATCTGTTCTTGGATGACCTTTTTTTCATATGGCATGGTTCCATGGAAATGGTGGATGAGTTCATGCAGTTTATAAATGCTTCCACAGAATTTTTGTTTTTTACACATGAAATTGGATTACACAGTATTTCTTATCTAGATGTATTATTATCTAAAGATGTTATACATAATTTAAAAGCAAATATTTTTAGGAAGAATACATATTCCAACAAATATTTGCATTTTACGAGTAATCATCCACAGCACATAATAAAGGCGGTTGTAAAGGGGCAGCTAGTTCGAGCTGCACGCATGATATCAGTTTTTGATGAATTTATTGATGAATGTCATTTTATCATGACTATGTTTTTAAATAGAGATTATCCTAAAAATGTTGTTAATAACATTTTTCATGAAGTTTTACATAAAAGAAGTATAGGGTTTTATAAACCATTATTGCAACATACTAGTATAGATAGTATACAGCAGTCTGATGCAGATGAAACTTTATAACAAATACTGAGTATAACACACAATGAAACTGACTTTGGTACTATTGAAGTTAGTAATAATAATAATGTGAAATTATCTTTTATTACAACTTATACTCAAGATTCTGCAGATATAAAAACTTTAATTAATAAGAATTGGATTTTTATAAAAGGCGATGTTAATTTAATGAATATTTTAGGTGCACAACCGTCTATTATTTATAAAAGAGGCCGCAACTTAAAAGATTGGTGCAATACCTGTTCTAACACTATATATAATACAATTGGGAAAATGAGAAAATGTAATATGTGTCCCTATTGTTCTTATATATTAGAAGCTGAACAAGTTTCAATTGGTGGAATACATAAAGGTAAAAGGGAAGTATAATTGTAATACATCCCGAGTGGTCTATGCTGCATTATGTGTACATTGTTCGGCCTATTATATAGGCAAAACTGAAAGGAAATTAAAACAGCGTATATATGAGCATGTATACGATATAAATAGACATTCTAGTAACAATGCATTGTATAGACATTTAATACATTATCCCACACATAATTTTCTATTTATAGTGTTGGATCAAATTACTCTATCTCCTAGAAAAGGACCTTGGAAAGTTATGTTAGAAACAAAGGAATATTGGTGGCAAGTTTATCTTAATGCCACACAATCCCCAGGTCTCAATGATTTTATATCTATAAAGAGTATTTTAAAGTTAAAAGCTAATAATAGATAGTCAATATATGTATATTGGTATGTTTTATGGAGAATCATTATTTATGCCCTTTTAAGAACCAATTATTTGTAGTAATTGGATAATTGGTTAGGAGGAGAACAAGTATATAAGCATTTTTGTTTTTTTAATTTCATTGTCTGATGAAGGCTGGTGTCGCAGCCGAAAGCGCTTACCACAATAAATTTGATTTGAATCTATTCCATTGTTGCCATTGGATTGTTATTGTGCTGTTGGATTTTTTATCCAGTTTACATTGTTCTCTTAAATCTATGTTTTATGTACATTTGCTGCTTATTTCGTTCTATAAATTTTATTGCCTTTAGACCCAGGTTGTACCTGAAAAGGACCCTTGGACCAGTGTACTTACATGTTTAACAAATGTTAAACAAATAAATGACTGACTGACTAACAAACTAGCTAACTAAAGCGGTTCATTTTCTTCTGTTCTGCTATGTGCATTTTTCTTCATGTACTAATTACGATCTGTCCCACCAAGAATAAGTCCTCTGGTACATGTGGGTTCTGTATCTGTCTGTTGCTTGTTGTCATGAATATGTCATTTTTACTTTGCCTAGCATGGCTCGTATTAGTGGGATGCCTTGGGGCAGTCTTAAATAGGTCACAGTTCAGCATTTGTTGGCAGTCATTCTTTTCTGTTGAATTTCTTTCCTTCTTGTTTGTTTTGGTTTTTGTAATATATGGTTAAGGACTTATTAAGTATGAAATCATCCTTATTTTGTGTTACTCTGTGGGAATAATTCCTTCCTGATTTGGGGTTTGCCACCTTCCTCTGTTGACAATGCCACAAATACATATTAGTGTTTTTTTCTTTCTTCTTTGTATATAATAACTGCATGCACTTCTTGTAAAAAAAAAAAGTTCTAATGAAGTATGTTAAAATGTGAAAGATAAAATTTGTTTTCTTCATTGTGTCATGCAATAGGCAATAATGGAATGCAGTACTCTTTGAAAAAAGTGTTTTTCAAAACAGGTGCAGTGCACATGAAAGTTCAGTTTATAGCTATAGTGTATTAATGCATCTGTAAATATTTTTCTTTGAATATGTATTTTTTAATTTGTGTTTTTAATTTTACATTTTGTATAGAAACAGTCTTCCTGGAACTCCATTAAAAATGGGCTATTTCCAGGTGGGCATTCTGGTAAAAAAATGTCTAAAATAAATAAATAAACGAATAAATAAATAAACAAACAAATAAATAAATAAATACATACATACATAAATAAATAAATGAATAAATGCAATAATTGGCTGAGAGTTACACAGTTTCATTAAACCAGTCAAAGACGTGAACTCACAAACAACTCCTGCACATCTGCACAGTGTTGGTGTCCATGGAGTATCTGCACAGTGTTAGTGTCCATGGAGTATCTGCACAGTGTTAGTGTCCATGGAGTATCTGCACAGTGTTAGTGCCCATGGAGTATCTGCACATTGCTAGGGCCCAGGAGCATCTACACAGTGTTAGTGTCCATGGAGTATCTGCATAGTGTTAGTGTCCATGGAGTATCTGCACAGTGTTAGTGTCCATGGAGTATCTACACAGTGTTAGTGTCCATGGAGTATCTGCACAGTGTTAGTGTCCATGGAGTATCTGCACAGTGTTAGTGTCCATGGAGTA